>NC_060195.1:10462694-10825194 GCF_021184085.1 Oncorhynchus gorbuscha | reverse complement strand
TATAATTCACTGTATCACAATTCCAGTGGGTCATCTATTGTCCTTTATATACCAGTTAGCATAGCATCTATTGTTCCTGTATATATCAGTCAGCATAGCATCAATTGTTCCTTTATATATCACAGCATAGCATTTATTGTTGCTTTACATATCACAGCATAGCATCTATTGTTTCTTTACATATCAGTTAGCATAGCATCTATTGTTCCTTTATATATCATTTAGCATAGCCTCTATTGTTCCTTTATATACCATTTAGCATAGCATCTATTGTTCCTTTATATATCACAGCATAGCATTTATTGTTGCTTTACATATCACAGCATAGCATCTATTGTTCCTTTATATATCAGTCAGCATAGCATCTATTGTTCCTTTATATATCATTTAGCATAGCCTCTATTGTTCCTTTATATACCATTTAGCATAGCATCTATTGTTCCTTTATATACCATTTAGCATAGCATCTATTGTCCTTTATATACCAGTTAGCATAGCATCTATTGTTCCTTTATATACCAGTTAGCATAGCATCTATTGTCCTTTATACACCAGTTAGCATAGCATCTATTGTTCCTTTATATACCATTTAGCATAGCATCTATTGTTGCTTGCAAGGTCTGTGCGTGTTCTATGAATCAATTTAGCCGCCCGTGTATTATTTACAATCATATTTTATGTTGGACGTGTTCTCACAATCTAATTGTTATTTGTCCAAGTACTTATTTGTTCTCAGAGTGTGGCAGTCCCTCTCCATTCATAATTTCTTTAGCTTTTATTGAAAAGACAGTGTTGTAAAGACTGGGAAGGCGAGTGGAGTGGGGTTGACTCCAACCCATGCCGACTCTAGCGTACGTGTGTCTGGGTCAGTGACTGTGTAACCACTGGATCACACAGGCACTGAGACGCCATTAAATTATTCTGACTATTGCTTGACTTAAACATATAATAAAACAATTGATTTAAAAAAATCTATATTTTCCCTTCACGAAAAATACATCTACCCCCCCTAGCAATATGTCCATTTACTATAATCAGTCCACCGCCCCACCCTCTTTGAGCTTTACTCTTGAGTACAGTACCAATCCATTTGTTTAATGATATATCGCTATGTAGCCTATACTGTTGTGTCTTACTCATATGTGATATTTGAATTGTCCATTATTTTTTTTACATTTCTCTACTACATATTTTATGCTAATCTACCTTGATTACCACCCCTTCGTTGGTATATTAAATAAAAAACTAAACTAAATATGCCATTTAGCGGACGCTTTTATCCAAAGCGACTTACAGTCATGTGTGCATACATTCTACGTATGGGTGGTCCCGGGAATCGAACCCACTACCCTGGCGTTACAAGCGCCATGCTCTACCAACTGAGCTACAGAAGGACCACCCTATCTAATGAATTAGATGTCTGCACCTTCTGCGTTCGCAGCAGGTGTGTCAACTTAAAGGATGCGTGTCTTGTCTTTCTTTGTACAGCACTGATGAAGGCACGAGGCCAAAACGTATACTATTATATTCTCTCGAACATTAATTACATTTATTCTTTTATTTTAGCATTTCAGCATCTTTGGGTTTTTCCTTTTCATGGTTTGAGTGCGAGTACCTTTTGAACTCTCCAATTATTATAATCCACATAAAAATTAACACGAGATGTTGTATCCTACATAGCCTACTTGAACTGGTGCCCAGTGGACCTGCAGTCCAAGGTACAATGTAGGTACGGTACTGCATTATATAGAAACACTGCTCCCAGCTGCGCCCTGGAGGTGATTCTAAATATTTATTCAGATATTCAAATCCTCCTGCTGCAGGATTAATTTCCTCCTGCGACGAAACGGGTCAAATTAAGATACGACATCTGTAGCAACATAGTAGCCCAACCTGACCTAGCAGGTAGTTAATAAATAATTATTTTTCAAACTCATGCTGTGGTATATTTGTGCAGGTGGGGGTGGGGTTGTGTGTTTACATGAGTTTATACACACACACCCCCACACACACACACACACACACACACACACACACACACACACACACTCACACACTCGCTCTCACCATCCCATCAAAATTGGAACAGTTCCTCTGCACCGAGCCATCTCTGAACTCCCTTTGAACATGAGCGATGCCTTTGCTTTATGTGGACTGTGTGGCTGCCGAAGTCTCTTAGTGTTTTAGTGTTTGAATACTCAAACAGCTGTCTGAGTGGGACACATACACAAGGGAAAGTAAAAAATAGGCCACACACACACCTTGGAGCCAGCTGCCTGTCTCTCTCTCCCTGCCTCTGGGACTGCCTGAGCTCCTCTCCCTGCCTCTGGGACTGCCTGAGCTCCTCTCCCCTCTCTGGGACTGCCTGAGCTCCTCTCCCCTCTCTGGGACTGCCTGAGCTCCTCTCCCCTCTCTGGGACTGCCTGAGCTCCTCTCCCCTCTCTGGGACTGCCTGAGCTCCTCTCCCCTCTCTGGGACTGCCTGAGCTCCTCTCCCTGCTTCTGGGACTGCCTGAGCTCCTCTCCCTGCCTCTGGGACTGCCTGAGCTCCCCTCGCCTCTCTGGGACTGCCTGAGCTCCCCCTCTCTGGGACTGCCTGAGCTCCCCTCGCCTCTCTGGGACTGCCTGAGCTCCCCTCGCCTCTCTGGGACTGCCTGAGCTCCCCTCTCTGGGACTGCCTGAGCTCCTCTCCCTGCCTCTGGGACTGCCTGAGCTCCCTCTCCCTCTCTGGGACTGCCTGAGCTCCCCTCGCCTCTCTGGGACTGCCTGAGCTCCTCTCCCCTCTCTGGGACTGCCTGAGCTCCTCTCCCTGCCTCTGGGACTGCCTGAGCTCCTCTCCCCTCTCTGGGACTGCCTGAGCTCCCCTCGCCTCTCTGGGACTGCCTGAGCTCCTCTCCCCTGGTTCTAGCAAAGCGGCATGATCATGGAACGTTGTTCCTTTGTTGTCCCTCAATCAACAATCCCTGAACCAATAAGCTGATTGTCTTGTGATTGAAACATTTGCAGGTTTATTGACCCCTATTCAAAGTTGTGTTGATCCTAGAACATCATTTAGTTGTGTTGATCCTAGAACATCATTTAGTTGTGTTGATCCTAGAACATCATTTAGTTGTGTTGATCCTAGAACATCATTTAGTTGTGTTGATCCTGGAGCATCATTTAGTTGTGTTGATCCTAGAACATCATTACGTTGTGTTGATCCTGGAGATCATTTAGTTGTGTTGATCCTAGAACATCATTTAGTTGTGTTGATCCTGGAACATCATTGAGCTATAGTTGAAGTTGAAACTTTACAAACACTTAGGTTGGAGTCATTAAAACTAGTTTTTCAACCACTCCAAATCTCTTGTTAACAAACTATACTTTTGGCAAGTCAGTTAGAACATCTACTTTGTGCATGACACAAGTAATTTGTCCAACAATTGTTTACAGACAGATTATTTCACTTATAATTCACTGTATCACAATTCCAGTGGGTCAGAAGTTTACATACACTAAGTTGACTGTGCCTTTTTACAGCTTGGAAAATTCCAGAAAATGATTTCATGGCTTTAGAAGCTTCTGATGGGCTAATTGACATAATTTGAGTCAATTGGAGGTGAACCTGTGGATGTATTTTAAGACCTACCTTCAAACACAGTGCCTCTTTGTTTGACATCATGGGAAAATCAAAAGAAATCAGCCAAGACCTCAGAAAAATAATTGTAGACCTGCACAAGTCTGGTTCATGCTTGGGAGCAATTTCCAAATGCCTGAAGGTACCACGTTCATCTGTACAAACAATAGTACTGTCACGGCCGTTAAAAGAAGAGGACCAAGGTGCAGTGTGGTGAGGGTACATTTTCTCTTTATTTGGGAAATGACGCTGAACAAAACAATAAACACTACAAAAACAAACCGTGGAGCTAAAGGCTATGTGCCCTAAACAAAGTCAACTTCCCACAAACACAGGTGGGAAAAAGGGCAGCCTAAGTATGGTTCTCAATCAGAGACAACGTAAATACAAACAAAAAACACAACTTTCACTCGAAATGACGAGACAAACTGGAGACTCGATCTTGAACAGCAGGTGAACAGCAGGTTGCCTCAGAAGGCACTTGAACCAGACAGACTAGACAAGGAACCGACAGGACCAGAACACAAAGGAAGAAATAGGGATCTGGGAGAAGACTAAATGATTGATTAGGGAATAGGAACCACGATAGAGAAGAGAGAAAGAAAGGGACACAAAGATAATAAATGACATGACAGTACCCCCCACAGGCGCCTCACCAAGCTACAGCTGTCCCTGACAGCTGTCCCTGATTGAGAACCCTACCCGGCAAAACATAGAACTACTCAACATAGAACATAGAATACCCACCCCAACTCACGCCCTGACCAAACCATAATAGAGACATATATCTCTAAGGTCAGGGCGTGGTAAGTACACAAGTATAAACACCATGGGACCGCTCAGGAAGGAGACGCATTCTGTCTCCTAGAGATGAACGTACTTTGCTGTGAAAAGTGAAAATGAATCCCAGAAAAACAGAAAAGGACATTGTGAAGATACTGGAGGAAACAGGTACAAAAGTATCTATGTCCACAGTAAAACGGGTCCTATATCAACATAATCTGAAAGGCCGCTCAGCAAGGAAGAAGCCACTGCTCCAAAACCACCATTAAAAAACAGAATACGGTTTGCAACTGCACATGTGGACAAAGATTGTACTTTTTGGAGAAATGTCCTCTGGTCTGATGAAACAAAAATAGAACTGGCAGTCTTCCCGCAGACAAAGGCAGACCAAACTTGACCGTTACTAGCTAACTACCCGGACGGTAGAAATCACAAACTCGGAGCGAAAAACAACGTACGAGCTTGCGGGCATTAAGTCGTTTCGGATGTACTCAAATGGTCTCGACAAAACGTAAATAAGCGGAACAACGATTTACCCACACGAGCTTTCATTAAGTCTTATCTGAACTGGCAGAACGATGTACTCTGAAGGTTCAATGAATTGTTATAGCCACCAGGTCTAGCTAAAGTTAGCGTTAACGTAAAGCGGGTGTATCGAAATGCTTAACAGTATATTTCTAGCTTCAGCAGTGCGTTATGTGCCGGGTTCACTGAGGGTACAGCTAGCGTCGTGTGAAGTATACTGACATGTTATCCAAATTGTGGTCCATTTACCACAGGAGGGAGCTGTGAGAGGGGAGCTACCAAAGTGACTTGTATGATATGGGCACCGAATTATATCAAATGTGCTGTATGCACTGTGGACAGAGGTGTAAAGGGATAAGTTCTCTACTAAGCCTGCTGACTCTAAGGTAAGTTATCACCACCATTGTCGTTTGACTATCACATGTTATACTCACATCAATTACATACACACCACTTTGTCAGGTCAGTTTGATACCGGAAGCTTTTCCCTGAAATACTCAACTGAAGCTGTGTCTGATCGAGTGATAATGTTGTGATGTTTATTTTATTTAACTAGGCAAATCAATTAACAAATTCTTATTTACAATGACTGCCTACACTGGCCAAACCCGGAGGATGCTGTGCCAATTGTTCGCCGCCCTATGGTACTCCCAATCACGGCCGGTTGTGATACAGTCTGGATTAAAACCAGGGTTTCTGTAGTGACGCCTCAAGCACTGAGATGCAGTGCCTTAGACCGCTGCGCCACTCGGGAGCCCAACCTTCTTGCAGTCCAATTTGTAAGTCGCTCTGGATAAGAGCGTCTGCTAAATGACTTAAATGTAATGTAAATGTAACTGTTTGGCCATAATGACCATTGTTATGTTTGAAGGAAAAAGGGGGAGGCTGGCAAGCCGAAGAACACCATCCCAAAAGTGAAGCACGGGGGTGGCAGCATCATGTTGTGGGGGTGCTTTGCTGCAGGAGGGACTGGTGCACTTCACAAAATAGATTGCTTCATGAGGCAGGGAAATTATGTGGATATATTGTAGCAACATCTCAAGACATCAATCAGGAAGTTAAAGCTTGGTCGCAAATGGGTCTTCCAAGTGGACAATGACCCCAACCACACTTCCAAAGTTGTGACAAAATGGCTTAAGGACAACAAAGTCAAGGTATTGGAGTGGCCATCACAAAGCCCTAACCTCAATCCTGTAGAAAATTTGTGGGCAGAACTGAAAAAGCGTGTGCGAGCAAGGAGGCCTACAAACCTGACTCAGTTACACCAGCTCTGTCAGGAGGAATGGGACAAAATTCAGAGGCAGTAGGGTCTGGGGTCTGAATTCTTCTGAATTCTACCCAAATTCTCAACCATAGCTTACAGTAAGTCTTCCATAACTTTTCCCTTCAGCCATTCCCTTTACGAGAGGCCTCTCAAAGCCATCTGTGGTTGCATTTCCTGGTACTGTTGCCCAGAGAGTACCACTCTAAAGTCATGGTAACATGGGGAAATCTGTTTTGCTGCAACATGAAGGTCACTAGAAACCCCAGAACAGTATGTGTACAGAGCCAATGCCAATGAATACGAAATAAGGAGAGAAACCGTCCTATTTGTTATTCTACAAGACAGTCTACCGTGAACAGTGAAGAAGTTGGAAGCGGTAACACGATTATTATGGTCAGACGTATTGTTTGTGTGTGATGAAAGTGGCTCACTGCATCCCAAAATGAAACCATATTCCCTATATAGTGCACTACTTTTGACCAGGGCCCATATAGGGAATAGGGTGACATTTTGGGACGAAGACATCCACATCTGAAATGACTGGCAGTGTTTCTTCACTCATCTCTTCTGGAACAAACACACTCAATCACCTCCTTTGATGTGTGTTGTGTGTCTAATTCCCTTTCAACACAGATTCACGTGTTCCACTGTTTACTTCTCTTCAGTTTGGGTGAGTCTGGCACAGCACTAAGCTGCACATTTACCATCATCCAGGGTCTGCACCATAGGAGATGCTTTCTCTGTTTCTTTGTCATCTCTCTCTCTCTCTCTCTCTCTCTGTCCTTCTCTTTCTTTCTTTCCTTCTCTTTCTCTCTCTCTTTCTCTCTCTTTCTTTCTTTCTCTTCTCTCTCTCTCTCTCTCTCTCTCTCTCTCTCTCTCTCTCTCTCTCTCTCTCTCTCTCTCTCTCTCTCTCTCTCTCTCTCTCTCTCTCTCTCTCTCTCTCTCTCAGAGCCATGTACTAAGTAAAAGTGAACAGGGCACAGCAGTGTTGTATATTTTAAATCCAAACCATATTAGTAATTTTTTACGAGGTGGAGATAAAAGCTTTTTCAGAGAAAATACATCTAACATGTTAGTCTGCTGTCTGTCGGCTGTCAACCCCAACCTGAACAGGTCATTATGGCCAACCTAAACCAGTAAAACTCTTCACTAAATGCTGGCAGTGACCTCGGTGTGCTGGCTGTGGCCTCTCAGTGATGGCTGTGGCCTCTCAGTGATGGCTGTGGCCGCTCAGTGATGGCTGTGGCGGTGTGCTGGCTGTGGTCTCAGTGCTGGCTGTGGTCTCGGTGTGCTGGCTGTGGGTTCAATGTGATGGCTGTGGTCTCGGTGTGATGGCTGTGGTCTCAATGTGATGGCTGTGGTCTCAATGTGATGGCTGTGGTCTCGGTGTGATGGCCGTGGTCTCGGTGTGATGGCTGTGGTCTCGGTGTGATGGCTGTGGTGTCGGTGTGATGGCTCTGGTCTCGGTGTGATGGCCGTGGTCTCAATGTGATGGCTGTGATCTCAATGTGATGGCTGTGGTCTCGGTGTGATGGCTGTGGTCTCGGTGTGATGGCTGTGGTCTCGGTGTGATGGCTGTGGTCTCGGTGTGATGGCTCTGGTCTTGGTGTGATGGCCATGGTCCCAATGTGATGGCTGTGGTCTCGGTGTGATGGCTGTGGTCTCAATATGATGGCCATGGTATCAGTGTGCTGGCTGTAGCCTTGGCGATGGTGAACAGTGTGTCATAACTGATCATGGTAATGAAGTGTCCTTCAGAGAGCATAGAGGACTTCTTGTCCTGTTGAACCATGGACATAAGGTATTGCACACACACACAGAGACACACACGCATACACTCTCTCTCTCTTTCTCTGAACATGCTGAAATAACACTGTAATGTCACCAACGCCCCCCAGGTCTGACGAGTTCGCTCAAGGGTCACAGACTGGCCTGTGGGTTCGTGACACACACAGCGAGTGACAATGTTTATCTGCAGTCATATAGTTTATAAGTCAAAAGGAGTTGTATGTTTTCCATGTCATGCTGAGTTGAAAATAGAAGATTAAGCTGTCACTGAGGGAATGGAAGTACATCGTTATCTACAATAATCTATCATCATTTATCCTGAACAGAACAGATTGAGTGGGAGACTGTGACCAGCCACTAACCCTGCTGGGGCTGCGGACAGTCAGCCAGTCTTGTTATTCTTGTTATTGCCAGAGCAAGACCACACACACACACACACGCTTTATAAACAAGTCTTGTCTCTGACACCCTGAGAAGTTCTGGTCTTGGTCCCGACAGACAAGCCAACTTGGTCTCAGAGCATTTTGTATTATTCTGTATTTAAATCCATGACGCTCCGTTTAGTATGATGTGTTACGTTTGGTATGGGTATGTGAGACAGATGGTTAATTATTAATGCAAAAACAAAAGTAGGGTGGTTGGTCGGGTTGGATGGGTGCTAACCCTTCCCCCTGACCTTAATCCTTTCAGCTAACTCCTAGACTTAACCCTGACTCCTAGCCTAGCTAATGTTAGCCACCTAGCTAGAATTCGTAACATATCGTACGTTTAGCAAATTCGTAACATATAATACGTTTAGCAAATTCGTAACATATTGTACGTTTAGCAAATTGCTGGCATATTGTCGTTTGGCTGTGGTCTCGGTGTGATGGCTGTGGTACGTTTGGCTGTGGTTCGGTGCGATGGCTGTGGTGTCGGTGTGATGGCTGTGGTCTCGGTGTGCTGGCTGTGGTCTCGGTGTGATGGCTGTGGTCTCGGTGTGATGGCTGTGGTCTCGGTGTGATGGCTGTGGTCTCGGTGTGATGGCTGTGGTCTCGGTGTGATGGCTGTGGTCTCGGTGTGATGGCTGTGGTCTCGGTGTGCTGGCTGTGGTGTCGGTGTGATGGCTGTGGTCTCGGTGTGATGGCTGTGGTCTCGGTGTGATGGCTGTGGTGTCGGTGTGATGGCTGTGGTCTCGGTGTGATGGCTGTGGTCTCGGTGTGATGGCCGTGGTCTCGGTGTGACGGTTGTGGTCTCGGTGTGCTGGCTGTGGTGTCGGTGTGATGGCCGTGGTCTCGGTGTGATGGCTGTGGTCTCGGTGTGCTGGCTGTAGCCTTGGCGATGGTGAACAGTGTGTCATAACTGATCATGGTAAGGGAGTGTCCTGGGTGATGCATATCCACAAATGAATACATACCACACATTTACGTACATAATAATATGAAATGCTCTGAGATCAGGTTGGACAGACGAACAGGTCATCGGGTCACCTGACTGACTCCGTCTGGAGTGAATCACACACTGTAGTCTAGGAGCCCCAGACTATGGATCTCTACCTGGCTCTGTGTCAAAGACGCTCAGTGTCAAGCAAGACGTGCTGAGTACAACATCCCTTCTCACCACTCCGGCCCTGTTTCACCTTGAGACAGGAGGGTGTGTCTGAAATGGCGCCCTGCTATCTTAATAGTGCACTAGTGGTTGGGACTCAGGGTGCGATTTAGGATGCAGTCCAGCTCTACTGTAGGGTGAGATGAAGAGGGATTACTCAGACGGTGATGTCATGGATCTTTTGTTGATTTCTTCTTCATCTGGTCCTAATGGCCCCTTGTTCTGTTCCAGAGTGAGGGATGATAGCCTCGCTTCCTGCACCTTGCTTCCAGATAGTGGTCTGAAGTTACTCCGATGAGTCCCCCCCCCCCCCCCCCCCAAAGACTGCAGTCTACACACACACACACCTCCAGCCCACCTAATATCGTCCTGTGAGGTAAATATAATTTGTTTTCTGTTTGATTCCTCACTCTAGACAGGTGGGTAAATGAGGTTCCCTGGCTGGGATAGGAGTAATCTAGCCCTTCTCTCTTACCTGTGACATGCACCAATAGAGATTAATGAGGGGGCAGGGGTTTGCAGCTTCTCACCTCTACACTTCTAAAATGGTTCTTCGGCTGTCCACATCGGAGAACCCTTTGAAAAACCCTTTTGGTTCCAGGTAGAAACCTTTTGGTTCCAGGTAGAACCCTTTTGGTTCCAGGGAGAAACCTTTTGGTTCCAGGGAGAACCCTTTTGGTTCCAGGGAGAAACCTTTTGGTTCCAGGGAGAAACCTTTTGGGTTCTTTGTAGGACCCTTTCCATAGAGGGTTCTACATGGAACCCAGAATGGTTCTACCTGGAACCAAAAAAGGTTTTTCAAAGGGTGAACTTGAAATATATGTTTACTTCGATGTAAAAGATAAGCTCTTAAATTTGACTGAATACCGGTATTACAAACTGCGCTGTCTATGATATTGCAAAACTTAAATTACACATAGCCTATCTACAGTTGAAGTCAGAAGTTGACATACACCTTAGCCAAATACATTTAAACTCAGTTTTTCACAATTCCTGACTTTTAATCCAAGTAAAAAGTCCATGTCTTAGGTCATATAGGATCACCACTTGATTTTTAGAATGCCATCTATTGTGTGAAGTGCACCAGTCCCTCCTGCAGCAAAGCACCCCCACAACATGATGCTGCCACCCCCGTGCTTCACGTTTGGGATGGTGTTCTTCGGCTTGCAAGCCTCCCCATTATTCCTCTGAACATAACAATGGTCATTATGGCCAAACCCTTCTATTTTTGTTTCATCAGACCAGAGGACATTTTTCCACAAAGTACAATCTTTGTCCCCATGTGCAGTTGCAAATCGTAGTCTGGCCTTTCAGGTTATGTTGATATAGGACTCATTTTACTATGGATATAGCTACTTTTGTACCTGTTTCCTCCAGCATCTTCACAAGGTCCTTCGCTGTTCGATTTGCACTTTTCGCACCAAAGTACGTTCATCTCTCGTCTTCTTCCTGAGTGGTATGACGCCTGGTCCCATGGTGTTTATACTTGCATACTATTGTTTGTACAGATGAACGTGGTACCTTCAGGCGTTTGGAAATTGCTCCCAAGGATGAACCAGACTTGTGGAGGTCTACAGTTCTTTTTCTGAGGTGTTGGCTGATTTCTTTTGATTTTCCCATGATGTCATGCAAAGAGTCACTGAGTTTGAAGGTAGGCCTTGAAATACACCTACAGGTACACCTACAATTGACTCAAATCATGTCAATTAGCCTATCAGAAGCTTCTAAAGCCATGACATCATTTTCTGGAATTTTCCAAGCTGTTTAATGGCACAGTCAACTTAGTGTATGTAAACTTCTGACCCACTGGAATTGTGATACAGTGAATTATAAGTGAAATAATCTGTCTGTAAACAATTATTGGAAAAATGACTTGTGTCATGCAAAAAGTAGATGTTCTAACCGACTTGCCAAAACTATAGTTTGTCAACAAGAAATTTGTGGAGTGGTTGAAAAGGGAGTTTTAATGACTCCAACCTAAGTGTATGTAAACTTCTGACTTCAACTGTTCTCACTAGGTTACTAGGTCCAATTAAATGAGAGATGTGCTTGGTATTTTATTGTAGAGCTCTTTGGGAAATATGAACCCATCATGGCCAGAAAAGGTGAGGAATATACTCTATAATGTTTATAACAATAATACAGGGAAAATAGTCCTGTCTTATTATTTTAGATGTCAAAAAATAAACCACAGATTTTCGCAATTCTCACTAATGGCAAATGGTTACATTCTTGTTAATATGTTTGACTTTTTAAATTTTTTTTGATGAAAAAGCTTTTCATCATATAATTTGCACAAAATAATGACTTGCCAGCTTGCAATACCATATCTCAACCACTAGTAGATGTGTCAATGGGAAAGTGATCACATAGTCATATCAAGTTACATTTTTATAAATGGCAACTAATGCTTTACATTGTAGTGGCCAATGGCCATACACCACATTGACTTGTCTTTAGCTTGCTAGCCCTATGCCTGCTAAGTATTAGGCTGGATATCCTCTAACTTGTGGTACTAGCATGCCGTTGTTCACATACAGACTGTATTCTTCACAGTAGCTGCTAATGGTGCTAGCATACAGTTGTTCACATACAGACTGTTTTCTCCACAGGAGCTGCTAATGGTGCTAGCATACAGTTGTTCACATACAGATTGTATTCTTCACAGTAGCTGCTAATGGTGCTAGCATACAGTTGTTCACATACAGATTGTATTCTTCACAGGAGCTGCTAATGGTGCTAGCATACAGTTGTTCACATACAGATTGTATTCTTCATAGGAGCTGCTAATGGTGCTAGCATACAGTTGTTCACATACAGATTGTATTCTTCATAGGAGCTGCTAATGGTGCTAGCATACAGTTGTTCACATACAGATTGTATTCTTCACAGGAGCTGCTAATGGTACTAGCATACAGTTGTTCACATACAGATTGTATTCTTCATAGGAGCTGCTAATGGTGCTAGCATACAGTTGTTCACATACAGATTGTATTCTTCACAGTAGCTGCTAATGGTGCTAGCATACAGTTGTTCACATACAGATTGTATTCTTCACAGGAGCTGCTAATGGTGCTAGCATACAGTTGTTCACATACAGATTGTATTCTTCATAGGAGCTGCTAATGGTGCTAGCATACAGTTGTTCACATACAGATTGTATTCTTCATAGGAGCTGCTAATGGTGCTAGCATACAGTTGTTCACATACAGATTGTATTCTTCACAGGAGCTGCTAATGGTACTAGCATACAGTTGTTCACATACAGATTGTATTCTTCATAGGAGCTGCTAATGGTGCTAGCATACAGTTGTGCACCACTCCAATATGGTTCGTTATTTGTTATTGATCCGGGGTCGTATTCTGACCATAGATATAGCAGAAGAGGAACCTGAACCCAGAAATAATTAGCCTGCATTGGAGGAAGTGGATGGAAACCATTTCAGTTTGATCCAATTTAAACAGATACATACCGATACATATCAAGTTAAATGATATAAACCCCTTAGTACATGTGCAAATAAGTAATGACTGTTTACCATTATGTGAAGATATGAAATCAACACATCTCACAACATCCATTCAGTTCACAAGGGAGGTTATGTACAATGTACAAATCGTCATGTAAAATGCTGACATGATAGTTACAACGTGAAATATAAAACGTATGTTATATATATATATAATATCCAACGTATTTATCTCGTTGCTTGTTACTGTCACGTCCTGACCATAGTTCCTTTTTTATGTCTCTGTTTTAAGTTGGTCAGGGTGTGAGTTGGGGTGGGCACTCTATGTTTTGTTCTATGTTTGTATTTCTATGTGTTTGGCCTGGTATGGTTCCCAATCAGAGGCAGCTGTCAATCATTGTCTCTGATTGAGAACCATAC
Source organism: Oncorhynchus gorbuscha (assembly GCF_021184085.1). Lineage (NCBI taxonomy): Eukaryota > Metazoa > Chordata > Actinopteri > Salmoniformes > Salmonidae > Oncorhynchus > Oncorhynchus gorbuscha. The sequence goes on along the minus strand of NC_060195.1, from coordinate 10,811,742 downwards.
TCAGGTAGCCTGTTCCCACCTGGTGTTTGTGGGTAGTTGTTTTCTGTGTTTGTGTGTCTGCACCAGACAGAACTGTTTCGTTTGTTCCACTTCGTTGGTTTTTGGTCTAGTGTTCTAGTGTTCTACTGTTCTAGTGTTCTACTGTTCTAGTGTTCTACTGTTCTAGTGTTCTAGTGTTCTAGTGTTTCTTTATTAAATTCACCATGAACACGGACCATAATGCACCTTGGTCCTCTTCACCTTCTTCCACCTACATTTACATTTACATTTAAGTCATTTAGCAGACGCTCTTATCCAGAGCGACTCTACGACAACCGTTAGTTACTAGCGTTATTGTTAGCATCTCAGGAAAAAAATGAGGTATTCGTAATGATTTCTCCTGAGAGACTGTTGGTCCTGTGTGTAAGAGAGGCAACATGACTGGATAATAAGAGTATAGACAGTGTCGCTGCTGGATAGAAACTTCTACTACAGTCTACAACAGGAAGTAGGCCGTAGAGACAGAAAGAGTCTTCAGAAATACATATGGGCTTTTCAGTGGCATTTATAGAAAATAATGGAAACTATAATAAGGTGACTTTCTGTTTCCTGTTTCCTGTTTCCCAGCTACAGGAGCGGTTTCTCCATTCTGGGCAACAACGTCATGCAAAACCCATATCTGGTGTTTTAGACCCCAATAAACTTCAGGTTCCATGTTACATTTTACAAACTTACAAAATCTGAATGAACAAGCCTCTATAATATGTTAAATATGGAGTCAACATTAATGTGTTGAAAATCCCAAAGTGTTTGCATAGTCAACTTACACACAGCTCTGACACACACACTTACCCCACCAGACATTTTCACAGTCCCCAAATCCATAACAAATTCCAGAGAGTGTACAGTATTATATAGAGCTATTACTGCATGGAACCCTGTTCCATCTCGTATTGCTCAAATAAACAGCAAACCTGGTTTAGAAAACAGATAAAGCAACACGGCACAACGACTCTCCCCTATTGGACCTAGAATGTTTGAGTATTTATTGATATGCATTTATTGATATGTAGGCTACGTGTGCCTTTAAAAATGGTTTTATGTAGTTCTGTCCTTGAGCTCTTCTTGTCTATTAACGTTCTGTATTATGTCATGTTTTGTGTGGACCCAGAAAGAGAAGCTGCTGCTTTTGCAACAGCTAATGGGGATCCTAATAAAATGTCAAGATACCAAAATAACCCCTAAACCTAAATGATAGTTTGATATTAGGAGGCCAGCCATTGACTCATTTCAATTGGAGACCCACCCTCGTCATGTGACCAGTGTGAAGGATTTGTTTTAATTAAACCTGAGACTTTTTTTATTTATTTTTATTTATAAAATGCTCTCACGCACACACACACATATGTGCGCACACACACACATATGTGCGCGCACACACACACACACACACACACACACACACACACACACACACACACACACACACACACACACACACACACACACACACACACACACACACACACACACACACACACACACACACACACACACACACACACACACACACACACACAGATCCTTAGTGGCAGGTGCCAGTCCCGTGCTGACCTCAGCAGGTGTTAAGTACTCTGTGGTCTCCTCTCTTCCACTCTGAGGCGCCACATCTCCTCCTCTCTTTTCCTCCCCTCCCCCTGCCTCTCCTCTTCTCCTGCCTCTCCTCCTTTCCTCCTACCCCTCACAACTATCCTCTAGCTCTGTGTCAACATTTCTTCTCTTCTCCTCACCTCCCTCCTCTCCTCCACTCTCTCTTCACTTCCTCCCTTCCTCCTCTCCTCTTCTCCTCACCTCCCTCCTCTCCTCCGCTCTCTCTTCACTTCCTCCCTTCCTCCTCTCCTCTTCTCCTCACCTCCCTCCTCTCCTCCGCTCTCTCTTCACTTCCTCCCTCCTCTCCTCCGCTCTCTCTTCACTTCCTCCCTCCTCTCCTCTTCTCCTCACCTCCCTCCTCTCCTCTGCTCTCTCTTCACTTCCTCCCTTCCTCCTCTCCTCTTCTCCTCACCTCCCTCCTCTCCTCCGCTCTCTCTTCACTTCCTCTTTTCCTCCTCTCCTCTTCTCCTCACCTCCCTCCTCTCCTCCGCTCTCTCTTCACTTCCTCCCTTCCTCCTCTCCTCTTCTCCTCACCTCCCTCCTCTCCTCCGCTCTCTCTTCACTTCCTCCCTTCCTCCTCTCCTCTTCTCCTCACCTCCCTCCTCTCCTCCGCTCTCTCTTCACTTCCTCCCTTCCTCCTCTCCTCTTCTCCTCACCTCCCTCCTCTCCTCCGCTCTCTCTTCACTTCCTCTTTTCCTCCTCTCCTCTTCTCCTCACCTCCCTCCTCTCCTCCGCTCTCTCTTCACTTCCTCCTTTCCTCCTCTCCTCTTCTCCTCACCTCCCTCCTCTCCTCCGCTCTCTCTTCACTTCCTCCCTTCCTCCTCTCCTCTTCTCCTCACCTCCCTCCTCTCCTCCGCTCTCTCTTCACTTCCTCCCTTCCTCCTCTGAAGGGGAGGAGGGAGAGGGGGGAAGAGAGAGCTCTATCTACAGCCAGCTCTCTGAAGGGGAGGAGGGAGAGGGGGGGAAGAGAGAGCTCTATCTACAGCCAGCTCTCTGAAGGGGAGGAGGGAGAGGGGGGGGGGGAGAGCTCTATCTACAGCCAGCTCTCTGAAGGGGAGGAGGGAGAGGGGGGAGAGAGAGCTCTATCTACAGCCAGCTCTCTGAAGGGGAGGAGGGAGAGGGGGAATAAGAGGAGTGTGATGTGATTTAGAGCCCTAGTGTCTTAGTCTCCTAATTTTCCCCCTCATTACCTGGTCCTTTCTCAAGGACTACCCTGGGGAATATACTGGCTCAATTAAGCCTTCTGACTACAAATCCCTCTGCTCATAAATCACCTCCAAGAGCTACTGATCAGCACTGTCATGGCTCACCATATATTCACACACAACACACACACACACGCACGCACGCACGCACGCACGCACGCACGCACGCACGCACGCACGCACGCACGCACACACACACACACACACACACACACACACACACACACACACACACACACACACACACACACACACACACACACACACACACAACCAGCTCCCTGTATAAGAAAGAGCACACTAACTGAGAGGTCCAGCACTACACAGAGAAATGCCACGATGCATTATAAACCAGGGGGTGGAGTACAGAGGTCACGGTGCATTATAAACCAGGGGGTGGAGCACAGAGGTCACGGTGCATTATAAACCAGGGGGTGGAGTACAGAGGTCACGGTGCATTATAAACCAGGGGGTGGAGTACAGAGGTCACGGTGCATTATAAACCAGGGGTGGAGTACAGAGGTCACGGTGCATTATTAACCAGGGGGTGGAGTACAGAGGTCACGGTGCATTATAAACCAGGGAGTGGAGTACAGAGGTCACGGTGCATTATAAACCAGGGGGTGGAGTACAGAGGTCACGGTGCATTATAAACCAGGGGGTGGAGTACAGAGGTCACGGTGCATTATAAACCAGGGGGTGGAGTACAGAGGTCACGTTGCATTATAAACCAGGGGGTGGAGTACAGAGGTCACGGTGCATTATAAACCAGGGGGTGGAGTACAGAGGTCACGGTGCATTATAAACCAGGGGGTGGAGTACAGAGGTCACGGTGCATTATAAACCAGGGGGTGGAGTACAGAGGTCACGGTGCATTATAAACCAGGGGGTGGAGTACAGAGGTTGCAACCCTACTTTTGACTAGGGCACTACATAGGGAATAGGGTGCCATTTGGGCTGCAAGTATTACAGAGTGTAACGTTAGGAGAGGAAAATATAGCGGAACACCACTGGGCAATCAATATAGAATGAATCACTGTGGTTGTCGATGACAACACCCTATGATATCAGGTCATGAATATAGAATGAATCACTGTGGTTGTCGATGACAACACCCTATGATATCAGGTCATGAATATAGAATGAATCACTGTGGTTGTCGATGGCAACACCCTATGATATCAGGTCATGAATATAGAATGAATCACTGTGGTTGTCGACGGCAACACCCTATGATATCAGGTCATGAATATAGAATGAATCACTGTGGTTGTCGACGGCAACACCCTATGATATCAGGTCATGAATATAGAATGAATCACTGTGGTTGTCAACGACAACACCCTGTGATATCAGGTCATGAATATAGAATGAATCACTGTGGTTGTCAACGACAACACCCTGTGATATCAGATCATGAATATAGCCAGGACAGGACAGGAATACAGACAGGACAGTAATATAGCCAGGACAGGACAGGAATACAGACAGGACAGTAATATAGCCAGGACAGGACAGGAATACAGACAGGACAGTAATATAGCCAGGACAGGACAGGAATACAGACAGGACAGTAATATAGCCAGGACAGGACAGGAATATAGACAGGACAGTAATATAGCCAGGACAGGACAGGAATACAGACAGGACAGTAATATAGCCAGGACAGGACAGGAATATAGACAGGACAGTAATATAGCCAGGAGGGGAAACTTGGGCCTATAACCTTTTGATTGTATATCAGTAGCTAGTCCTTCAAGATTGGATGAACTGGAAATGTCTTGATTCACCTCATTATTTTTGCGATAGTGTGTGTGTGTGTGTGTGTGTGTGTGTGTGTGTGTGTGTGTGTGTGTGTGTGTGTGTGTGTGTGTGTGTGTGTGTGTGTGTGTGTGTGTGTGTGTGTGTGTGTGTGTGTGTGTGTGTGTGTGTGTGTGTGTGTGTGTGTGTGTGTGTGTGTGTGTGTGTGTGTGTGTGTGTGTGTGTGTGTGTGTGTAATATTGGTATCCACAAACAAATCAGCTACTAGATTTGTTGACATATGAATGTCAAGGCTATGATGAGTGAGAGACTGTATGTGTCACTCTCACTCTCTCTACCTGCAGCTGTTCTCTGGTATATTCAGTGTTACTGTCTCTCTCTACCTGCAGCTGTTCTCTGGTATATTCAGTGTTACTGTCTCTCTCTACCTGCAGCTGTTCTCTGGTATATTCAGTGTTACTGTCTCTCTCTACCTGCAGCTGTTCTCTGGTATATTCAGTGTTACTGTCTCTCTCTACCTGCAGCTGTTCTCTGGTATATTCAGTGTTACTGTCTCTCTCTACCTGCAGCTGTTCTCTGGTATATTCAGTGTTACTGTCTCTCTCTACCTGCAGCTGTTCTCTGGTATATTCAGTGTTACTGTCTCTCTCTACCTGCAGCTGTTCTCTGGTATATTCAGTGTTACTGTCTCTCTCTACCTGCAGCTGTTCTCTGGTATATTCAGTGTTACTGTCTCTCTCTACCTGCAGCTGTTCTCTGGTATATTCAGTGTTACTGTCTCTCTCTACCTGCAGCTGTTCTCTGGTATATTCAGTGTTACTGTCTCTCTCTACCTGCAGCTGTTCTCTGGTATATTCAGTGTTACTGTCTCTCTCTACCTGCAGCTGTTCTCTGGTATATTCAGTGTTACTGTCTCTCTCTACCTGCAGCTGTTCTCTGGTATATTCAGTGTTACTGTCTCTCTCTACCTGCAGCTGTTCTCTGGTATATTCAGTGTTACTGTCTCTCTCTACCTGCAGCTGTTCTCTGGTATATTCAGTGTTACTGTCTCTCTCTACCTGCAGCTGTTCTCTGGTATATTCAGTGTTACTGTCTCTCTCTCTACCTGCAGCTGTTCTCTGGTATATTCAGTGTTACTGTCTCTCTCTACCTGCAGCTGTTCTCTGGTATATTCAGTGTTACTGTCTCTCTCTACCTGCAGCTGTTCTCTGGTATATTCAGTGTTACTGTCTCTCTCTACCTGCAGCTGTTCTCTGGTATATTCAGTGTTACTGTCTCTCTCTACCTGCAGCTGTTCTCTGGTATATTCAGTGTTACTGTCTCTCTCTACCTGCAGCTGTTCTCTGGTATATTCAGTGTTACTGTCTCTCTCTACCTGCAGCTGTTCTCTGGTATATTCAGTGTTACTGTCTCTCTCTCTACCTGCAGCTGTTCTCTGGTATATTCAGTGTTACTGTCTCTCTCTACCTGCAGCTGTTCTCTGGTATATTCAGTGTTACTGTCTCTCTCTACCTGCAGCTGTTCTCTGGTATATTCAGTGTTACTGTCTCTCTCTCTACCTGCAGCTGTTCTCTGGTATATTCAGTGTTACTGTCTCTCTCTCTACCTGCAGCTGTTCTCTGGTATATTCAGTGTTACTGTCTCTCTCTCTACCTGCAGCTGTTCTCTGGTATATTCAGTGTTACTGTCTCTCTCTACCTGCAGCTGTTCTCTGGTATATTCAGTGTTACTGTCTCTCTCTCTACCTGCAGCTGTTCTCTGGTATATTCAGTGTTACTGTCTCTCTCTACCTGCAGCTGTTCTCTGGTATATTCAGTGTTACTGTCTCTCTCTCTACCTGCAGCTGTTCTCTGGTATATTCAGTGTTACTGTCTCTCTCTCTACCTGCAGCTGTTCTCTGGTATATTCAGTGTTACTGTCTCTCTCTACCTGCAGCTGTTCTCTGGTATATTCAGTGTTACTGTCTCTCTCTACCTGCAGCTGTTCTCTGGTATATTCAGTGTTACTGTCTCTCTCTCTACCTGCAGCTGTTCTCTGGTATATTCAGTGTTACTGTCTCTCTCTACCTGCAGCTGTTCTCTGGTATATTCAGTGTTACTGTCTCTCTCTACCTGCAGCTGTTCTCTGGTATATTCAGTGTTACTGTCTCTCTCTCTACCTGCAGCTGTTCTCTGGTATATTCAGTGTTACTGTCTCTCTCTACCTGCAGCTGTTCTCTGGTATATTCAGTGTTACTGTCTCTCTCTCTACCTGCAGCTGTTCTCTGGTATATTCAGTGTTACTGTCTCTCTCTACCTGCAGCTGTTCTCTGGTATATTCAGTGTTACTGTCTCTCTCTACCTGCAGCTGTTCTCTGGTATATTCAGTGTTACTGTCTCTCTCTACCTGCAGCTGTTCTCTGGTATATTCAGTGTTACTGTCTCTCTCTACCTGCAGCTGTTCTCTGGTATATTCAGTGTTACTGTCTCTCTCTACCTGCAGCTGTTCTCTGGTATATTCAGTGTTACTGTCTCTCTCTACCTGCAGCTGTTCTCTGGTATATTCAGTGTTACTGTCTCTCTCTACCTGCAGCTGTTCTCTGGTATATTCAGTGTTACTGTCTCTCTCTACCTGCAGCTGTTCTCTGGTATATTCAGTGTTACTGTCTCTCTCTACCTGCAGCTGTTCTCTGGTATATTCAGTGTTACTGTCTCTCTCTACCTGCAGCTGTTCTCTGGTATATTCAGTGTTACTGTCTCTCTCTACCTGCAGCTGTTCTCTGGTATATTCAGTGTTACTGTCTCTCTCTACCTGCAGCTGTTCTCTGGTATATTCAGTGTTACTGTCTCTCTCTACCTGCAGCTGTTCTCTGGTATATTCAGTGTTACTGTCTCTCTCTCTACCTGCAGCTGTTCTCTGGTATATTCAGTGTTACTGTCTCTCTCTACCTGCAGCTGTTCTCTGGTATATTCAGTGTTACTGTCTCTCTCTACCTGCAGCTGTTCTCTGGTATATTCAGTGTTACTGTCTCTCTCTACCTGCAGCTGTTCTCTGGTATATTCAGTGTTACTGTCTCTCTCTACCTGCAGCTGTTCTCTGGTATATTCAGTGTTACTGTCTCTCTCTACCTGCAGCTGTTCTCTGGTATATTCAGTGTTACTGTCTCTCTCTACCTGCAGCTGTTCTCTGGTATATTCAGTGTTACTGTCTCTCTCTACCTGCAGCTGTTCTCTGGTATATTCAGTGTTACTGTCTCTCTCTACCTGCAGCTGTTCTCTGGTATATTCAGTGTTACTGTCTCTCTCTACCTGCAGCTGTTCTCTGGTATATTCAGTGTTACTGTCTCTCTCTACCTGCAGCTGTTCTCTGGTATATTCAGTGTTACTGTCTCTCTCTACCTGCAGCTGTTCTCTGGTATATTCAGTGTTACTGTCTCTCTCTCTACCTGCAGCTGTTCTCTGGTATATTCAGTGTTACTGTCTCTCTCTACCTGCAGCTGTTCTCTGGTATATTCAGTGTTACTGTCTCTCTCTACCTGCAGCTGTTCTCTGGTATATTCAGTGTTACTGTCTCTCTCTACCTGCAGCTGTTCTCTGGTATATTCAGTGTTACTGTCTCTCTCTACCTGCAGCTGTTCTCTGGTATATTCAGTGTTACTGTCTCTCTCTACCTGCAGCTGTTCTCTGGTATATTCAGTGTTACTGTCTCTCTCTACCTGCAGCTGTTCTCTGGTATATTCAGTGTTACTGTCTCTCTCTACCTGCAGCTGTTCTCTGGTATATTCAGTGTTACTGTCTCTCTCTACCTGCAGCTGTTCTCTGGTATATTCAGTGTTACTGTCTCTCTCTACCTGCAGCTGTTCTCTGGTATATTCAGTGTTACTGTCTCTCTCTACCTGCAGCTGTTCTCTGGTATATTCAGTGTTACTGTCTCTCTCTACCTGCAGCTGTTCTCTGGTATATTCAGTGTTACTGTCTCTCTCTACCTGCAGCTGTTCTCTGGTATATTCAGTGTTACTGTCTCTCTCTACCTGCAGCTGTTCTCTGGTATATTCAGTGTTACTGTCTCTCTCTACCTGCAGCTGTTCTCTGGTATATTCAGTGTTACTGTCTCTCTCTACCTGCAGCTGTTCTCTGGTATATTCAGTGTTACTGTCTCTCTCTACCTGCAGCTGTTCTCTGGTATATTCAGTGTTACTGTCTCTCTCTACCTGCAGCTGTTCTCTGGTATATTCAGTGTTACTGTCTCTCTCTACCTGCAGCTGTTCTCTGGTATATTCAGTGTTACTGTCTCTCTCTACCTGCAGCTGTTCTCTGGTATATTCAGTGTTACTGTCTCTCTCTCTACCTGCAGCTGTTCTCTGGTATATTCAGTGTTACTGTCTCTCTCTACCTGCAGCTGTTCTCTGGTATATTCAGTGTTACTGTCTCTCTCTCTACCTGCAGCTGTTCTCTGGTGCAGCGGTTCTCTGGTATATTCAGTGTTACTGTCTCTCTCTCTACCTGCAGCTGTTCTCTGGTATATTCAGTGTTACTGTCTCTCTCTACCTGCAGCTGTTCTCTGGTATATTCAGTGTTACTGTCTCTCTCTCTACCTGCAGCTGTTCTCTGGTATATTCAGTGTTACTGTCTCTCTCTCTACCTGCAGCTGTTCTCTGGTATATTCAGTGTTACTGTCTCTCTCTACCTGCAGCTGTTCTCTGGTATATTCAGTGTTACTGTCTCTCTCTCTACCTGCAGCTGTTCTCTGGTATATTCAGTGTTACTGTTCTCTCTCTACCTGCAGCTGTTCTCTGGTATATTCAGTGTTACTGTCTCTCTCTACCTGCAGCTGTTCTCTGGTATATTCAGTGTTACTGTCTCTCTCTACCTGCAGCTGTTCTCTGGTATATTCAGTGTTACTGTCTCTCTCTCTACCTGCAGCTGTTCTCTGGTATATTCAGTGTTACTGTCTCTCTCTACCTGCAGCTGTTCTCTGGTATATTCAGTGTTACTGTCTCTCTCTACCTGCAGCTGTTCTCTGGTATATTCAGTGTTACTGTCTCTCTCTACCTGCAGCTGTTCTCTGGTATATTCAGTGTTACTGTCTCTCTCTACCTGCAGCTGTTCTCTGGTATATTCAGTGTTACTGTCTCTCTCTACCTGCAGCTGTTCTCTGGTATATTCAGTGTTACTGTCTCTCTCTACCTGCAGCTGTTCTCTGGTATATTCAGTGTTACTGTCTCTCTCTACCTGCAGCTGTTCTCTGGTATATTCAGTGTTACTGTCTCTCTCTACCTGCAGCTGTTCTCTGGTATATTCAGTGTTACTGTCTCTCTCTACCTGCAGCTGTTCTCTGGTATATTCAGTGTTACTGTCTCTCTCTACCTGCAGCTGTTCTCTGGTATATTCAGTGTTACTGTCTCTCTCTACCTGCAGCTGTTCTCTGGTATATTCAGTGTTACTGTCTCTCTCTACCTGCAGCTGTTCTCTGGTATATTCAGTGTTACTGTCTCTCTCTACCTGCAGCTGTTCTCTGGTATATTCAGTGTTACTGTCTCTCTCTACCTGCAGCTGTTCTCTGGTATATTCAGTGTTACTGTCTCTCTCTACCTGCAGCTGTTCTCTGGTATATTCAGTGTTACTGTCTCTCTCTACCTGAAGCTGTTCTCTGGTATATTCAGTGTTACTGTCTCTCTCTACCTGCAGCTGTTCTCTGGTATATTCAGTGTTACTGTCTCTCTCTACCTGCAGCTGTTCTCTGGTATATTCAGTGTTACTGTCTCTCTCTACCTGCAGCTGTTCTCTGGTATATTCAGTGTTACTGTCTCTCTCTACCTGCAGCTGTTCTCTGGTATATTCAGTGTTACTGTCTCTCTCTACCTGCAGCTGTTCTCTGGTATATTCAGTGTTACTGTCTCTCTCTACCTGCAGCTGTTCTCTGGTATATTCAGTGTTACTGTCTCTCTCTACCTGCAGCGGTTCTCTGGTATATTCAGTGTTACTGTCTCTCTCTACCTGCAGCTGTTCTCTGGTATATTCAGTGTTACTGTCTCTCTCTACCTGCAGCTGTTCTCTGGTATATTCAGTGTTACTGTCTCTCTCTACCTGCAGCTGTTCTCTGGTATATTCAGTGTTACTGTCTCTCTCTACCTGCAGCTGTTCTCTGGTATATTCAGTGTTACTGTCTCTCTCTACCTGCAGCTGTTCTCTGGTATATTCAGTGTTACTGTCTCTCTCTACCTGCAGCTGTTCTCTGGTATATTCAGTGTTACTGTCTCTCTCTACCTGCAGCTGTTCTCTGGTATATTCAGTGTTACTGTCTCTCTCTACCTGCAGCTGTTCTCTGGTATATTCAGTGTTACTGTCTCTCTCTACCTGCAGCTGTTCTCTGGTATATTCAGTGTTACTGTCTCTCTCTACCTGCAGCTGTTCTCTGGTATATTCAGTGTTACTGTCTCTCTCTACCTGCAGCTGTTCTCTGGTATATTCAGTGTTACTGTCTCTCTCTACCTGCAGCTGTTCTCTGGTATATTCAGTGTTACTGTCTCTCTCTACCTGCAGCTGTTCTCTGGTATATTCAGTGTTACTGTCTCTCTCTACCTGCAGCTGTTCTCTGGTATATTCAGTGTTACTGTCTCTCTCTCTACCTGCAGCTGTTCTCTGGTATATTCAGTGTTACTGTCTCTCTCTACCTGCAGCGGTTCTCTGGTATATTCAGTGTTACTGTCTCTCTCTCTACCTGCAGCTGTTCTCTGGTATATTCAGTGTTACTGTCTCTCTCTACCTGCAGCTGTTCTCTGGTATATTCAGTGTTACTGTCTCTCTCTACCTGCAGCTGTTCTCTGGTATATTCAGTGTTACTGTCTCTCTCTACCTGCAGCTGTTCTCTGGTATATTCAGTGTTACTGTCTCTCTCTACCTGCAGCTGTTCTCTGGTATATTCAGTGTTACTGTCTCTCTCTCTACCTGCAGCTGTTCTCTGGTATATTCAGTGTTACTGTCTCTCTCTACCTGCAGCTGTTCTCTGGTATATTCAGTGTTACTGTCTCTCTCTCTACCTGCAGCTGTTCTCTGGTATATTCAGTGTTACTGTCTCTCTCTCTACCTGCAGCTGTTCTCTGGTATATTCAGTGTTACTGTCTCTCTCTACCTGCAGCTGTTCTCTGGTATATTCAGTGTTACTGTCTCTCTCTCTACCTGCAGCTGTTCTCTGGTATATTCAGTGTTACTGTCTCTCTCTCTACCTGCAGCTGTTCTCTGGTATATTCAGTGTTACTGTCTCTCTCTACCTGCAGCTGTTCTCTGGTATATTCAGTGTTACTGTCTCTCTCTCTACCTGCAGCTGTTCTCTGGTATATTCAGTGTTACTGTCTCTCTCTCTACCTGCAGCGGTTCTCTGGTATATTCAGTGTTACTGTCTCTCTCTACCTGCAGCTGTTCTCTGGTATATTCAGTGTTACTGTCTCTCTCTCTACCTGCAGCTGTTCTCTGGTATATTCAGTGTTACTGTCTCTCTCTACCTGCAGCGGTTCTCTGGTATATTCAGTGTTACTGTCTCTCTCTACCTGCAGCTGTTCTCTGGTATATTCAGTGTTACTGTCTCTCTCTACCTGCAGCTGTTCTCTGGTATATTCAGTGTTACTGTCTCTCTCTACCTGCAGCTGTTCTCTGGTATATTCAGTGTTACTGTCTCTCTCTACCTGCAGCTGTTCTCTGGTATATTCAGTGTTACTGTCTCTCTCTACCTGCAGCTGTTCTCTGGTATATTCAGTGTTACTGTCTCTCTCTACCTGCAGCTGTTCTCTGGTATATTCAGTGTTACTGTCTCTCTCTACCTGCAGCTGTTCTCTGGTATATTCAGTGTTACTGTCTCTCTACCTGCAGCTGTTCTCTGGTATATTCAGTGTTACTGTCTCTCTCTACCTGCAGCTGTTCTCTGGTATATTCAGTGTTACTGTCTCTCTCTACCTGCAGCTGTTCTCAGTGTTACTGTCTCTCTCTAGCTGTTCCTGGTGTATACAGTGTTACTGTCTCTCTCTACCTGCAGCTGTTCTCTGGTATATTCAGTGTTACTGTCTACTGTCTCTCTACCTGCAGCTGTTCTCTGGTATATTCAGTGTTACTGTCTCTCTCTACCTGCAGCTGTTCTCTGGTATATTCAGTGTTACTGTCTCTCTCTACCTGCAGCTGTTCTCTGGTATATTCAGTGTTACTGTCTCTCTCTACCTGCAGCTGTTCTCTGGTATATTCAGTGTTACTGTCTCTCTCTACCTGCAGCTGTTCTCTGGTATATTCAGTGTTACTGTCTCTCTCTACCTGCAGCTGTTCTCTGGTATATTCAGTGTTACTGTCTCTCTCTACCTGCAGCTGTTCTCTGGTATATTCAGTGTTACTGTCTCTCTCTACCTGCAGCTGTTCTCTGGTATATTCAGTGTTACTGTCTCTCTCTACCTGCAGCTGTTCTCTGGTATATTCAGTGTTACTGTCTCTCTCTACCTGCAGCTGTTCTCTGGTATATTCAGTGTTACTGTCTCTCTCTACCTGCAGCTGTTCTCTGGTATATTCAGTGTTACTGTCTCTCTCTACCTGCAGCTGTTCTCAGGTATATTCAGCTGTGGGACATCCCACCATGCTTGCTTCAGACAGTTTTTTTTTGGGGGGGGGGGTAATTGTGACATTCCTCTATCCCTCTATCCCTCCATCCCTCTCTCTCTCTATCCCTCTCTCTCTCCATCCCTCCATCACTCTCTCTCTCTATCCCTCCATCACTCTCTCTCTCTATCCCTCTCTCTCTCCATCTCTCCATCCCTCCATACCTCTCTCTCTCTATCCCCTTCTCTCTCCATCTCTCCATCCCTCTATCCCTCTCTCTATCCATCCCTCTCTATCCCTCCATCCCTCCATCCCTCTCTCTCCATCCCTCCATCCCTTCACTCATCCCTCTGTCACCCCCTTTTCTTTCGCACTTCTTATCCTCCACCCCTACATCCCTCCCTCTATCCCTCCACCCCTACATCCCTCCCTCTATCCCTCCACCCCTACATCCCTCCCTCTATCCCTCCACCCCTACATCCCTCCCTCTATCCCTCCACCCCTACATCCCTCCCTCTATCCCTCCACCCCTACATTCATCCCTCTATCCCTCCACCCCTACATCCCTCCCTCTATCCCTCCACCCCTACATCCCTCCCTCTATCCCTCCACCCCTACATCCATCCCTCTATCCCTCCACCCCTACATCCCTCCCTCTATCCCTCCACCCCTACATCCATCCCTCTATCCCTCCACCCCTACATCCCTCCCTCTATCCCTCCACCCCTACATCCATCCCTCTATCCCTCCACCCCTACATCCCTACATCCCTCCCTCTATCCCTCCACCCCTACATCTATCCCTATATCCCTCCACCCCTACATCCATCCCTCTATCCCTCCACCCCATACATCCCTACATCCCTCCCTCTATCCCTCCACCCCTACATCCATCCCTCTATCCATCCACCCCTACATCCATCCCTCTATCCCTCTATCCCTCCACCCCTACATCCATCCCTCTATCCCTCCACCCCTACATCCATCCCTCTATCCCTCCAACCCTACATCCATCCCTCTATCCCTCCACCCCTACATACATCCCTCCACCCCTACATCCATCCCTCTATCACTCTATCCCTGCACCCCTACATCCATCCCTCTATCCCTCCACCCCTACATCCATCCCTCTATCCCTCTATCCCTCCACCCCTACATCCATCCCTCTATCCCTCCACCCCTACACCCATCCCTCTATCCCTCCAACCCTACATCCATCCCTCTATCCCTCCACACCGACATCCATCCCTCTATCCCTCTACCCCTACATCCATCCCTCTATCCCTCCACCCCTACATCCATCCCTCTATCCCTCCACCCCTACATCCCTCCCTCTATCCCTCCAGCCCTACATCCATCCCTCTATCACTCCACCCCTACATCCATCCCTCTATCCCTCTATCCCTCCACCCCTACATCCATCCCTCTATCCCTCCACCCCTACACCCATCCCTCTATCCCTCCAACCCTACATCCATCCCTCTATCCCTCCACCCCTACATCCATCCCTCTATCCCTCCACCCCTACATCCCTCCCTCTATCCCTCCACCCCTACATCCATCCCTCTATCCCTCCGCCCCTACATCCCTCCCTCTATCCCTCCACCCCTACATCCCTCCCTCTATCCCTCCACCCCTACATCCATCCCTCTATCCCTCCAGTCCTTCCATCCATTCCTTTATCCGTCCAGTCTTATTTGTGTCATTTCCACATCTGGTCTCATTTTAATCCCTTCCGTTGATATGTTCACACATCTGACTTGGCAGAATAAGGCCACTGTAAAGCCCCCATAGTGCCCTCAGGCTGTGGGTCTGATCGTGCCTGTCTCAGACTGTAGGTCTGATCCTGCCTGTCTCAGGCTGTGGTTCTGATCCTGCCTGTTTCAGGCAGTGGGTCTGATCGTGCCTGTCTCAGACTGTAGGTCTGATCCTGCCTGTCTCAGTCTGTAGGTCTGATCCTGCCTGTCTCAGGCTGTGGGTCTGATCCTGCCTGTCTCAGGCTGTGGGCTGTCAGGCTGGGTCTGATCCTCCTCAGGCCTGTGCCTGTCTCAGGCTGTAGGTCTGATCCTGCCTGTCTCAGGCTGTAGGTCTGATCCTGCCTGTCTCAGGCTGTAGGTCTGATCCTGCCTGTCTCAGGGTCTGATCCTGCCTGTCTCAGGCTGTAGGTCTGATCCTGCCTGTCTCAGGCTGTAGGTCTGATCCTGCCTGTCTCAGGCTGTAGGTCTGATCCTGCCTGTCTCAGTCAGAGGGTCTGATCCTGCCTGTCTCAGGCTGTAGGTCTGATCCTGCCTGTCTCAGTCTGTAGGTCTGATCCTGCCTGTCTCTACTAATAACTAGGCTGCATGTCCCCTATATAGTGCACTACTTTTGACCAGAGCTCTGGGGCCTCATTTATATAAATTGCGTAAATTCTACACTAAATATCTTGGTACGGCATTTCTGAAAAGAAACACTCTCAAACATATTGAGATTTATCGCATCTTCTGTTTAAATATCTTTGGAGGTGTTGACAGAATTTTTTACAATTTTTCCAGTGACATTTGCCGTAGACCATCTGAGTGTTTCTAAAAGACAAAAACAATTACAAATTGTTGTGGACCTTTGAATTCAATAATGTTTCGCATTTACTTTTTTTCCCGAACCTAAATTATGCTAATTAATATGCTAATTAACTGCCCGCAAATTCTGAAACATTGTCTACTCTGATTTGTTGAATTTTTACTATTACTACAGTAGGCTAGACTTACAGTTGTAGCCTGCACACGTCAATGTAAAAGATACACTATCTGTTCAATTCTACTTATTTTATAGAACGTTCTCCCTTTCAGAGTGAACAAACGTGGAATTATAATAGCCACTCTAATATGCTCAAATAAATGTCCATGGAAATTAAATAAATTATAGGTATAGATGCCTAAAATAAATCAATTTTCGTTGTTCTCACTAACATCAAATGCATCTTTTAAAAAAAATGTTTAACGTCAAATGCATCTTGTTATTATATTTAGCGACATGTTTGTTGTTGTTGTTATGAATAAGTGCCATCAGTCTCCATTGACACAAGGCTGCTACTAGGCTACTACTAGGCTACTACTAGGCTACTACTAGGATACTACTAGGCTACTACTAGGCTACTACTAGGCTGCTACTAGGCTGCTACTAGGCTACTACTAAGCTACTACAAGGCTACTACTAGGCTACTACTAGGCTACTACTAGGCTACTACTAGGCTACTGTTAGGATACTACTAGGCTACAACTAGGCTACTGTTAGGATACTACTAGGCAACTACTAGGCTACTACTAGGCTACTACTAGGCTACTACTAGGCTACTGTTAGGATACTACTAGGCTACAACTAGGCTACTGTTAGGATACTACTAGGCTACTACTAGGCTACTACTAGGCTACTACTAGGCTACTACTAGGCAACTGCTAGGCTACTACTAGGCTACTACTAGGCTACTACTAGGCAACTGCTAGGCTACTACTAGGCTACTACTAGGCAACTGCTAGGCTACTACTAGGCTACTACTAGGCTACTACTAGGCTGCTACTAGGCTGCTACTAGGCTACTACTAGGCTACTACTAGGCTACTACTAGGCTGCTACTAGGCTACTACTAGGCTGCTACTAGGCTGCTACTAGGCTACTACTAGGCTACTACTAGGCTACTACTAGGATACTACTAGGCTACTACTAGGCTACCACTAGGCTGCTACTAGGCTGCTACTAGGCTACTACTAGGCTACTACTAGGCTGCTACTAGGCTACTACTAGGCTACTACTAGGCTGCTACTAGGCTGCTACTAGGCTACTACTAGGCTACTACTAGGCTACTACTAGGCTGCTACTAGGCTGCTACTAGGCTGCTACTAGGCTACTACTAGGCTACTACTAGGCTACTACTAGGATACTACTAGGCTACTACTAGGCTACTACTAGGCTGCTACTAGGCTGCTACTAGGCTACTACTAGGCTACTACAAGGCTACTACTAGGCTACTACTAGGCTACTACTAGGCTACTGTTAGGATACTACTAGGCTACAACTAGGCTACTGTTAGGATACTACTAGGCAACTACTAGGCTACTACTAGGCTACTACTAGGCTACTACTAGGCTACTGTTAGGATACTACTAGGCTACAACTAGGCTACTGTTAGGATACTACTAGGCTACTACTAGGCTACTACTAGGCTACTACTAGGCTACTACTAGGCAACTGCTAGGCTACTACTAGGCTACTGCTAGGCTACTACTAGGCTACTACTAGGCAACTGCTAGGCTACTACTAGGCTACTACTAGGCAACTGCTAGGCTACTACTAGGCTACTACTAGGCTACTACTAGGCTACTACTAGGCTGCTACTAGGCTGCTACTAGGCTGCTACTAGGCTGCTACTAGGCTACTACTAGGCTACTACTAGGCTACTACTAGGATACTACTAGGCTACTACTAGGCTACTACTAGGCTGCTACTAGGCTGCTACTAGGCTACTACTAGGCTACTACAAGGCTACTACTAGGCTACTACTAGGCTACTACTAGGCTACTACTAGGCTACTGTTAGGATACTACTAGGCTACAACTAGGCTACTGTTAGGATACTACTAGGCAACTACTAGGCTACTACTAGGCTACTACTAGGCTACTGTTAGGATACTACTAGGCTACAACTAGGCTACTGTTAGGATACTACTAGGCTACTACTAGGCTACTACTAGGCTACTACTAGGCAACTGCTAGGCTACTACTAGGCTACTGCTAGGCTACTACTAGGCTACTACTAGGCAACTGCTAGGCTACTACTAGGCTACTACTAGGCAACTGCTAGGCTACTACTAGGCTACTACTAGGCAACTGCTAGGCTACTACTAGGCTACTACTAGGCTACTACTAGGCTGCTACTAGGCTGCTACTAGGCTACTACTAGGCTACTACTAGGCTACTACTAGGCTGCTACTAGGCTACTACTAGGCTGCTACTAGGCTGCTACTAGGCTACTACTAGGCTACTGCTAGGCTACTACTAGGCTACTACTAGGCTACTACTAGGCAACTACTAGGCTACTGCTAGGCAACTACTAGGCTACTACTAGGCTACTGCTAGGCAACTACTAGGCTACTGCTAGACAACTACTAGGCTACTACTAGGCTACTACTAGGCTACTACTAGGCTGCTACTAGGCTGCTACTAGGCTGCTACTAGACTACTACTAGGCTACTGTTAGGATACTACTAGACTGCTACTAGGCTACAACTACTAGGCTACAACTAGACTACTGCTAGGCTACTACTAGGCTGCTACTAGGCTACTACAATGCTACTACTAGGCTACTGCTACTAGGCTACTACTACTAGAATACTACTAAGCTACTACTAGGCTACTACTACTAGACTACTATAGGCTACTACACGGCTACTAGTAGGCTACTACTAGACTACTACTAGGTTACTACTAGTATACTACTACTAGGCTACTACTAGACTACTACTACTAGACTACAACTAGGCTGCTACTGCTAGGCTACTACAAGGATACTACTAGGCTACTACTACTAGGCTACTACTACTAGGCTACTACTAAGCTACTACTAGGCTACTACAAGGCTACTACTAGGCTACTACTACTAGGCTGCTACTACTAGGCTACTACTAGGCTACTACAAGGTTACTACTAGGCTACTACTAGGCTGCTACTAGGCTTCTACTAGGCTGCTACTAGGCTTCTACTAGACTACAACTACTAGGCTACAACTATACTACTGCTAGGCTGCTACTAGGCTACTACTAGGCTACTGCTACTAGGCTACTACTACTAGGCTACTACTAGGCTACTACTAAGCTACTACTAGGCTACTACAAGGCTACTACTAGGCTACTACTACTAGGCTACTACTAGGCTACTATTACAATGCTACTACTAGACTGCTACTAGGCTACAACTACTAAGCTACAACTAGACTACTGCTAGGCTACTACTAGACTGCTAGTAGGCTACTATTAAAAGGCTACTACTACTAGGCTTTTGCTTTCTTGCAATGCAAAACTTCCCCCACTAAAATAATGTGTGTATGCATGGTCTAAAGTTTGAGAGAGGACCATATAGCTAACTATCTCCATATAGTTAACCATCTCCATATAGCTAACTATCTCCATATAGTTAACCATCTCCATATAGCTAACTATCTCCATATAGCTAACCATCTCCATATAGCTAACTATCTCCATATAGCTAACCATCTCCATATAGCTAACCATCTCCATATAGCTAACTATCTCCATATCACAAACCATCTCCATATAGCTAACTATCTCCATATCACAAACCATCTCCATATAGCTAACTATCTCCATATAGCTAACTATCTCCATATAGCTAACCATCTCCATATAGCTAACCATCTCCATATAGCTAACTATCTCCATATAGCTAACCATCTCCATATAGCTAACTATCTCCATATAGCTAACTATCTCCATATAGCTAACCATCTCCATATAGCTAACCATCTCCATATAGCTAACCATCTCCATATAGCTAACCATCTCCATATAGCTAACTATCTGTCCACTGCTTCCTCCCTAGAGGAGAAAAGAGCATCGCTATCCCTTCACATCTGTCAGTCCCATTATCTCTGCTCAATTTTAATGGGACATAGACACTTTTTCTGTCAAAACAAATAAACTGATATAATCTGGAAAAGGTTTTTGGATGCAGGGAAATATACCAAAGATTCCTCTCTTAGTCATAGTGTGTGTTTCAAATGGCTCCCTCTTCCCTATTCCCCATTGCTACTTTGGACCATGGGGCCTATTGGGGTACCACACTATGTAGGCAATAGGGTACCATTTGAGACATATACAATGTCATCCTTCGTGTGAAATGTTCATTTTCTGCGTGTGAAGCAGTCCCCTATAGGCTCTGGAACCATCTCAAATTAAATGATCGTACACAAACAACACACACACACACACAACACACACACACAACACACACACACAACACACACACACACACACACACACACACACACACACACACACACACACACACACACACACACACACACACACACACACACACACACACACACACACACACACACACACACACACACACACACACACACACACACACACACACATCAGTCATCTAAAATGTGATGATTGAGTATCAAAACAACATGTTGGTTATATCTTTCCGTGTCCCAAATGGCTCCCTCTTCCCTATAAAGTGCAGTATAATTGACAAGAGGCCACAGGGCATAGTGTTCCACTCGGGAACCAGTCTTTTGTTCTTTTTCTGTCCATCTGCTGCAGGCTACAGGCCCTCTCCTCATCATCCAGTCAAGATTAAAGAGTTTTATTTATTATTTTTTACAGCCCAAGTACATATATTACATAACTCTTCAGCTGATCTGTTCATAGCCTCTGTCATGTGTTACCAACAGTTGGGTCGTACCACCAATTCGGTGCCTTTTAAGAAGTGTAACTTGCTCACCCCCCCAAAAAAAATATTTTGATTTCACCTAATTGTAACTTTGTGTCATAAAAAGCACATGTTTCGTTTCATAAAACGCCTCGAGGTTAAAAGACAATAGTAAAGCCTATTACCGTTTTTCTCACTCACTTTGGCTCGTTTTTTAAAACAGTCTTAACATTCTCTAAACTGTAAGTGTAACGGCGTTCGTCTGTTGAAGAAAGAGAGTCGGACCGAAATGCAGCGTGTTGGTTTTTTTTTTTTTTTTATTTATTTCACCTTTATTTAACCAGGTAGGCAAGTTGAGAACAAGTTCTCATTTACAATTGCGACCTGGCCAAGATAAAGCAAAGCAGTTCGACAGATACAACGACACAGAGTTACACATGGAGTAAAACAAACATACAGTCAATAATACAGTATAAACAAGTCTATATACAATGTGAGCAAATCAGGTGAGAAGGGAGGTAAAGGCAAAAAAGGCCATGGTGGCAAAGTAAATACAATATAGCAAGTAAAACACTGGAATGGTAGTTTTGCAATGGAAGAATGTGCAAAGTAGAAATAAAAATAATGGGGTGCAAAGGAGCAAAATAAATAAATAAATTAAATACAGTTGGGAAAGAGGTAGTTGTTTGGGCTAAATTATAGGTGGGCTATGTACAGGTGCAGTAATCTGTAAGATGCTCTGACAGTTGGTGCTTAAAGCTAGTGAGGGAGATAAGTGTTTCCAGTTTCAGAGATTTTTGTAGTTCGTTCCAGTCATTGGCAGCAGAGAACTGGAAGGAGAGGCGGCCAAAGAAATAATTGGTTTTGGGGTGACTAGAGAGATATACCTGCTGGAGCGTGTGCTACAGGTGGGAGATGCTATGGTGACCAGCGAGCTGAGATAAGGGGGGACTTTACCTAGCAGGGTCTTGTAGATGACATGGAGCCAGTGGGTTTGGCGACGAGTATGAAGCGAGGGCCAGCCAACGAGAGCGTACAGGTCGCAATGGTGGGTAGTATATGGGGCTTTGGTGACAAAACGGATTGCACTGTGATAGACTGCATCCAATTTGTTGAGTAGGGTATTGGAGGCTATTTTGTAAATGACATGGCCAAAGTCGAGGATTGGTAGGATGGTCAGTTTTACAAGGGTATGTTTGGCACCATGAGTGAAGGATGCTTTGTTGCGAAATAGGAAGCCAATTCTAGATTTAACTTTGGATTGGAGGTGTTTGATATGGGTCTGGAAGGAGAGTTTACAGTCTAACCAGACACCTAAGTATTTGTAGTTGTCCACGTATTCTAAGTCAGAGCCGTCCAGAGTAGTGATGTTGGACAGGCGGGTAGGTGCAGGTAGCGATCGGTTGAAGAGCATGCATTTAGTTTTACTTGTATTTAAGATCAATTGGAGGCCACGGAAGGAGAGTTGTATGGCATTGAAGCTTGCCTGGAGGGTTGTTAACACAGTGTCCAAAGAAGGGCCGGAAGTATACAGAATGGTGTCGTCTGCGTAGAGGTGGATCAGGGACTCACCAGCAGCAAGAGCGACCTCATTGATGTATACAGAGAAGAGAGTCGGTCCAAGAATTGAACCCTGTGGCACCCCCATAGAGACTGCCAGAGGTCCGGACAGCAGACCCTCCGATTTGACACACTGAA
This sequence comes from Oncorhynchus gorbuscha, assembly GCF_021184085.1. Taxonomy (NCBI): domain Eukaryota; kingdom Metazoa; phylum Chordata; class Actinopteri; order Salmoniformes; family Salmonidae; genus Oncorhynchus; species Oncorhynchus gorbuscha. The sequence goes on along the minus strand of NC_060195.1, from coordinate 10,789,466 downwards.
CTCTATCAGAGAAGTAGTTGGTGAACCAGGCGAGGCAATCATTTGAGAAACCAAGGCTGTTGAGTCTGCCGATGAGGATGTGGTGGTTGACAGAATCGAAAGCCTTGGCCAGATCAATGAATACGGCTGCACAGTAATGTTTCTTATCGATGGCGGTTAAGATATCGTTTAGGATTACTCATGACTTTAATGAAAGAAAGCGGTACATGAAATAACTGAATAATAAAATAAAACAACAGAACGGACCGTGAAACTAATTACAGCCTATCTGGTGACACTACACAGAGACAGGAACAAACACCCACGAATTACAAAGTGAACTCAGGCTACCTAAATACGGTTCCCAATCCGAGACAACGAGAATCACCTGACTCCAATTGAGAACCGCCTCAGGCAGCCAAGCCTAACTAGACACACCCCTAATCATACACAATCCCAATGCTAATAAAACCCCAATACGAACCCAACACATAAACCCATGTCACACCCTGGCCTACCCAAACATATAACAAAAACACAAAATACAATGACCAAGGCGTGACAGTAAGTGCAATTGTCAACACTGTTTTATGGGACATCACAACTCTATTGCATGTCTGCAAAATGTAGTAACTCACTCAAAACATTTCATTCATGCTTCAAAACCTAGTTTTAACGTCAGTAAACTGGCCAATGCCACCAAAATGTTTTTTTTTTTTGTCATTGTGTGAGCCGTATTGATGTTTTTCTCCTCTATCCTTCATGTCTCTCTATTCCAGGCCTGGGTAACTCCTCAGGGGGGGGGGGGACTGACAGCAGTCACACTTTTTATCCCCCCAGCCCAGTTAACACACCGAACTCCAATAAGCAACTAATCGTGTTCTTTAGTTAAATATGCAAATAGTTTAAAAATCAGGTGTGTTTGAATGTTTGTTATTTACACATGTCAGTTTTGTTCTACTTTTTTGTAGACACTGACTGCTTGCTGTGTTATACCAGAAGGTCAGTTTTGTTCTACTTTTTTGTAGACACTGACTGCTTGCTGTGTTATACCAGAAGGTCAGTTTTGTTCTACTTTTTTGTAGACACTGACTGTGTTATACCAGAAGGTCAGTTTTGTTCTACTTTTTTGTAGACACTGACTGCTTGCTGTGTTATACCAGAAGGTCAGTTTTGTTCTACTTTTTTGTAGACACTGACTGCTTGCTGTGTTATACCAGAAGGTCAGTTTTGTTCTACTTTTTTGTAGACACTGACTGCTTGCTGTGTTATACCAGAAGGTCAGTTTTGTTCTACTTTTTTGTAGACACTGACTGCTTGCTGTGTTATACCAGAAGGTCAGTTTTGTCTAGCTGAATGCTATTGTGTATCACACTGAACGTTTTAGATTTAAAAGTTTTCTGGGAAAAGTCAATACTGTACAATACTGTAGTACACAGAAAAAGGATATGCACATTTGTATGTAAACAGTACATTTATTTTTGTAGCAATGTGTTACATGTAAACAGAAAATTCACATTTGCGTGTCCCCTTTTACATATTTCTTACATGTAAAGTCATATGTAGTGAACAGAAAATTTGCCACAAAATGACATCCGTGCCCCCAAAAACACCCTGCAACAACAATAAAAAAACTGTGATAGTTCTGTAAAAAACTATACATTTTACCTCCTCACAGTACGTCACACTACAAGTCCCCATCTTCTTGGTGGACATCCTGTCGCTCGTTGGTCTGGACAGAGATGTTCATCTTCGTCACATTTTATGTTTGCCCTTGTGAAAAACAATCTCCTTGCTTGGAGCGATGATCCCCTGCAATGATCCCCTGCGATGATCCCCTGCGATGATCAAATCAAATCAAATCAAATCAAATTTATTTATATAGCCCTTCGTACATCAGCTGATATCTCAAAGTGCTGTACAGAAACCCAGCCTAAAACCCCAAACAGCAAACAATGCAGGTGTAAAAGCATGATCCCCTGTGATGATCCCCTGTGATGATCCCCTGTGATGATCCCCTGCGATGATCCCCTGCAATGATCCCATGCAATGATCCCCTGCAATGATCCCCTGCAATGATCCCCTGCAATGATCCCCTGCAAATCTGGTCTAAGTAAACCTCTTTGGTGTTCTGGTATTATGTCTCTGTAAAGTGTATTTCGGATGGCCAGGAGAAGTTGTGGTGTTATAGGACCCAATGTGTGGAATATGTGTGCTCACACCAGTCTCAGAAATAGCAGCACACATTGTAATATTGCCCCCACGTTGGCCTGTTGTGGCAGCCGTGGCTCAGTGGCCAATGAGGTGGCGGACACGTCTCCTGCCTTTGGCCAGATTGAGCCCAGCCTCGTCCACGGAAACAAGACTGTGGGTCATTTCATGTCCTTCCAGCTCCATTATTCTCTATATGTTTTACACAGAAACTAAATATAAAGTTAGTTTTGCATAGCCTATTCTAGAATCAGACAGTTTAGTATAGTATAAATGTTTACTGTTCTTATGGGTATCTACAACTTCAAGAAGCATATACAGGCATCATTGAAGTACAGTAAAACTCCCTGTACAATATACCATTTTTTTAAACCTTTATTTTACTAGGCAACTCAGTTAAGAACAAATTCTTATTTTCAATGACGGCCTAGGAACAGTGAGTTAACTGCCTGTTCAGGGGCAGAACGACAGATTTATACCTTGTCAGCTCGGGGATTTGAACTTGCAACCTTCCGGTTACTAGTCTAACGCTCTAACCACAAGGCTACCCTGTGCACACCAATGGTTTACCAGGACACCCTGGTACCACAGCTCCTACCAGGACATACTGGTACCTGGACACACTGGTACCTGGACATCCTGGTACCTGGACATACATCCCAGAGAAATATGAAGGGACACCATCCAAATGCCGTGGCTTCCTCCTTCAGTGCTCCCTCTATTTCGCACATCAGATGGGAGCTCCCATCACCGAGAGGTCTAAGGTTGCCACGGTTATTTCTCTGCTGACTTGGTGGGCATTGGAATGGGCTACGGCCGTCTGGGAGAGAGGAGAGGAGGAGCTTGAGTCTTATGAAAGGGTTCATTGGAACGGTTTTCTTCCGCTGAAGGAGAGGAGGACCAAAACACAGCGTGGTTAGTGTTCAACATCTTTAATATCGACAATAAACGAGAACACTACAAAATACAAAACAACAAAAGTGAAAACCAAAACGGTCCTATCTGGTGCAATGACACAAAGAAAGAAGACAATCACCCACTGTCACGCCTTGGTCTTAGTGTTTCGTGTTTTTGTTGATTGTTTGGTCAGGCCAGGGTGTGACATGGGTTTGTTTTGTTGTATTTCGTATTGAGGTTTTGTAGTTATTGGGATTGCGGCTGAGTAGGGGTGTTGTATGGGCTTGGCTGCCTGAGGCGGTTCTCAATCAGAGTCAGGTGATTCTCGTCGGCAAAACACATAAATCCCCCATGTCACACCCTGACCTAACCAAAATAATCAAGAAAACAAAGATAACTAAGGCCAGGCCGTGACAGTACCCCACCCCCCCAAAGGTGCAGACTCCCGGCCACACATCTAAATCCATAGGGGAGGGTCTGGGTGGGCGCCTGTCCATGGTGGCGGCTCTGGCGCGGGATGTGGACCCCACTCCACCATAGTCCTTGTCCGCTTTAGTCTCTCCCTAGTCTCCGACCTAGGATTGGCAATCCTACTAAAGGGCCCCCCTCCACTAAACAAACTCCTCCAGACTGAGGGGCAGCTCCAGACTAAGGGGCAGCTCAGGACTGAGGGGCAGCTCAGGACTGAGAGATACCTCAGGCTGACTGGCGGCTCTGGCAGCTCCTGGCTGACTGACTGCTCTGGCAGATCCTGGCTGACTGATGGCTCTGGCAGCTCCTGGCTGACTGACTGCTCTGGCAGATCCTGGCTGACTGACTGCTCTGGCAGATCCTGGCTGACTGATGGCTCTGGCAGCTCCTGGCTGACTGACTGCTCTGGCAGATCCTGGCTGACTGACTGCTCTGGCAGATCCTGGCTGACTGATGGCTCTGGCAGCTCCTGGCTGACTGTCTGCTCTGGCAGATCCTGGCTGAATGGCGGCTCTGACAGATCCGACAGAATTCCACAAGAGAGTCCACCGGGATCAACAAGAGTTCACAGAGTACTAGGGCTGGGTGCTAACATACAAACACAGAGCAAAGAACTGAGGAAAACAAAGGGTTTAAATACAATCAGGGGAAACGAGGCACAGGTGCAAATAATAATGGGGATCAAGGGAAAACAAAAGGTCAAAAGGCACAATGGGGGCATCTAGTGACCAAAAACCGGAACAACCCTGGCCAAATCCTGACAATAACTGACTGTAACTGTAACTGTAACTGACTGTAACTGACTGTAACTGACTATAACTGACTATAACTGACTATAACTGACTGTAACTGACTGTAACTGACTATAACTGATTGGCCAAATCCTGACAATGTCACAGATATTTATGGAATATACATGTACAGGTGAAGTCGGAAGTTTACATTCACATTAGCCAACTACATTTAAACTCAGTTTTCACAATTCCTGACATTTAATCCTCGTAAAAAAATCCCTGTTTTAGGTCAGTTAGGATCACCACTTCATTTTAAGAATTTGAAATGTCAGAATAATAGTAGAGAGAATGATTAATTTCAGTTTTATTTCTTTCATCACATTCCCAGTGGGACAGAAGTTTACATACACTCAATTAGTATTTTGTAGCATTGCCTTAATTGTTGAACTTAGGTCAAATGTTTTGGGTAACCTTCCACAAGCTTCCCACAATAAGTTGGGTGAATTTTGTCCCATTCCTGACAGAGCTGGTGTAACTGAGTCAGGTTTGTGGGCCTCCTTGCTTCCACGTGCTTTTTCAGTTCTGCCCACAAATGTTCTATGGAATTGAGGTCATGGCTTTGTGATGGCCACTCCAATACCTTGACTTTGTTGTCCTTAAGCCATTTTGCCACAAATTTGGAAGTATGCTTGGGGTCATTGTCCATTTGGAAGACCCATTTGTGACCATGCTTTAACTTCCTGACTGATGTCTTGAGATGTTGCTTCAACATATCCACATCATTTTCCTCCCTCATGAAGCCATCTATTTTGTGAAGTGCACCAGTCCCTCCTGCAGCAAAGTACCCCCATAACATGATGCTGCCACCCCCTGTGCTTCACGGTTGGGATGGTGTTCTTTGGCTTGCAAGCCTCCCCCTTTTTCCTCCAAACATTATGATGGTCATTACGGTCAAACAGTTCTACTTTTGTTTCATCAGACCAGAGGACATTTCTCCAAAAAGTATGATTTTTGTGCAGTTGCAAACCATAGTCTGGCTTTTTTATGGCGGTTTTGGAGCAGTGGCAAAGAGGTCTTGGCTGACTTCTTTTGATTTTCCCATAATGTCAAGCAAAGAGGCACTGATTTTGAAGGTAGCCCTTGAAAAATATCCACAGGTACACCAATTGACTCAAATTATGTCAATTAGCCTTTCAGAAGCTTCTAAAGCCATGACATCATTTTCTGGAATTGTCCAAGCTGTTTAAAGGCACAGTCAACTTAGTGTGTGTAAACTTCTGACCCACTGGAATTGTGATACAGTGAAATGTAAGTGAAATAATCTGTCTGTAAATAATTGGTGGAATAATTACTTGTGTCATTGTGTCAAGTAGATGTCCTAATCGACTTGGCAAAACTATAGTTTGTTAGCAAGAAATTTGTGGAGTGGTTGAAAAACGAGTTTTAATGACTCCAACCTAAGTGAATGTAAACTTCTGACTTAAACTGTATGTCTGAGAGATTGTGATAATTGAATGGATCATGGTGCATGTGACGGCTCACACGATGAAATAATGTTTAGAAATTGTGAAGAATATGATAATTTCACTGAGAATCAACTCAGCAGTTTTGATCAGCCATGCATGTAGTTATTGTTATTGTTTATTGTTATTGTTTACTCTTTTGCACATGTGCCAAAACACATGCAATTTGCTTAAATTAATAAGAAATTCAAATCTGGTGTGAACAAAACGAATTGTTCAGAGATTTGAATTTATTGTTTTGAGAATTATTCTCATTCGAGAATTGAGCCAAAGCGATTGAGAAAAACGAAGTGCCAAATAAAGTAACAGGATGAGCGTAACAGACCACAGGGTGACAGATACTGTACCTTTGCATCCTTGAGGAGCCTAAAGGATGTTAGCTGGCGACCATGTGTGAAGACTGGGAGGCTGTCTGGAGCTCCAGGCAGGTGTCCAGTCTATAGACCAGTCCCAAACAGCATCCTATTGCCTATTTAGTGCACTACTTTAAAAGGGTCAGGTCCACTGTAGTGATCTATACTGGTAATAAACCCTGTAGAGCGGGAGGGGAGGGGAGAGGGGCGGCCATGAACCTGGAGCTGGGGGTCAGATGGGTTTGTGGGATAGGCGGGTGGGGCCATCAGGGGCCAATATTATCAGCCAGGCAAATGGTGCGACCAAGGCCATGTGTTTGATGCTGGTAGCCGATATGCAAAATCAGATGCATCGATTTGACATCACTGTATTAGAAGGTTGAGGACATGCTAAGAGCTGGGTTAAGATGCCATGTGATGGGTGGATGGGGATCCGGTGTCGAAGATGAGAAAAATAAGTGTTGGGTTTCATTCTGAGGTTTCCCTCTGGGACTCTATTGAATAGAGGTGTGGAGGCTGAAGAGATAGAAACTGCTTCGCAGCCAGGAGAATAACATTCAATATACAGTACTCTTTTTTTAAATCCAGTTTGATAGTTCATCTTTAGACAGATTTTCTTCCACTGGAGGACACAATGCCCTCTCTCTTATTTCAGCCTCTTATATCCAGTTTTGTTCAGTTATAATCTATATTTCAATACGAGTTCCCAAGCTCACCTGGGAGAATTAAGTCCTGAGAATATAGGAGATGATTTTCACATTTTCCTTCGATGCTGCCGCTGCATATACAATAGATGGATGTCAATCCTTCGTCTTTAGTGACTTGGTTTATGTGACTCCATTCATAATTGTTCAAGTGAAAGAAAAGTATCTGCGCCCAGAAGATATAGTTTATAAGATTATAGAAAAACTCTGTCACGACTTCCGCCGAAGTTGGCTCCCTTGCCTGTTCGGGCGCTGCTCGGCGGTCCTCGTCACCGTCCTACTAGAAGTTGGCTCCCCTGCCTGTTGGGGCGGTGCTCGGCGGTCCTCGTCACCGTCCTACTAGAAGTTGGCTCCCCTGCCTGTTGGGGTGGTGCTCGGCGGTCCTCGTCACCGTCCTACTAGAAGTTGGCTCAGCTGCCTGTTGGGGTGGTGCTCGGCGGTCCTCGTCACCGTCCTACTAGAAGTTGGCTCCCCTGCCTGTTGGGGCGGTGCTCGGCGGTCCTCGTCACCGTCCTACTAGAAGTTGGCTCCCCTGCCTGTTGGGGCGGTGCTCGGCGGTCCTCGTCACCGTCCTACTAGAAGTTGGCTCCCCTGCCTGTTGGGGCGGTGCTCGGCGGTCCTCGTCACCGTCCTACTAGAAGTTGGCTCCCCTGCCTGTTGGGGTGGTGCTCGGCGGTCCTCGTCACCGTCCTACTAGAAGTTGGCTCCCCTGCCTGTTGGGGCGGTGCTCGGCGGTCCTCGTCACCGTCCTACTAGAAGTTGGCTCCCCTGCCTGTTGGGGTGGTGCTCGGCGGTCCTCGTCACCGTCCTACTAGAAGTTGGCTCCCCTGCCTGTTGGGGTGGTGCTCGGCGGTCGTCGTCACCGTCCTACTAGAAGTTGGCTCCCCTGCCTGTTGGGGTGGTGCTCGGCGGTCCTCGTCACCGTCCTACTAGAAGTTGGCTCCCCTGCCTGTTGGGGTGGTGCTCGGCGGTCGTCGTCACCGGCCTACTAGAAGTTGGCTCCCCTGCCTGTTGGGGTGGTGCTCGGCGGTCGTCGTCACCGTCCTACTAGAAGTTGGCTCCCCTGCCTGTTGGGGTGGTGCTCGGCGGTCGTCGTCACCGTCCTACTAGAAGTTGGCTCCCCTGCCTGTTGGGGTGGTGCTCGGCGGTCGTCGTCACCGGCCTACTAGAAGTTGGCTCCCCTGCCTGTTGGGGTGGTGCTCGGCGGTCGTCGTCACCGTCCTACTAGAAGTTGGCTCCCCTGCCTGTTGGGGCGGTGCTCGGCGGTCGTCGTCACCGTCCTACTAGAAGTTGGCTCCCCTGCCTGTTGGGGCGGTGCTCGGCGGTCGTCGTCACCGTCCTACTAGAAGTTGGCTCCCCTGCCTGTTGGGGCGGTGCTCGGCGGTCGTCGTCACCGTCCTACTAGAAGTTGGCTCCCCTGCCTGTTGGGGTGGTGCTCGGCGGTCGTCGTCACCGTCCTACTAGAAGTTGGCTCCCCTGCCTGTTGGGGTGGTGCTCGGCGGTCGTCGTCACCGTCCTACTAGAAGTTGGCTCCCCTGCCTGTTGGGGTGGTGCTCGGCGGTCGTCGTCACCGTCCTACTAGAAGTTGGCTCCCCTGCCTGTTGGGGTGGTGCTCGGCGGTCGTCGTCACCGTCCTACTAGAAGTTGGCTCCCCTGCCTGTTGGGGCGGTGCTCGGCGGTCGTCGTCACCGGCCTACTAGCCGCTACCGATCCCTTGTTCGTTTGTCTGTTGGTTTTGTCTTAATAGTTTCATCTGTGTGTATTTTTGTTTAATTAGCTTCCCTATATGTAGTAGTTTGACCCGCCCTTGTTTTGTGCGGGATTGTCTTTTGTTACGTGTGTACATATTAGGTCGTGGTGTATTTTATTTTCTATACTGGACACCCTGTGGTTTTGGGTTGTCTGGTATAGTGTCCTGCGCCCTGTATTGTATTGGGCTTATCAGTTGGGTGTGCAATAGTAAAGCACTTTACTCCGTTACTCTCTCTCTGCGTCTGATTCCTGCACACACACCTAGTCCTGCGTGACAAACTTATTCTCTGCTGTATACTACACACAGTCTAGCTTGTATACTACACAGCCCAGCTTGTATACTACACAGTCTAGCTTGTATACTACACAGTCTAGCTTGTATACTACACAGCCCAGCTTGTATACTACACAGTCTAGCTTGTATACTACACAGTCTAGCTTGTATACTACACAGCCCAGCTTGTATACTACACACAGTCTAGCTTGTATACTACACAGCCCAGCTTGTATACAGTGGTGTAGAGTACATAAGTAAAAATACTTTAAAGTATTACTTAAGTAGTTTTGGGGGGTATCTGTACTTTACTTTACTATTAACATTTTGGGCAACTTTAACTTTTACTTTACTACATTCCTAAAGAAAATGTACTTTTTACTCCCTACATCTTCCATGACACCCAGAAGTACTCATTACATTTTGAATGCTTAGCAGGACAGGAAAATGGTCTAATTCACGCACTTATCAAGAGAACATCCCTGGTCATCCCTACTGTCTCTGATCTGGCGGACTCACTAAATGCAAATGCATCTTTAATAAATGCTGTCTGAGTGTCTGAGTGTCTGAGTGTCGGAGTGTCGGAGTGTCTGTGTGTTGGAGTGTCGGAGTGTCTGAGTGTCTGAGTGTCGGAGAGTCTGTGTGTTGGAGTGTCTGAGTGTCTGAGTGTCGGAGAGTCTGTGTGTTGGAGTGTCTGAGTGTCGGAGTGTGCACCTGGCTATCCGTAAATTCTAAAAACAAGAAAATGGTGCCGTCTGCTTTGCTAATAGAAGGAATTAGAAATTATTTATACATTTACTTTTGATACTTACAGTTGAAGTCGGAAGTTTACATACACCTTAGACAAATACATTTAAACTCAGTTTTTCACAATTCCTGACATTTAATCCTAGTTAACAATTTCCTGTTTTAGGTCAGTTAGTAACACCACTTTATATTAAGGGTGTTAAATGTCAGAATAATAGCAGAAAGAATGCTTTATTTCAGCTTTTATTTATTTTCATCACATTCCCAGTGGGTCAGAAGTTTACATACACTCAATTAGTATTTGGTAGCATTGCCTTTAAATTGTTTAACTTGGGTCAAATATTTTGGGTAGCCTTCCACAAGCTTCCCACACATTTTCTATAGGATTGAGGTCAGGTCTTTCCAATACCTTGACTTTGTTATCCTTAAGCCATTTTGCCACAACTTTAGAAGTATGCTTCGGGTCATTGTCCATTTGGAAGAGCCATTTGCGACCAAGCTTTAACTTCCTGACTGATGTCTTGAGATGTTGCTTCAATATATCCACATCATTTTCCAGCCTCATGGTACCATCTATTTTGTGAAGTGCACTAGTTCCTCCTGCAACAAAACACCCCCTTTTCACTCCAAACATAACGATGGTCATTATGGCCAAACAGCTCTATTTTTGTTTTATCACACCAGAGGTCATTTATCCAAAAAGTACGATCTTTGTCCCAATGTGCATTTGCAAACCGTATTCTGGCTTTTTATGGCGGTTTTGGAGCAGTGGCTTCTTCCTTGCTGAGCAGCCTTTCAGGTTATGTCGATATAGGACTCGTTTTATTGTGGATATAGATAATTTTGTACCTGTGTCCTCCAGCATCTTCACAAGGTCCTTTGCTGTTGTTCTGGAATTCATTTGCACTTTTTGCACCAAAGTACGTTAATCTCTAGGAGACAGAATGTGTCTCCTTCCTGAGCTGTATGACGGCTGTGTGGTCCAATGGTGTTTATACTTGCACACTATTGTTTGTACAGATGAACGTGGTACCTTCAGGCGTTTGGAAATTGCTCCCAAGGATGAACCAGACTTGTGGAGGTCTTCAATTATTTTTCTGAGGTCTTGGCTGATTTCTTTTGATTTCCCCACGATGTCAAGAAAAGAGGCACTAAGTTTTGAAGGTAGGCCTTGAAATACACCCACAGGTACACTTCCAATTGACTCAAATCATGTCAATTAGCCTATCAGAAGCTTCTAAAGCCATGACATCATTTTCTGGAATTTTCCATGCTGTCTAAAGGCACAGTCAACTTAGTGTATGTAAACTTCTGACCCACTGGAATTGTGATACAGTGAATTATAAGTGAAATCATCTGTAAACAATCTGTGAAATAGTCTGTAAACAATTGTTGGAAAGATGACTTGTGTCAGTCACAAAGTAGATGTCCTAACCGACTTGCGAAAACTATAGTTTGTTGAAGTATAATTTGTTATCAAGAAATGTGTGGAGTGGTTGAAAAACGAGTTTTAATGACTCCAACGTAAGTGTATGTAAACTTCCGACTTCAACTGTAAGTATATTTTGAACCAAATACTTTTAGACTTTTACTCAAGTCGTATTTTACTGAGTGACTTCCAGTTTTATCTATACTTTTACTCAAGTATGACAATTGGGTACTTTTTCCACCACTGCTTATATACGCAGTCCAGCTTGTATACTACGCAGTCCAGCTTATATACGCAGTCCAGCTTGTATACTACGCAGTCCAGCTTATATACGCAGTCCAGCTTATATACGCAGTCCAGCTTATATACGCAGTCCAGTTTGTATACTACGCAGTCCAGCTTGTATACTACGCAGTCTAGCTTGTATACTACGCAGTCCAGCTTGTATACTACGCAGTCTAGCTTGTATACTACACAGTCCAGCTTGTATACTACGCAGTCCAGCTTGTATACGCAGTCCAGCTTGTATACTACGCAGTCTAGCTTGTATACTACGCAGTCCAGCTTGTATACTACGCAGTCCAGCTTGTATACTACGCAGTCCAGCTTGTATACTACACAGTCCAGCTTGTATACTACGCAGTCCAGCTTGTATACGCAGTCCAGTTTGTATACTACGCAGTCCAGCTTGTATACGCAGTCCAGCTTGTATACGCAGTCCAGCTTATATACGCAGTCCAGTTTGTATACTACGCAGTCCAGCTTGTATACTACGCAGTCCAGCTTGTATACTACACAGTCCAGCTTGTATACGCAGTCCAGCTTATATACGCAGTCCAGCTTGGATACTACGCAGTCTAACTTATATACTACACAGTCTAACTTATATACTACGCAGTCTAACTTGTATACTACGCAGTCTAACTTGTATACTACACAGTCTAGCTTGTATACTACACAGTCTAACTTGTATACTACACAGTCTAGCTTGTATACTACACAGTCTAACTTATATACTACACAGTCTAGCTTGGATACTACACAGTCCAGCCAGCTTGTTTGCCCGTTAGTAGGCTAGCAACAAAACTTGAACTATCAAGACCCAGCAGTATACCTTCAGTTCATAAGACTATGGAAACACTGTTATTCTTTACTATAGGCCTATACATTACCCAGCATTGGAAACACTGTTATTGTGTACTATAGGCCTATACATTACCCATTATTGGAAACACTGTTATTCTTTACTATAGGCCTATACATTACCCAGCATTGGAAACACTGTTATTGTGTACTATAGGCCTATACATTACCCATTATTGGAAACACTGTTATTCTTTACTATAGGCCTATACATTACCCAGCATTGGAAACACTGTTATTGTGTACTATAGGCCTATACATTACCCATTATTGGAAACACTGTTATTCTTTACTATAGGCCTATACATTACCCAGTATTAGAAACACTGTTATTCTTTACTATAGGCCTATACATTACCCAGTATTAGAAACACTGTTATTCTTTACTATAGGCCTATACATTACCCATTATTGGAAACACTGTTATTCTGTACTGTTGGCCAATACTTTACCCAGTATTGTGTTTCCTTTAGTACCTACTAAACAAATAGCTTTTTCAAGTAAACTTGTGTTGGAAGACAAACATCGTCATCGTTCCCCCAAGAGAGAGACAGTTCTTCATCCATCACAAACACACACACACACACACACACACACACACACACACACACACACACACACACACACACACACACACACACACACACACACACACACACACACACACACACACACACACACACACACACAACACACACACACACACACACACACACACACATCCACATCCACACACACACACACACACACGCTCCATCCATCACACACTCTCTGTTTTTGGGGTTGTGGTTCTGTGGTCCCTGAGCATCTTCCTAAGCGGATGCAATGTGGTGACACTGCAGAATCTATTTCTAGCTGTTCTGTCCTATAACTGGGACTTGTGAAGCATAGCTATGAATACATCCCAAATGGCACCCTATTACCTATATAGTGAACTACCTTCTCTCTAGTTAAAAGTAGTGTACTATGAAGGTAATTGGGTATCATTGGGGATGTAGTCATAGCTATGCTTCACAAGCCCCAGTTATAGGACATAACTATTTTCAGCTAGAAATAGATTCTGCTGGGGAAAAAATAAGCCTAGGTTTCTTCTTCACGTTTCTCTGAGAACCTCTCAACAGGAAGAGATCGGTACATTAAGACATCAGCTTCTTCTTCACGTTTCTCTGAGAACCTCTCAACAGGAAGAGAGCGGTACATTAAGACGTCAGCTTCTTCTTCACGTTTCTCTGAGAACCTCTCAACAGGAAGAGATCGGTACATTAAGACGTCAGCTTCTTCTTCAAGTTTCTCTGAGAACCTCTCAACAGGAAGAGATCGGTACATTAAGACGTCAGCTTCTTCTTCACGTTTCTCTGAGAACCTCTCAACAGGAAGAGATCGGTACATTAAGACGTCAGCTTCTTCTTCACGTTTCTCTGAGAACCTCTCAACAGGAAGAGATCGGTACATTAAGACGTCAGCTTCTTCTTCAAGTTTCTCTGAGAACCTCTCAACAGGAAGAGATCGGTACATTAAGACGTCAGCTTCTTCTTCACGTTTCTCTGAGAACCTCTCAACAGGAAGAGATCGGTACATTAAGACGTCAGCTTCTTCTTCACGTTTCTCTGAGAACCTCTCAACAGGAAGAGATCGGTACATTAAGACGTCAGCTTCTTCTTCAAGTTTCTCTGAGAACCTCTCAACAGGAAGAGATCGGTACATTAAGACGTCAGCTTCTTCTTCACGTTTCTCTGAGAACCTCTCAACAGGAAGAGATCGGTACATTAAGACGTCAGCTTCTTCTTCACGTTTCTCTGAGAACCTCTCAACAGGAAGAGATCGGTACATTAAGACGTCAGGACTCTTTTCACTTCTTCTAAACTCAAAAATGTTTGGCAAGAGTACAAGACTAGGGAGTGTGGGAGGACGAATGTAGTGTTTGAGTCTGAAAAGGTTGTGTTTGTGTCTGATTCACTACTGTGCACTACTTTTGATGAGGATCAATAGGACTTTGGTCCAAAGTAGTGCACATATACATGGAACGTGTATAAGATGAGAAAGGGAGGATTTTTGATGGGAATCCAATGGAGCGACATTGTCAGGGAAGAAGCCTACTGAATCCTCTTTGGATAATTTTGTATCATCCCAAGCTAACAATATTTAATTCTGTCAACTCAACTCACAGTGAGAGGGGTAGCATGAGGATCAGAGGGAATATAACTCTGAAAATAACTTCTGAAATAAATTAGACCTGTGCTGGGAAAAGACACCCTATTCCGCAATACTTTAGACAAGACTAGTCAAGAATAGTGCACTACAGAGGGAATAGGCTGTCATAGTTCCCTATAGAGGGAATAGGGTGTCATAGTGCACTACAGAGGGAATAGGGTGTCATAGTGCACGACAGAGGGAATAGGGTGTCATAGTGCACTACAGAGGGAATAGGGTGTCATAAATCAAATCAAATTTTATTTGTCACATACACATGGTTAGCAGATGTTAATGCAAGTGTAGCGAAATGCTTGTGCTTCTAGTTCCGACAATGCAGTAATAACCAATGAGTAATCTAACCTAACAATTTCACAACAACGACCTTATACACAAGTGTAAAGGGATAAAGAATATGTACATAAAGATATATGAATGAGTGATGGTACAGAACGGCATAGGCAAGATGCAGTAGATGGTATAGAGTACAGTATATACATATGAGATGAGTAATGTAGGGTATGTAAGTAAGCATTATATTAAGTGGCATTGTTTAAAGTGGCTAGTGATACATGTATTACATAATCAAATCAAATCAAATTTTATTTTATTTGTCACATACACATGGTTAGCAGATGTTAATGTGAGTGTAGCGAAATGCTTGTGCTTCTAGTTCCGACAATGCCGTAATAACCAACAAGTAATCTAACTAACAATTCCCAAACTACTGTCTTATACACAGTGTAAGGGGATAAAGAATAGCATAGGCAAGATACAGTAGATGGTATCGAGTACAGTATATACATATGAGATGAGTATGTAAACAAAGTGGAATAGTTAGTGGCTAGTGATACATGTATTACATAAGGATGCAGTCGATGATTACAGTATATACGTATGCATATGAGATGAATAATGTAGGGTAAGGTAAGTAACATTATATAAGGTAGCATTGTTTAAAGTGGCTAGTGATATATTTACATAATTTCCCATCAATTCCCATTATTAAAGTGGCTGGAGTTGAGTCAGTGTCAGTGTCAGTGTGTTGGCAGCAGCCACTCAATGTTAGTGGTGGCTGTTTAACAGTCTGATGGCCTTGAGATAGAAGCTGTTTTTCAGTCTCTCGATCCCAGCTTTGATGCACCTGTACTGACCTCGCCTTCTGGATAATAGCGGGGTGAACAGGCAGTGGCTCGGGTGGTTGTTGTCCTTGATGATCTTTATGGCCTTCCTGTGACATCGGGTGGTGTAAGTGTCCTGGAGGGCAGGTAGTTTGCCCCCGGTGATGCGTTGTGCAGACCTCACTCCCCTCTGGAGAGCCTTACGGTTGTGGGCGGAGCAGTTGCCGTACAGCAGCCCGACAGGATGCTCTCGATTGTGCATCTGTAGAAGTTTGTGAGTGCTTTTGGTGACATGCCGAATTTCTTCAGCCTCCTGGGGTTCTTCACAACGCTGTCTGTGTGGGTGGAGCAATTCAGTTTGTCCGTGATGTTTACGCCGAGGAACTTGAAACTTACTACACTCTCCACTACTTTCCCGTCGATGTGGATAGGGGGGTGTTCCCTCTGCTGTTTCCCTATGGGGGAATAGGGTGCAATAGTGCACTACAGAGGAAATAGGGTGTCACAGTGCCCTATAGAGGGAATAGGGTGTCACAGTGCCCTATAGGGGGAATAGGGTGTCATAGTGCATTATAGAGGGAATAGGGTGTCATAGTGCCCTATAGAGGGAATAGGGTGTCATAGTGCTTTATAGAGGGAATGGGGTGTCATAGTGCCCTATAGAGGGAATAGGGTGTCATAGTGCTCTATAGAGGGAATAGGGTGTCATAGTGCCCTATAGAGGGAATAGGGTGTCATAGTGCTCTATAGAGGGAAAAATAGGGTGTCATAGTGCTCTATAGAGGGAAATATAGGGTGTCATAGTGCTCTATAGAGGGAAAAATAGGGTGTCATAGTGCTCTATAGAGGGAATAGGGTGTCATAGTGCTCTATAGAGGGAATAGGGTGTCATAGTGCCCTATATAGGGAATAGGGTGTCATAGTGCTCTATAGAGGGAATAGGGTGTCATAGTGCTCTATAGAGGGAATAGGGTGTCATAGTGCTCTATAGAGGGAATAGGGTGTCATAGTGCTCTATAGAGGGAATAGGGTGTCATAGTGCTCTATAGAGGGAATAGGGTGTCATAGTGCTCTATAGAGGGAATAGGGTGTCATAGTGCTCTATAGAGGGAATAGGGTGTCATAGTGCTCTATAGAGGGAATAGGGTGTCATAGTTGTTATGCAGGTGAAGGAGGACCCAAACGCGACTTAACAGAAACAGAGTTTATTAATGCTCAAAACCGAATAACTGAAATCCTCTAGATAGTAGAGGGGAAAACAACTGGAGAAGCGGCCACAGACTGCAGGTCGCTTCGGGTAGGCGCAGGCCGTAGTCAACTGAGACACCTGCTCACACGCAGCGTCTGAAGAAGGCACAAAACACGACAGGACAGGGTGATACACAATCACGGCAAAAAACACGACAGGACAGGGCGAAACGCAATTACAGCATGGAATACAAAACAAGGAACCGATGGAACAGGAACGGATCACAAAGGAATAAATAGGGAGTCTAATCAGGGGAAAGGATCGGGAACAGGTGTGGGAAGACTAAATGATGATTAGGGGAATAGGAACAGCTGGGAGCAGGAACGGAACGATAGAGAGAAGAGAGAGCGAGAGAGTGAGAGAGGGAGGGGGAGAGAGAGGGATAGGAGGGAAAGAACCAAATAAGACCAGCAGAGGGAAACGAATAGCATGGGGAGCACAGGGACAAGACATGATAATAAATGACAAACATGACAGTACCCCCCCACTCACCGAGCGCCTCCTGGCGCTCTCGAGGAGGAACACTGGCAGCAACGGAGGAAATCATAGATCAAACGGTCCAGCACGTCCCGAGAAAGAACCCAACTCCTCTCCTCAGGACCGTAACGAAAAACGATAAAAAGGGAAACTAGGGTACTACTCTAAAAAAAAAATGAGAACTAGGGACAGACTGAGACACAGCAAGGGCAGGGACAAGAACAGGAGAGATGCGATGGCAGGGAACAGACTGAGACCCAGCAAGACCAGGAGCAGAAGCAGAAAAAAATTACCAGACTTCTTCTGCGCGCAGTCTGAACACGCAGCCACGAAACGGCGCGTGTCACGCTCCTGAGTCGGCCACCAAAAGCGCTGGCGAATAGACGCAAGAGTGCCTCGAACACCGGGATGACCAGCTAACTTGGCAGAGTGAGCCCACTGAAGAACAGCCAGACGAGTGGAAACAGGAACGAAAAGGAGGTTACTAGGACAAGCGCGGCGACGCAGTGTGCGTGAGTGCTTGCTTAACCTGTCTTTCAATTCCCCAGACTGTCAACCCGACAACACGCCCATAAGGAAGAATCCCCTCGAGATCAGTAGAAGCCACAGAAGAACTAAACAGACGGGATAAGGCATCAGGCTTGGTGTTCTTGCTACCCGGACGGTAAGAAATCACAAACTCGAAACGAGCGAAAAACAACGCCCAACGAGCTTGACGGGCATTAAGTCGTTTGGCAGAACGGATGTACTCAAGGTTCTTATGGTCTGTCCAAACGACAAAAGGAACGGTCGCCCCCTCCAACCACTGTCGCCATTCGCCTAGGGCTAAGCGGATGGCGAGCAGTTCACGGTTACCCACATCATAGTTGCGCTCAGATGGCGACAGGCGATGAGAAAAATAAGCGCAAGGATGAACCTTATCGTCAGACTGGAAGCGCTGGGATAGGATGGCTCCCACGCCTACCTCTGAAGCGTCAACCTCGACAATAAATTGTCTAGTGACGTCAGGAGTAACGAGGATAGGAGCGGACGTAAAACGTTCTTTTAGAAGATCAAAAGCTCCCTGGGCGGAACCGGACCACTTAAAACACGTCTTGACAGAAGTAAGAGCTGTGAGAGGGGCAGCAACTTGACCGAAATTACGAATGAAACGCCGATAGAAATTAGCGAAACCTAAAAAGCGCTGCAACTCGACACGTGACCTTGGAACGGGCCAATCACTGACAGCTTGGACCTTAGCGGAATCCATCTGAATGCCTTCAGCGGAAATAACGGAACCGAGAAAAGTAACGGAGGAGACATGAAAAGAGCACTTCTCAGCCTTTACGTAGAGACAATTCTCTAAAAGGCGCTGTAGAACACGTCGAACGTGCTGAACATGAATCTCGAGTGACGGAGAAAAAAAATCAGGATATCGTCAAGATAGACAAAAACAAAAATGTTCAGCATGTCTCTCAGAACATCATTAACTAATGCCTGAAAAACAGCTGGCGCATTGGCGAGACCGAACGGCAGAACCCGGTACTCAAAATGCCCTAACGGAGTGTTAAACGCCGTTTTCCACTCGTCCCCCTCTCTGATGCGCACGAGATGGTAAGCGTTACGAAGGTCCAACTTAGTAAAGCACCTGGCTCCCTGCAGAATCTCGAAGGCTGATGACATAAGGGGAAGCGGATAACGATTCTTAACCGTTATGTCATTCAGCCCTCGATAATCCACGCAGGGGCGCAGAGTACCGTCCTTCTTCTTAACAAAAAGAACCCCGCCCCGGCCGGAGAAGAAGAAGGCACTATGGTACCGGCGTCAAGAGACACAGACAAATAATCCTCGAGAGCCTTACGTTCGGGAGCCGACAGAGAGTATAGTCTACCTCGAGGAGGCGTGGTCCCTGGAAGGAGATCAATACTACAATCATACGACCGGTGAGGAGGAAGGGAGTTGGCTCGGGACCGACTGAAGACCGTGCGCAGATCATGATATTCCTCCGGCACTCCTGTCAAATCGCCAGGTTCCTCCTGAGAAGTAGGGAGAGAAGAAACGGGAGGGATGGCAGACATTAAACACTTCACATGACAAGAAACGTTCCAGGATAGGATAGAATTACTAGACCAATTAATAGAAGGATTATGACATACTAGCCAGGGATGACCCAAAACAACAGGTGTAAACGGTGAACGGAAAATCAAAAAGAAATAGTCTCACTGTGGTTACCAGATACTGTGAGAGTTAAAGGTAGTGTCTCAAATTTGATACTGGGAAGATGACTACCATCTAAGGCAAACATGGGCGTAGGCTTGTCTAACGGTCTGAAAGGAATGTTATGTTTCCGAACCCATGCTTCGTCCATGAAACAACCCTCAGCCCCAGAGTCAATCAAGGCACTGCATGTAGCACCCGAACCGGTCCAGCGTAGATGGACCGACATAGTAGTACAAGATCTAGATGAAGAGGACTGAGTAGTAGCGCTCACCAGTAGCCCTCCGCTTACTGATGGGCTCTGGCCTCTTACTGGACATGAATTAACAAAATGTCCAGCAACTCCGCAATAGAGGCACAGGCGGTTGGTGATCCTCCGTTCCCTCTCCTTATTCGAGATGCGAATCCCTCCCAGCTGCATGGGCTCAGTCTCAAAGCCAGAGGAGGGAGATGGTTGCGATGCGGAGCAGGGAAACACCGTTGATGCGAGCTCTCTTCCACGAGCCCGGTGACGAAGATCTACCCGTCGTTCTATGCGGATGGCGAGAGCAATCAAAGAGTCCACATCTGAAGGAACCTCCCGGGAGAGAATCTCATCCTTAACCACTGCGTGGAGTCCCTCCAGAAAACGAGCGAGCAGCGCCGGCTCGTTCCACTCACTAGAGGCAGCAAGAGTGCGAAACTCAATGGAATAATCCGTTATGGACCGTTCACCTTGGCATAAGGAAGCCAGGGCCCTAGAAGCCTCCCCACCAAAAACTGAACGGTCAAAAACCCGAATCATCTCCTCTTTAAAGTTCTGGAATTTGATAGAGCAATCAGCCCTTGCCTCCCAGATAGCTGTGCCCCATTCTCGAGCCCGGCCAGTAAGGAGTGAAATGACGTAAGCAACCCGAGCTCTCTCTCTAGAGTATGTGTTGGGTTGGAGAGAGAACACAATCTCACACTGCGTGAGAAAGGAGCGGCACTCAGTGGGCTGCCCGGAGTAGCAAGGTGGGTTATTAACCCTGGGTTCTGGAGGCTCGGCAGGCCAGGGAGTAACAGGTGGCACGAGACGTAGACTCTGGAACTGTCCAGAGAGGTCGGAAACCTGAGCGGCCAGGTTCTCCACGGCATGGCGAGCAGCAGACAATTCCTGCTCGTGTCTGCCGAGCATGGCTCCTTGGATCTCGACGGCAGTGTAACGAGCGTCTGAAGTCGCTGGGTCCATTCCGTGATCGGTTCCTTCTGTTATGCAGGTGAAGGAGGACCCAAACGCGACTTAACAGAAACAGAGTTTATTAATGCTCAAAACCGAATAACTGAAATCCTCTAGATAGTAGAGGGGAAAACAACTGGAGAAGCGGCCACAGACTGCAGGTCGCTTCGGGTAGGCGCAGGCCGTAGTCAACTGAGACACCTGCTCACACGCAGCGTCTGAAGAAGGCACAAAACACGACAGGACAGGGTGATACACAATCACGGCAAAAAACACGACAGGACAGGGCGAAACGCAATTACAGCATGGAATACAAAACAAGGAACCGATGGAACAGGAACGGATCACAAAGGAATAAATAGGGAGTCTAATCAGGGGAAAGGATCGGGAACAGGTGTGGGAAGACTAAATGATGATTAGGGGAATAGGAACAGCTGGGAGCAGGAACGGAACGATAGAGAGAAGAGAGAGCGAGAGAGTGAGAGAGGGAGGGGGAGAGAGAGGGATAGGAGGGAAAGAACCAAATAAGACCAGCAGAGGGAAACGAATAGCATGGGGAGCACAGGGACAAGACATGATAATAAATGACAAACATGACAATAGTGCTCTATAGAGGGAATAGGGTGTCATAGTGCCCTATAGAGGGAATAGGGTGTCATAGTGCTCTATAGAGGGAATAGGGTGTCATAGAGCTCTATAGAGGGAATAGGGTGTCATAGTGACCTATAGAGGGAATAGGGTGTCATAGTGCCCTATAGAGGGAATAGGTTACATTTCAGACCAAACCCTGTACATATTTCATTTTTTGATCCTGGAAACACAACTGCACAGTCAACCGTTCGATTAAGTCAGCAACGCTGTCAAAGAGTCAGTAGAGTCCCACAAGTAATTGCTTTTATCAACTTATTTAATATATTGTTTTAGCACACTTACAATCAGGGGGCTCTTTGAATACTCATCAGCATTACGTTCTGCAGCCTACCTACATATTTTCCTGTGCTACACACACATGACATATTGACAAATTCAGACAATAATGTTTACAATAGCAAATGGAAAGTCTGGGCAGTGCTCTAATAGACGTAGTTGGCCTCACTCAGTCCCTACGACATAGAGTATTGGGTGTGTCCCCAAATGGTGCCCTATTCCCTATATATAGTGCACTACTTTTGAAAAGTATAGGGAATATAATGTTACTTTGGATGCACCCTTGGATTTATACACCACACATAATAAATGAACAGCATCTAATGATGTGAGTCTCAGACCATATTACTGACACTATATAGTCTAATGATATGCAGTGGTGTTGTTGTAGTACAATAAAGAGATGTGACATCTTCTGTGATGGTTCTGCCTGACCCAAAACCATTCTGATACATCCACAGACATAGTGCTTTCCTTCTGTACATAACCCATACAAACTGGCACATCCATAGAAAACACAGCAATGTGGCTACTAACTCGTTCCCTATCAAGCACTAGCTAGCTGTAACTGAACGTGTGGGACGGAGCTTGTAATGAGGATGGATCTTTGAGCTGATTACGGTGTATCCCATTGCCCCTGAGGTTGGTTCTTGGCTTGAACAGGTGAAGTAGCCTTTAGCTCAACAGGCTAATCATGACTTACTCCACAGGGAGTGTGGCTAAAGTGTCCCTTGCAGTGACCGGGATTTGAACAGCGACAGGAGTGACCTGGTTCACACATGTGCATATCACAAAAAGACACTGTGCACACATCACAAACCCTTGACAACTGTGGCCTCGTTTTGTGCTCGATTCACTGTGCTCTGCTATACATGCTGGCAATACAGTGTCCTTGATTTCTTCCATTTCTCTAATATAGTACATGATTGTCTTTGAGAGTGTTGCAGTCTATTAGTCTATAGCGAATACCCTGCAAAGAAAATTGAGCCCTCCATCCATCCCTCCCTCAATGACCTCATACCCTCCATCTATCCCTCCCTCAACTATCTCATACCCTCCATCCATCCCTCCCTCTACTACCTCATACCTTCCATCCATCCCTCCCTCAACTACCTCATACCCTCCCTCAACTACCTCATACCCTCCATCCATCCCTACCTCAACTACCTCATACCTTCCATCCATCCCTCCCTCAACTACCTCATACCCTCCATCCATCCCTACCTCAACTACCTCATACCTTCCATCCATCCCTCCCTCAACTACCTCATACCCTCCATCCATCCCTACCTCAACTACCTCATACCTTCCATCCATCCCTCCCTCAACTACCTCATACCCTTCATCCATCCCTCCCTCAACTACCTCATACCCTCCATCCATCCCTCCCTCAACTACCTCATACCTTCCATCATCCCTCCCTCAACTACCTCATACCCTCCATCCATCCCTCCCTCAACTACCTCATACCCTCCATCCATCCCTCCCTCAACTACCTCATACCCTCCATCCATCCCTCCCTCAACTACCTCATACCCTCCATCCATCCCTCCCTCAACTACCTCATACCTTCCATCCATCCCTCCCTCAACTACCTCATACCCTCCATCCATCCCTCCCTCAACTACCTCATACCCTCCATCCATCCCTCCCTCAACTACCTCATACCTTCCATCCATCCCTCCCTCAACTACCTCATACCCTCCATCCCTCCCTCTTTCTTTCTCTCTTCCTGTGCCTTTGTTTATAGCCTCGTTGTTTTAATCGTGTTACTATTTCCTAGTCACTTTAACCCCTACCCACATGTACATACTGTATTACCTCAATTACCTCAACTACCTCATACCCTTGGACATTGACTCAGTACTGGTACTCGTTGTATAAAGTCTAGTAATTACCTCAACTACCTCATACCCCTGGGCATTGACTCAGTACTGGTACTCGTTGTATAAAGTCTAGTAATTACCTCAACTACCTCATACCCTTGGACATTGACTCAGTACTGGTACTCGTTGTATAAAGTCTAGTAATTACCTCAACTACCTCATACCCCTGGGCATTGACTCAGTACTGGTACTCGTTGTATAAAGTCTAGTAATTACCTCAACTACCTCATACCCTTGGACATTGACTCAGTACTGGTACTCGTTGTATAAAGTCTAGTAATTACCTCAACTACCTCATACCCCTGGGCATTGACTCAGTACTGGTACTCGTTGTATAAAGTCTAGTAATTACCTCAACTACCTCATACCCCTGGGCATTGACTCAGTACTGGTACTCGTTGTATAAAGTCTAGTAATTACCTCAACTACCTCATACCCCTGGGCATTGACTCAGTACTGGTACTCGTTGTATAAAGTCTAGTAATTACCTCAACTACCTCATACCCTTGGACATTGACTCAGTACTGGTACTCGTTGTATAAAGTCTAGTAATTACCTCAACTACCTCATACCCCTGGGCATTGACTCAGTACTGGTACTCGTTGTATAAAGTCTAGTAATTACCTCAACTACCTCATACCCTTGGACATTGACTCAGTACTGGTACTCGTTGTATAAAGTCTAGTAATTACCTCAACTACCTCATACCCCTGGGCATTGACTCAGTACTGGTACTCGTTGTATAAAGTCTAGTAATTACCTCAACTACCTCATACCCCTGGGCATTGACTCAGTACTGGTACTCGTTGTATAAAGTCTAGTAATTACCTCAACTACCTCATACCCCTGGGCATTGACTCAGTACTGGTACTCGTTGTATAAAGTCTAGTAATTACCTCAACTACCTCATACCCTTGGACATTGACTCAGTACTGGTACTCGTTGTATAAAGTCTAGTAATTACCTCAACTACCTCATACCCCTGGGCATTGACTCAGTACTGGTACTCGTTGTATAAAGTCTAGTAATTACCTCAACTACCTCATACCCTTGGACATTGACTCAGTACTGGTACTCGTTGTATAAAGTCTAGTAATTACCTCAACTACCTCATACCCCTGGGCATTGACTCAGTACTGGTACTCGTTGTATAAAGTCTAGTAATTACCTCAACTACCTCATACCCCTGGGCATTGACTCAGTACTGGTACTCGTTGTATAAAGTCTAGTAATTACCTCAACTACCTCATACCCCTGGGCATTGACTCAGTACTGGTACTCGTTGTATAAAGTCTAGTAATTACCTCAACTACCTCATACCCTTGGACATTGACTCAGTACTGGTACTCATTGTATATACACTACCGTTCAAAAGTTTGGGGTCAAAGGTTTTTGAAAGAGTTCCCCTGTCCAGTGTCTATGTTCTTTTGCCCATCTTAATATTTTATTTTAATTGGCCAGTCTGAGACATGGCTTTTTCTTTGCAACTCTTCCTAGAAGGCCAGAATCCCGGAGTCGCCTCTTCACTGTTGACGTTGAGACTGGTGATTTGTGGGTACTATTTAATGAAGCTGCCAGTTGAGGACTTGTGAGGCGTATGTTTCTCAAACTAAAAACTCTAATGTACTTGTTCTCTTGCTCAGTTTTGCACCGGGGCCTCACACTCCTCTTTATATTCTGGTTAGAGCCAGTTTGCGCTGTACTGTGAAGGGAGTAGTACACAGCGTTGTATGAGATCTTCAGTTTCTTGGCTATTTCTCGCATGGAATAGCCTTCATTTCTCAGAACAAGAATAGACTGACGAGTTTCAGAAGAAAATTCTTTGTTTCTGGCCATTTTGAGCCTGTAATCAAACCCACAAATGCTGATGCTCCAGATACCCAACTAGTCTACGGAAGGCCAGTTTTATTGCTTCTTTAATCAGGACAACAGTTTTCAGCTGTGCTAACATAATTGCAAAATGTTTTTCTAATGATCAATTAGCCTTTTAAAATGATAGACTTGAATTAGCTAACACAACGTGCCATTGGAACACAGGAGTGATGGTTCCTGATAAAGGACCTCCGTACGCGTATGTAGATATTCCATAAAAAATCTGCTGTTTCCAGCTACAATAGTCATTTACAACATTAACAATGCTAAACATTATAAACATTATTTCTGATCAATTTGATGTTATTTTAATGGACAAAAAA
This sequence comes from Oncorhynchus gorbuscha, assembly GCF_021184085.1. Classification (NCBI taxonomy): domain Eukaryota; kingdom Metazoa; phylum Chordata; class Actinopteri; order Salmoniformes; family Salmonidae; genus Oncorhynchus; species Oncorhynchus gorbuscha. The sequence continues at coordinate 10,763,810 of NC_060195.1, read as the reverse complement.
TGTGCTTTTCTTTAAAAAAACAAGGACATTTCTAAGTGACCCCAAACTTTTGAATGTAGTGTAGTGTAGTTATTACCTCAACTACCTCGTACCCCTGGACCGTGACTCAGTACCGGTACTCCTTGTTTATAGCCTCGTTATTGTTTTTATTGTGATATTATTTCATTTTTTTGTGCAAATATTTGTCTTACCTTTTGACTCTGCACTGTTGGGAATGGGCTCTATCCCTCCCTCCTTCCCTAACTCCCTGTCTCCCTCCTTCCCCCTCCCCTCCTTCCCGTCCTCCCTCCCTCCCCCGCCTTCCCTTTCCCTCCCTCCCACCCTCCCTCCCCCTCCTCCCTCCCTCTGTTCCCTTCCCACCCTCCCTCCCACTAATTCCCTCCCTTCCCTCCCCTCCTTCCCCTCCTACCTCCCTCTCGCCCTCAATCTTCCCCCTCCCCTCCTCCCTCCCCCTTCCCTCCCTCCCTCTCCCCCTCCCTCCCTCCCTCCCCTCCCTCTCCCTCCCTCCCCCTCCTCTCTCCCTCCCTCTCTCCCCCCTCCTCCCTCCCTCCCCTCCTCCCTCCCTCCCTCCCCTTAGAGACGGTACTTCCTCAGCAGTTCTTGTTGCCACATGTACTTCCTCTCTGGGAAGCGTTCAGGAATCCTGATCCTGTGGAAGTCCTGGATACACCTCTCCAGCTCCTGCTCCGGTGTTAACTTCTCCTTGTTGGCCTTCCTCTTGGCTGCAGCGTCCCGGTGCTCCCTGATCCCCATGGTCCTCACACGGAGCAGGTCCGTCTTCCTCCTCACCTCCGACGGCTGGAGCAGCTGAACGGGCCCTTTAGGGGAGGAGGGGGGAGGAGAAGAAGAAGAACAAGAGATTTTATTTGACAGATGCCTTTCAAAACACACAAAGTCACCCAAGGGGAAAGGTGTAAAACAGGAGGTACAAGAGGAGAGGTACACCCACACCTTTCTTCAGTGGCCGTTCCAGGGTCTGGGCGATGGGGTGAGGCTGTCGGCTGACGGAACCACAGATGACAGTGCCCTGAGGGGAGCTGGCTTCTGATTGGGTCTCGGAACAGGAAGTAGAGAGCTCGTTCAAAGAAGTGCCGCTCTCTCCCTCACGCTCGCTCCTGTGGCTCTTGCAGCAGCAGTCACAGTGGGACGAAGACCACCTGGATGGGCCACCTGGAGAAGACACGTGTGTAGACACACAGACACACATAAATACTGGAGGCTGAGACAGAAGGGGACGGGAGACACTGTGGCACCGTCCCACAATACCCCTGGACAGGGCCAACCAGGCAGGATATAATCCCAACCACTTTGCCAAAGCACAGCCCCCACACCACTAGAGGGATATCTTCAAACCACCAACTTACTACCCTGATACAAGGCAGATTATAGCCCACAAAGATCTCTTCCACGGCACTAATCCGAGGGGGGGTGCCAACCCGGAGAGGGAGATCACGTCAGTGACTCAACTGGGTCGGCAGACCGTTCGATACAAATGGAGCTCTATAGGAGAAAGCCCTGCCTCCAGCTGTTTGCTGAGAAATTCTAGGGACAATAAGGAGGCCTGCGTCTTGTGACCGTAGCGTACGTGTAAGTATGTACGGCAGGACCAAATTGGAAAGATAGGTAGGAGCAAGCCCATGTTGTAACGGCTGTCGTCGGAAGGATGAGACCAAGGCGCAGCGTTCCTTGAGTTCCACATAATATTTATTGTTGAAGTGAAACTTTTAGACAAACCAAACAATAAAGAAAACAACGACCGAACAGCTTCGTTGTGCAAACTACCTGGTCACAGCTTCGTAGTGCAAACTACCTGGTCACAGCTTCGTAGTGCAAACTACCTGGTCACAGCTTCGTAGTGCAAACTACCTGGTCACAGCTTCGTAGTGCAAACTACCTGGTCACAGCTTCGTAGTGCAAACTACCTGGTCACAGCTTCGTAGTGCAAACTGGTCCTGGTCACAATCTACCTGGTCACAACTTCGTAGTGCAAACTACCTGGTCACAGCTTCGTAGTGCAATCTACCTGGTCACAACTTCGTAGTGCAAACTACCTGGTCACAGCTTCGTTGTGCAAACTACCTGGTCACAGCTTCGTAGTGCAAACTACCTGGTCACAGCTTCGTAGTGCAAACTACCTGGTCACAGCTTCGTAGTGCAAACTACCTGGTCACAGCTTCGTTGTGCAAACTACCTGGTCACAGCTTCGTAGTGCAAACTACCTGGTCACAGCTTCGTAGTGCAAACTACCTGGTAGTGCAAACTACCTGGTCACACTACCTGGTCACAGTAGTGCAAACTACCTGGTCACAGCTTCGTAGTGCAAACTACCTGGTCACAGCTTCGTAGTGCAAACTACCTGGTCACAGCTTCGTAGTGCAAACTACCTGGTCACAGCTTCGTAGTGCAAACTACCTGGTCACAAACTAAGAACAAGATCCCACACAGAACGAGGGAAAAACTTTACCTAAGTATGATTCCCAATCAGAGACAACGATAGACAGCTGTCCCTGATTGAGAACCATATCTGGCCAAATATAAAGAAATAGAAAACATAGAAACATGAACATAGAATGCCCACCCAAATCACACCCTGACCAAACCAAAAATAGAGACGTAAAAAGCTCTCTACGGTCAGGGCGTGACAGTACCTCTCCCCCCCAAAGGTGCGGACTCCGGCCGCAAACTCTGAACCTATGGGGGATGGTCTGGGTGGGCATTACTCCGCGGTGGCGGCTCTGGTGAGGGACGTGGACCATCATGCCGACCCCGGACTGAAGACCCTCGTAGAGAGGGCGCCTCTGGACTGAAGGGCGCCTCTGGACTGAGGGGCGCCTTTGGACTGAGGGGCTGCACTGCAGGCTCCGGACTGGAGGGCGAGTCTGGAGTGAAGGGCGCCTCTGGACTAAAGAGAGCCTCTGGACTAAAGAGCGCCTCTGGACTAAAGAGCGCCTCTGGACTAAAGAGCGCCTCTGGACTAAAGAGCGCCTCTGGACTGAAGGGCTGTACTGCAGGCTCCGGACAGGAGGGCGACTCTGGCAGCTCCGGACAGGAGGGCGACTCTGGCAGCTCCGGACAGGAGGGCGACTCTGGCAGCTCCGGACAGGAGGTCGACTCTGGCAGCTCCGGACAGGAGGTCGACTCTGGCAGCTCCGGACAGGAGGGCGACCCTGGAGGGAGGAGACGGAGAGACAGCCTGGTGCGTGGGGCTGCCACAGGGCCCACCAGGGGGAGACCTACAGGAGGCCTGGTGCGTAGAGGAGGTACCGGATAAACCGGGCTGTGGGGGAGCACTGGAGCTCTGGTGCGCAGCCTTGGCACCACTCCTTCAGGCTGGATGACCACTTTAGCCCGGCCCCTCCAGAGTGCAGGTGATGCTGATGCTGTTGCAGCGTTGCTCAGCTTCACAGGTAGAAACTGATGCTGTTGCAGAGTTGCTCATCTTCAAATCAAATCAAATCAAATGTTATTTGTCGCATACACATGGTTAGCAGATGTTAATGCGAGTGTAGCGAAATGCTTGTGCTTCTAGTTCCGAAAATGCAGTAATAACCAACGAGTAATCTAACCTAACAATTCCAAAACTTCTACCTTATACACACAAGTGTAAAGGGATAAATAATATGTACTAAATAATATGTACATTACATAAAGATATATGAATGAGTGATGGTACAGAACGGCATAGGCAAGATGCAGTAGATGGTATCGAGTACAGTAAACAGTAGAAACTGATGCTAATGCAGCGTTGCTCATCTTCACAATGGGAATCCATTTGACATGGGTTTCTTGATAGAGGTCAGCTGGTGAACCTACAGTACGTAAACAAATCAAAAGCACACCTAATGTTAGAATATCACATCTTCAGGTCACCTAAACCATCAGGGCTCTTAAGTGTTTGGCTGTGTTTAATTCATTCAGGTGTTTTCGTGTCTATTGTTGGGCTGGAACCACTAATAGTCAACACAGCAGGTTATCCTATCCTTTTGAGGCCTTTGTCCTATGCTGAAATGTCCATACATTTTCCATCCTTTTATGAATAAAAGTTCTCAACAAATGATTATTGTGTTATTATATGATAACCACTGGAGGTTTTGGGACAATATTGTCCTCCGGGCTATATGGACTTCATGTCTCCCTTTTCATGGTCATGGCTAGAAGGGATCCAGCTGTTGTCAAATTAACATCATTTTTCTAATTTCGTAGCAGATTAGGAGAATTTACTCAGCAGGTTAGGAGAATTTACTCAGCAGGTTAGGAGAATTTACTCAGCAGGTTAGGAGAATTTACTCAGCAGGTTAGGATTTTTTTATTTTTTTTATTTTACCTTTATTTAACCAGGCAAGTCAGTTAAGAACATATTCTTATTTTCAATGACGGCCTGGGAACAGTGGGTTAACTGCCTGTTCAGGGGCAGAACGACAGATTTGTACCTTGTCAGCTCTGGGATTTGAACTCGCAACCTTCCGGTTACTAGTCCAACGCTCTAACCACTAGGCTACGCTGCCGCGAAAAAGGTTATGGTTAGCTAAAATGCAACAACAACAAAAAATACTTTTGACGTTAATTTGACAAAAACGGGATCCTTTTAGCCATGACCCCTTTTTGGCCAGGATTACATGGTTGCATTCAAGACCAGGTCGTTTTTATTGATCTGTTGTCAGTGTCGGCAGAGTAGGCCTAGACTACAATCACATTAAAAAAAGAGTACGCTAATATCTCCAGTTATATAAAGTGTAGTAGAATTGCATGAAATGTTTATCAAAATCCACATTTTTCCAGTGCAAAGGAAAGAAGCGTCTCTGCCATAGCCTATAATTCCTATGCCAATAGAGTTTATTAATAGCCTAAATTATCACTATCCAATCACCTCATCACATTAGGAATAGTAGACCTACATTAGTCTGCAAATGCGATGATAGAGACATGCGATCCTTTGTTATAAAGGTGTATAAAAATTGCTTCCCCAAAACATGAAACTCACGCAACACATGCTAATAGCTAGACTACATGCTAATAGCTAGACTACAATAGCTAGACTACATGCTAATAGCTAGACTACATGCTAATAGCTAGACTACATGCTAATAGCTAGACTACAATAGCTAGACTACAAGCTAATAGCTAGACTACAATAGCTAGACTACATGCTAATAGCTAGACTACAATAGCTAGACTACATGCTAATAGCTAGACTACAAGCTAATAGCTAGACTACAATAGCTAGACTAAATGCTAATAGCTAGACTACAATAGCTAGACTACATGCTAATAGCTAGACTACATGCTAATAGCTAGACTACATGCTAATAGCTAGACTACAATAGCTAGACTACAAGCTAATAGCTAGACTACAATAGCTAGACTACATGCTAATAGCTAGACTACAATAGCTAGACTACATGCTAATAGCTAGACTACAAGCTAATAGCTAGACTACAATAGCTAGACTAAATGCTAATAGCTAGACTACAATAGCTAGACTACAATAGCTAGACTACATGCTAATAGCTAGACTACAAGCTAATAGCTAGACTACAATAGCTAGACTACATGCTAATAGCTAGACTACATGCTAATAGCTAGACTACATGCTAATAGCTAGACTACAATAGCTAGACTACAAGCTAATAGCTAGACTACAATAGCTAGACTACATGCTAATAGCTAGACTACAATAGCTAGACTACAATAGCTAGACTACATGCTAATAGCTAGACTACAAGCTAATAGCTAGACTACAATAGCTAGACTAAATGCTAATAGCTAGACTACAATAGCTAGACTACAATAGCTAGACTACATGCTAATAGCTAGACTACAAGCTAATAGCTAGACTACAAGCTAATAGCTAGACTACAAGCTAATAGCTAGACTACAATAGCTAGACTACATGCTAATAGCTAGACTACATGCTAATAGCTAGACTACATGCTAATAGGTAGACTACAATAGCTAGACTACAAGCTAATAGCTAGACTACAATAGCTAGACTACATGCTAATAGCTAGACTACAATAGCTAGACTACATGCTAATAGGTAGACTACAATAGCTAGACTACAAGCGAATAGCTAGACTACAATAGCTAGACTACATGCTAATAGCTAGACTACAAGCTAATAGCTAGACTACAATAGCTAGACTACATGCTAATAGCTAGACTACAAGCTATCTAGCTAGCTAATTTTGGCTAATTTACTGTAGTGTTTTCGTGTAATACCTGGCTAGCATAGCTAAACTAAACTCAAAATTGATCCGACTTGATTTACCAGTCAGTGATGAAATGATCACAGCAGACCCTGTACTGACTGCTGTCTAGTTTCAGGTCTTGACGGACAAAAAGGTTTCTTGGCTTTTCTGACAGTTCTCCAGACTTATCTTATTGGTGTCACCAACGGTGTTTCATGATGGCAGGGAATCTGTAAACACATATTTTCCTGTTGTCTTTCCTGCCTTGTTAGAGCAGCCAAAAATGACCGTGGTGATGAATCAACTCATTTTAGGCACTTGTTGTTGTTGTTGTTGTTGTCAGAAGAATTAACGCGGTGATCTTCCAACATGGCCACCAGGAGGCATCGTACATCATCTGCAAGTCATTTAACATTACATTTAAGTCATTTAGCAGACGCTCTTATCCAGAGCGACTTAAGTCCTAAAGGGTTCTTACCTGGAACCACAAAGGGTTCTACCTGGAATCAAAAAGGGTTCCACCTGGAACCAAAAAGGGTTCTACATGGAACCACAACGGGTTCTACCTGGAATCAAAAAGGGTTCCACCTGGAACCACAAAAGGTTCTACCTGGAATCAAAAAGGGTTCCACCTGGAACCAAAAATGGTTCTACCTGGAACCACAAAGGGTTCTACCTGGAATCAAAAAGGGTTCCACCTGGAACCAAAAAGGGTTCTACATGGAACCACAACGGGTTCTACCTGGAATCAAAAAGGGTTCCACCTGGAACCACAAAGGGTTCTACCTGGAATCAAAAAGGGTTCCACCTGGAACCACAAAGGGTTCTACCTGGAATCAAAAAGGGTTCCACCTGGAACCAAAAAGGGTTCTACATGGAACCACAAAGGGTTCTACCTGGAACCACAAAGGGTTCTACCTGGAACCAAAAAGGGTTATCCTATGGGGACAGCCGAAGAACCCTCTTGGAACCCTTTTTTCTATGAGTGTACATAGTGCACTACTTTTGGCTATCGAAAGGGTATGGGTTTCCATTTGGGACGAAACTTAAAATATCATTAATCTTGAGTGTTACACATGCAGTAGGAGCAGATTGAGGTTGCTGAGATGAAGGAGGAGTGCATTGTGTGGGTCAGAATGTCTTTTTGACCTGCTGTCAGTGAGGGTTGATACGAGCAGTAAAACTGACAGTGGTTCAACTGCCTGTGGATATGCCCTCATACACACTTAAACACTCATACATACTTAAACACTCATACACACTTAAACACTCATACACAGACACACACACAGCCTGTGGATATGCCCTCATACACACTTAAACACTCATACACACTTAAACACTCATACACAGACACACACACTGCCTGTGGATATGCCCTCATACACACTTAAACACTCATACACACTTAAACACTCATACACACTTAAACACTCATACACAGACACACACACAGCCTGTGGATATGCCCTCATACACACTTAAACACTCATACACACTTAAACACTCATACACAGACACACACACAGCCTGTGGATATGCCCTTACACACACTTAAACACTCATACACACTTAAACACTCATACACACTTAAACACTCATACACAGACACACACACAGCCTGTGGATATGCCCTCATACACACTTAAACACGCATACACACTTAAACACTCATACACACTTAAACACTCATACACAGACACACACACAGCCTGTGGATATGCCCTCATACACACTTAAACACTCATACACAGACACACACACAACCTGTGGATATGCCCTCATACACACTTAAACACTCATACACACTTAAACACTCATACACAGACACACACACAGCCTGTGGATATGCCCTCATACACACTTAAACACTCATACACAGACACACACACAGCCTGTGGATATGCCCTCATACACACTTAAACACTCATACACAGACACACACACAGCCTGTGGATATGCTCTGAACAGGATGTTTTTCAGTAGACGCCTTACCAAGATAAAATGTTACTGTCTTCTGAACCTGACCAGCTAATGAAAGAAGGCCAATGTGCTGGGAAGGTTAGGAGGAAAACAGAAGACTACATCTGGGAAGGTTAGGAGGAAAACAGAAGACTACATCTGGGAAGGTTAGGAGGAAAACAGAAGACTACATCTGGGAAGGTTAGGAGGAAAACAGAAGACTACATCTGGGAAGGTTAGGAGGAAAACAGAAGACTACATCTGGGAAGGTTATCTGGGAAGGTTAGGGAAAACAGAAGACTACATCTGGGAAGGTTAGGAGGAAAACAGAAGACTAGGAGGAAAACTGGGAAGGTTAGGAGGAAAACAGAAGACTACATCTGGGAAGGTTAGGAGGAAAACAGAAGACTACATCTGGGAAGGTTAGGAGGAAAACAGAAGACTACATCTGGGAAGGTTAGGAGGAAAACAGAAGACTACATCTGGGAAGGTTAGGAGGAAAACAGAAGACTACATCTGGGAAGGTTGGGAAGGTTACTGGGAAGGTTAGGAGGAGAACAGAAGACTACAACTGGGAAGGTTAGGAGGAGAACAGAAGATCTGGGAAGGTTAGGAGGAAAACAGAAGACAACTGGAAGGAAGGTTTGGGAAGGTTTATTTTCATATTTGTTTTATATTCACTCATGTCTTCAAGGACCTTGTATCTCCCCTGAGGAAACACTTTCCATTTCAACTTTCCAAGTTCTGTTTTTCAATTTCCTATATCCTGGCTGTGAAGACATCCACACGGACTTCTCTCTCCTCTGCGTGGCTTACACGAATAAAAATACATTAAACTATAATCAAACTACTCACGCATAGACAGTCTAAATGGACAAAAACATCCTACTTGGAATTGTTTTCCCAATATAAGGCTCTCGTCTCAACCGTAATAACGTTGAGAGAGCACATGCATATACAGTGGTTACATCCCAAATGGCACCCTGTTCCCAACACAGTGCACTACCTTTGACCAGGGCCCATAGGAGCTCTGGTGAAACGTAGTGCACTATGTATGGAATAGGGTGCCATTTGGGACGTGGACAGTGTGTACACCAATTGATATGGAGCAGGGAGCTTAGTTCAACCGGGATTTGAGCCTCTCAGGCTTTTCACTGTAATTACAACCTTATCTCTGCATGTCGATGTGATTGCATTAGTCTGATAGCGGAGAGAGAGCGAGACAGTGGCTAACAGCTTTTTTAATGACTAATCCATGGGAGAGTCCCAAATGGCACCCTATTTCCTATATAGTGCACTACTTTTGGCCAGAGCCCTATGAGTCCTGCACTATAATAGGGAATAGGGTGCAATTTGAGATGGGGTCTGTGAGGAAAGAGGCAAATCAGACCACCTCCTCAGAAAGAGAATCAGACTGCATCGGGGGGCTGTGCCCACCAACATCCAGGCATGATGGACGTTTTACTGGAGAGAGGGGAGAACGGGGAGTAGAGAGAGAATCCTGTTCCTGAAATGACGTGGGTTTTTTCTGTAGTGTTAAAGGTTTGTTTCCATCGTGAATTTTCTGTATAGAAAATAAACCTTCAACAGCACAGAAAAAAACATGTAACTGCCCTGACATGTCTATGATGCTATTATGGGTTTCTGGGAGAGTGAGAGAGAGAGAGAGAGAGAGAGAGAGAGAGAGAGAGAGAGAGAGAGAGAGAGAGAGAGAGAGAGAGAGAGAGAGAGAGAGAGAGAGAGAGAGAGAGAGAGAGAGAGGGGGTGGGGAATGTCCTGTGACATTCCAGGCTATATTCTTTCACAGTACAGAACTCTCCTCTCCTACCTACCCTCCTCCTCTCCCTCTACCTCTCCCCTCCTCTCCCTCCCCCCTCCTCTCCTCTCCTGTACCCTCCCTCCTCTCCTCTCCTCTCCCCTAACCTCCTCTCCCCTCCTCCCTCTCCCCTCTCCTCTCCTCTACCTCTCCCCTCCTCTCCCTCTCCCTCTCCCCCTCTCCTCCTCTCCTCTCCCCTCTCCTCTCCTCCTCCTCTCCTCCTCCTCTCCTCTCCCTCTCCCTCCTCTCCTCTCTCCCTCCCTCTCCTCTCCTCTCCCTCCCTCTCCTCTACCTCTCCCCTCCTCTCCTCTACCTCTCCCCTCCCTCCCTCTACCTCTCTCCCTCCTCTCCTCTCCTCCTTTCCCCTCCCTCCTCTCCTCTCCTCCCCTCTCCTCCTCTTTCTTCTTCTTCTTCTTCTCTTCTCTCCCTTCTTCTTCTTCTTCTTCTTCTTCTTCTTCTTCTTCTTCTTCTTCTTCTTCTTCTTCTTCTTCTTCTTCTTCTTCTTCTTCTTCTTCTTCTTCCCTTCTTCTTCTCTTCTTCTTCTTCTTCTTCTTTCCTTCTCTTCTTCTTCTTCTTCTTCTTCTTCTTCTTCTTCTTTCTTCTTCTTCTTCTTCTTCTTCTTCTTCTTCTTCTTCTTCTTCTTCTTCTTCTTCTTCTTCTTCTTCTTCTTCTTCTTCTTCTTCTTCTTCTTCTTCTTCTTCTTCTTCTTCTTCTTCTTCTTCTTCTTCTTCTTCTTCTTCTTCTTCTTCTTCTTCTTCTTCTTCTTCTTCTTCTTCTTCTTCTTCTTCTTCTTCTTCTTCTTCTTCTTCTTCTTCTTCTTCTTCTTCTTCTTCTTCTTCTTCTTCTTCTTCTTCTTCTTCTCTTCTTCTTCTTCTTCTTCTTCTTCTTCTTCTTCTTCTCTTTCTTCTTCTTCTTCTTCTTCTTCTTCTTCTTCTTCTTCTTCTTCTTCTTCTTCTTCTTCTTCTTCTTCTTCTTCTTCTTCTTCTTCTTCTTCTTCTTCTTCTTCTTCTTTCTTCTTCTTCTTCTTCTTCTTCTTCTTCTTCTTCTTCTTCTTCTTCTTCTTCTTCTTCTTCTTCTTCTTCTTCTTCTTCTTCTTCTTCTTCTTCTTCTTCTTCTTCTTCTTCTTCTTCTTCTTCTTCTTCTTCTTCTTCTTCTTCTTCTTCTTCTTCTTCTTCTTCTTCTTCTTCTTCTTCTTCTTCTTCTTCTTCTTCTCTTCTTCTTCTTCTTCTTCTTCTTCTTCTTCTTCTTCTTCTTCTCTTCTTCTTCTTCTTTCTTCTTCTTCTTCTTCTTCTTCTTCTTCTTCTTCTTCTTCTTCTTCTTCTTCTTCTTCTTCTTCTTCTTCTTCTTCTTCTTCTTCTTCTTCTTCTTCTTCTTCTTCTTCTTCTTCTTCTTCTTCTTCTTCTTCTTCTTCTTCTTCTTCTTCTTCTTCTTCTTCTTCTTCTTCTTCTTCTTCTTCTTCTTCTTCTTCTTCTTCTTCTTCTTCTTCTTCTTCTTCTTCTTCTTCTTCTTCTTCTTCTTCTTCTTCTTCTTCTTCTTCTTCTTCTTCTTCTTCTTCTTCTTCTTCTTCTTCTTCTTCTTCTTCTTCTTCTTCTTCTTCTTCTTCTTCTTCTTCTTCTTCTTTCTTCTTCTTCTTCTTCTTCTTCTTCTTCTTCTTCTTCTTCTTCTTCTTCTTCTTCTTCTTCTTCTTCTTCTTCTTCTTCTTCTTCTTCTTCTTCTTCTTCTTCTTCTTCTTCTTCTTCTTCTTCTTCTTCTTCTTCTTCTTCTTCTTCTTCTTCTTCTTCTTCTTCTTCTTCTTCTTCTTCTTCTTCTTCTTCTTCTTCTTCTTCTTCTTCTTCTTCTTCTTCTTCTTCTTCTTCTTCTTCTTCTTCTTCTTCTTCTTCTTCTTCTTCTTCTTCTTCTTCTTCTTCTTCTTCTTCTTCTTCTTCTTCTTCTTCTTCTTCTTCTTCTTCTTCTTCTTCTTCTTCTTCTTCTTCTTCTTCTTCTTCTTCTTCTTCTTCTTCTTCTTTCTTCTTCTTCTTCTTCTTCTTCTTCTTCTTCTTCTTCTTCTTCTTCTTCTTCTTCTTCTTCTTCTTCTTCTTCTTCTTCTTCTTCTTCTTCTTCTTCTTCTTCTTCTTCTTCTTCTTCTTCTTCTTCTTCTTCTTCTTCTTCTTCTTCTTCTTCTTCTTCTTCTTCTTCTTCTTCTTCTTCTTCTTCTTCTTCTTCTTCTTCTTCTTCTTCTTCTTCTTCTTCTTCTTCTTCTTCTTCTTCTTCTTCTTCTTCTTCTTCTTCTTCTTCTTCTTCTTCTTCTTCTTCTTCTTCTTCTTCTTCTTCTTCTTCTTCTTCTTCTTCTTCTTCTTCTTCTTCTTCTTCTTCTTCTTCTTCTTCTTCTTCTCTTCTTCTTCTTCTTCTTCTTCTTCTTCTTCTTCTTCTTCTTCTTCTTCTTCTTCTTCTTCTTCTTCTTCTTCTTCTTCTTCTTCTTCTTCTCTTCTTCTTCTTCTTCTTCTTCTTCTTCTTCTTCTTCTTCTTCTTCTTCTTCTTCTTCTTCTTCTTCTTCTTCTTCTTCTTCTTCTTCTTCTTCTTCTTCTTCTTCTTCTTCTTCTTCTTCTTCTTCTTCTTCTAGCTTCTTCTTCTTCTTCTTCTTCTTCTTCTTCTTCTTCTTCTTCTTCTTCTTCTTCTTCTTCTTCTTCTTCTTCTTCTTCTTCTTCTTCTTCTTCTTCTTCTTTCTTCTTCTTCTTCTTCTTCTTCTTCTTCTTCTTCTTCTTCTTCTTCTTCTTCTTCTTCTTCTTCTTCTTCTTCTTCTTCTTCTTCTTCTTCTTCTTCTTCTTCTTCTTCTTCTTCTTCTTCTTCTTCTTCTTCTTCTTCTTCTTCTTCTTCTTCTTCTTCTTCTTCTTCTTCTTCTTCTTTCTTCTTCTTCTTCTTCTTCTTCTTCTTCTTCTTTCTTCTTCTTCTTCTTCTTCTTCTTCTTCTTCTTCTTCTTCTTCTTCTTCTTCTTCTTCTTCTTCTTCTTCTTCTTCTTCTTCTTCTTCTTCTTCTTCTTCTTCTTCTTCTTCTTCTTCTTCTTCTTCTTCTTCTTCTTCTTCTTCTTCTTCTTCTTCTTCTTCTTCTTCTTCTTCTTCTTCTTCTTCTTCTTCTTCTTCTTCTTCTTCTTCTTCTTCTTCTTCTTCTTCTTCTTCTTCTTCTTCTTCTTCTTCTTCTTCTTCTTCTTCTTCTTCTTCTTCTTCTTCTTCTTCTTCTTCTTCTTCTTCTTCTTCTTCTCTTCTTCTTCTTCTTCTTCTTCTTCTTCTTCTTCTTCTTCTTCTTCTTCTTCTTCTTCTTCTTCTTCTTCTTCTTCTTCTTCTTCTTCTTCTTCTTCTTCTTCTTCTTCTTCTTCTTCTTCTTCTTCTTCCTTTTCTTCTTCTTCTTCTTCTTCTTCTTCTTCTTCTTCTTCTTCTTCTTCTTCTTCTTCTTCTTCTTCTTCTTCTTCTTCTTCTTCTTCTTCTTCTTCTTCTTCTTCTTCTTCTTCTTCTTCTTCTTCTTCTTCTTCTTCTTCTTCTTCTTCTTCTTCTTCTTCTTCTTCTTCTTCTTCTTCTTCTTCTTCTTCTTCTTCTTCTTCTTCTTCTTCTTCTTCTTCTTCTTCTTCTTCTTTCTTCTTCTTCTTCTTCTTCTTCTTCTTCTTCTTCTTCTTCTTCTTCTTCTTCTTCTTCTTCTTCTTCTTCTTCTTCTTCTTCTTCTTCTTCTTCTTCTTCTTCTTTCTTCTTCTTCTTCTTCTTCTTCTAACACCTCTCCCCTCCTCTCCTCTCCTCCGACTTCCTTCTGTTCCAGTGAGTTCCCCCTCCGGACTCTCTCTGCAGTGAGTTCCCTCCTCTCTGTCTCCAGTGACCCTCCCCCTCCCTGAGTTCCTCCGACTGACCTCTGTCTCCAGTGAGACTCCTCCCTGACTCCCTCTGTCTCCCTCCGACTGACCCCTACCCAGGTAGACTCACCCAGAGACCCCTACCCAGGTAGACTCACCCAGAGACCCCTACCCAGGTAGACTCACCCAGAGACCCTACCCCGAAAGACTCACCCAGAGACCCCTACCCAGGTACACTCACCCAGAGACCCCTAACCAGTAGACTCACCCAGAGACCCCTAACCAGGTAGACTCCCCAGAGACCCCTACCCCGAAAGACTCACCCGGAACCACACACACAGCTGACGGGTGTGAATAAATCTGAATAAATCTGAATAATCTAGAATAAGGCTGATTGTCTTGGTGCTGCCTGGTGCAGTAAACTTCTCCATTTCATCATGAAGTACCCCATCTGTTCTGACATCATCTCCAAACCAACCCTCTCTCTCTCTTTCTAACACACCACACACTCTTTCTAACACACATTAGATATTCTGTCCCCTATTTTCCAACTGACTCCCTCTGTGTCCAGTGAGTTCCTCCTCCGACTGACTCCCTCTGTCTGCAGTGAGTTCCTCCTCCGACTGACTCCCTCTGTCTCCAGTGAGTTCTTCCTCCGACAAACTCCCTCTGTCTCCAGTGAGTTCCTCCTCCTCCGACTGACTCCCTCTGTGTCCAGTGAGTTCCTCCTCCGACTGACTCCCTCTGTCTGCAGTGAGTTCCTTCTCCTCCGACTGACTCCCTCTGTCTCCAGTGAGTTCCTCCTCCGACTGACTCCCTCTTTCTCCAGTGAGTTCCTCCTCCGACTGACTCCCTCTGTCTCCAGTGAGTTGCTCCTCCGACTGACTCCCTCTGTCTCCAGTGAGTTCCTCCTCCGACTGACTCCCTCTGTCTCCAGTGAGTTCCTCCAACTGACTGCCTCTGTCTCCAGTGAGTGCCTCCGACTGACTCCCTCTGTCTCCAGTGAGTTCCTCCTCCGACTGACTGCCTCTGTCTCCAGTGAATTCCTCCGACTGACTGCCTCTGTCTCCAGTGAGTTCCTCCGACTGACTCCCCTCTGTCTCCAGTGAGTTCTTCCTCCGACTGACCCCTCTGTCTCCAGGAGTTCTTCCCCGACTGACCCCCTCTGTCTCCAGTGAGTTCCTCCGACTGACCCCCTCTGTCTCCAGTGAGTTCCTCCGACTGACTCCTCTGTCTCCAGTGAGTTCTTCCTCCGACTGACCCCCTCTGTCTCCAGTGAGTTCCTCCGACTGACCCCCTCTGTCTCCAGTGAGTTCCTCCGACTGACTCCGTCTGTCTCCAGTGAGTTCCTCCGACTGACTCCCTCTGTCTCCAGTGAGTTCCTCCTCCTCCGACTGACTCCCTCTGTCTCCAGTGAGTTCCTCCTCCGACTGACTCCCTCTGTCTCCAGTGAGTTCCTCCTCCGACTGACTCCCTCTGTCTCCAGTGAGTTCCTCCTTCGAGAGACTCCCTCTGTCTCCAGTGAGTTCCTCCGACTGACTGCCTCTGTCTCCAGTGAGTTCCTCCGACTGACTCCCTCTGTCTCCAGTGAGTTCTTCCTCCGACTGACTCCCTCTGTCTCCAGTGAGTTCTTCCTCTGACTAACCCCCTCTGTCTCCAGTGAGTTCCTCCTCCGACTGTCTCCCTCTGTCTCCAGTGGTTTTCTCCAACTGACTCCCTCTGTCTCCAGTGAGTTCCTCCAACTGACTCCCTCTGTCTCCAGTGAGTTCCTCCAACTGACTCCCTCTGTCTCCAGTGAGTTCCTCCGACTGACTCCTCTGTCTCCAGTGAGTTCCTCCAACTGACTCCCTCTGTCTCCAGTGAGTTCCTCCGACTGACTCCCTCTGTCTGCAGTGAGTTCCTCCAACTGACTCCCTCTGTCTCCAGTGAGTTCCTCCGACTGACTCCCTCTGTCTCCAGTGAGTTCCTCCAACTGACTCCCTCTGTCTCCAGTGAGTTCTCAAACTGACTCCCTCTGTCTCCAGTGAGTTCTTCCTCCGACTGACTCCCTCTGTCTCCAGTGAGTTCCTTTGCCTCTGTCTGCAGTGAGTTCCTCCAACCTCTGTCTCCAGTGAGTTCCTCCGACTGACTCCCTCTGTCTCCAGTGAGTTCCTCCAACTGACTCCCTCTGTCTCCAGTGAGTTCCTCCAACTGACTCCCTCTGTCTCCAGTGAGTTCCTCCAACTGACTCCCTCTGTCTCCAGTGAGTTTCCTCCAACTGACTCCCTCTGTCTCCAGTGAGTTTCCTCCAACTGACTCCCTCTGTCTCCAGTGAGTTCCTCCAACTGACTCCCTCTGTCTCCAGTGAGTTCTTCCTCCGACTGACTCCCTCTGTCTCCAGTGAGTTTCCTCCGACTGACTCCCTCTGTCTCCAGTGAGTTCCTCCTCCAGGGAGTTCATCCTCCGAGAGACTCCCTCTGTCTCCAGTGAGTTCTTCCTCCGACTGACTGCCTCTGTCTCCAGTGAGTTCCTCCGACTGACTCCCTCTGTCTCCAGTGAGTTCTTCCTCCGACTGACTCCCTCTGTCTCCAGTGAGTTCTTCCTCCGACTGACTGCCTCTGTCTCCAGTGAGTTCCTCCTCCGACTGACTCCTCTGTCTCCAGTGAGTTTCCTCCAACTGACTCCCTCTGTCTCCAGTGAGTTCCTCCAACTGACTCCCTCTGTCTCCAGTGAGTTCCTCCAACTGACTCCCTCTGTCTCCAGTGAGTTCCTCTGACTGACTCCCTCTGTCTCCAGTGAGTTCCTCCAACTGACTCCCTCTGTCTCCAGTGAGTTCCTCCGACTGACTCCCTCTGTCTCCAGTGAGTTCCTCCAACTGACTCCCTCTGTCTCCAGTGAGTTCCTCCGACTGTCTCCCTCTGTCTCCAGTGAGTTCCTCCAACTGACTCCCTCTGTCTCCAGTGAGTTCCTCCAACTGACTCCCTCTGTCTCCAGTGAGTTCCTCCGACTGACTCCCTCTGTCTCCAGTGAGTTTCCTCCAACTGACTCCCTCTGTCTCCAGTGAGTTCCTCCTCCGACAAACTCCCTCTGTCTCCAGTGAGTTCTTCCTCCGACTGACTCCCTCTGTCTCCAGTGGTTTCCTCCAACTGACTCCCTCTGTCTCCAGTGGTTCCTCCAACTGACTCCCTCTGTCTCCAGTGAGTTCCTCAAACTGACTCCCTCTGTCTCCAGTGAGTTCCTCCAACTGACTCCCTCTGTCTCCAGTGGTATCCTCCAACTGACTCCTCTGTCTCCAGTGAGTTCCTCCAACTGACTCCCTCTGTCTCCAGTGAGTTCCTCCTCTGACTGACTCCCTCTGTCTCCAGTGAGTCCTCCTCCAACTGACTCCCTCTGTCTCCAGTGGTTCCTCCAACTGACTCCCTCTGTCTCCAGTGAGTTCTCCTCCTGACTGACTCCCTCTGTCTCCAGTGAGTTCTTCCTCCGACTGACTCCC
This sequence comes from Oncorhynchus gorbuscha, assembly GCF_021184085.1. Classification (NCBI taxonomy): domain Eukaryota; kingdom Metazoa; phylum Chordata; class Actinopteri; order Salmoniformes; family Salmonidae; genus Oncorhynchus; species Oncorhynchus gorbuscha. The sequence goes on along the minus strand of NC_060195.1, from coordinate 10,746,561 downwards.
TCTGTCTCCAGTGAGTTTCCTCCGACTGACTCCCTCTGTCTCCAGTGAGTTCCTCCGACTGTCTCCCTCTGTCTCCAGTGAGTTCCTCCGACTGACTCCCTCTGTCTCCAGTGAGTTCCTCCAACTGACTCCCTCTGTCTCCAGTGAGTTCCTCCTCCGACTGACTCCCTCTGTCTCCAGTGAGTTTCCTCCAACTGACTCCCTCTGTCTCCAGTGAGTTCCTCCGACTGACTCCCTCTGTCTCCAGTGAGTTCTTCCTCCGACTGACTCCCTCTGTCTCCACTGTGTCTCCAGTGGTTTCCTCCAACTGACTCCCTCTGTCTCCAGTGAGTTTCCTCAAACTGACTCCCTCTGTCTCCAGTGAGTTTCCTCAAACTGACTCCCTCTGTCTCCAGTTATCCTCCAACTGACTCCCTCTGTCTCCAGTGGTTTCCTCCAACTGACTCCCTCTGTCTCCAGTGAGTTCCTCCTCCGACTGACTCCCTCTGTCTCCAGTGAGTTCCTCCGACTGACTCCCTCTGTCTCCAGTGAGTTCCTCCGACTGACTCCCTCTGTCTCCAGTGAGTTCCTCCGACTGACTCCCTCTGTCTCCAGTGAGTTTCCTCCGACTGACTCCCTCTGTCTCCAGTGAGTTCCTCCTCCGACTGACTCCCTCTGTCTCCAGTGAGTTTCCTCCAACTGACTCCCTCTGTCTCCAGTGAGTTCCTCCAACTGACTCCCTCTGTCTCCAGTGAGTTCCTCCAACTGACTCCCTCTGTCTCCAGTGAGTTCCTCCAACTGACTCCCTCTGTCTCCAGTGAGTTCTCCGACTGACTCCCTCTGTCTCCAGTGAGTTCCTCCAACTGACTCCCTCTGTCTCCAGTGTCTCCAGTGTCCTCCAACTGACTCCCTCTGTCTCCAGTGAGTTCCTCCTCCGACAGACTCCCTCTGTCTCCAGTGGTTTCCTCCAACTGACCCCCTCTGTCTCCAGTGAGTTCCTCAAACTGACTCCCTCTGTCTCCAGTGAGTTCTTCCTCCGACTGACTCCTCTGTCTCCAGTGGTTTCCTCCAACTGACTCCCTCTGTCTCCAGTGGTTTCCTCCAACTGACTCCTCTGTCTCTGTCTCCAGTGAGTTCTTCCTCCGACTGACCCCTCTGTCTCCAGTGAGTTCCTCCTCCGACTGACTCCCTCTGTCTCCAGTGAGTTTCCTCCAACTGACTCCCTCTGTCTCCAGTGAGTTCCTCCAACTGACTCCCCTCCAACTGTCTCCAGTGAGTTCCTCCTCCGACAGACTCCCTCTGTCTCCAGTGAGTTCCTCCTCCGACTGACTCCCTCTGTCTCCAGTGAGATTCCTCCGACTGACTCCCTCTGTCTCCAGTGGTTTCCTCCAACTGACTCCCTCTGTCTCCAGTGGTTTCCTCCAACTGACTCCCTCTGTCTCCAGTGGTTTCCTCCAACTGACTCCCTCTGTCTCCAGTGAGTTCTTCCTCCGACTGACTCCCTCTGTCTCCAGTGAGTTCCTCCTCCGACTGACTCCCTCTGTCTCCAGTGGTTTTCTCCAACTGACTCCCTCTGTCTCCAGTGTTTCCTCCAACTGACTCCCTCTGTCTCCAGTGGTGTCCTCCAACTGACTCCCTCTGTCTCCAGTGAGTTCCTCCTCCGACTGACTCCCTCTGTCTCCAGTGAGTTCCTCCTCTGACTGACTCCCTCTGTCTCCAGTGAGTTCTTCCTCCAACTGACTCCCTCTGTCTCCAGTGGTTTCCTCCAACTGACTCCCTCTGTCTCCAGTGAGTTCCTCCGACTGACTCCCTCTGTCTCCAGTGAGTTCCTCCAACTGACTCCCTCTGTCTCCAGTGAGTTCCTCCGACTGACTCCCTCTGTCTCCAGTGAGTTCCTCCAACTGACTCCCTCTGTCTCCAGTGAGTTCCTCCGACTGTCTCCCTCTGTCTCCAGTGAGCTCCTCCGACTGACTCCCTCTGTCTCCAGTGAGTTCCTCCTCCGACAGACTCCCTCTGTCTCCAGTGGTTTCCTCCAACTGACCCCCTCTGTCTCCAGTGAGTTCCGCAAACTGACTCCCTCTGTCTCCAGTGAGTTCTTCCTCCGACTGACTCCCTCTGTCTCCAGTGGTTTCCTCCAACTGACTGCCTCTGTCTCCAGTGAGTTCCTCCGACTGACTCCCTCTGTCTCCAGTGAGTTCTTCCTCTGACTAACCCCCTCTGTCTCCAGTGAGTTCCTCCTCCGACTGTCTCCCTCTGTCTCCAGTGGTTTTCCTCCAACTGACTCCCTCTGTCTCCAGTGAGTTCCTCCAACTGACTCCCTCTGTCTCCAGTGAGTTCCTCCAACTGACTCCCTCTGTCTCCAGTGGTTCCTCCAACTGACTCCCTCTGTCTCCAGTGAGTTCTGACTCCTCCGACTCCAACTGACTCCCTCTGTCTCCAGTGAGTTCCTCCGACTGACTCCCTCTGTCTCCAGTGAGCTCCTCCGACTGACTCCCTCTGTCTCCAGTGAGTTCCTCCTCCAACTGACTCCCTCTGTCTCCAGTGGTTTCCTCCAACTGACTCCCTCTGTCTCCAGTGAGTTCCTCCAACTGACTCCCTCTGTCTCCAGTGAGTTCTTCCTCCGACTGACTCCCTCTGTCTCCAGTGGTTTCCTCCAACTGACTCCCTCTGTCTCCAGTGGTTTCCTCCAACTGACTCCCTCTGTCTCCAGTGGTTTCCTCCAACTGACTCCCTCTGTCTCCAGTGAGTTTTTCCTCCGACTGACCCCCTCTGTCTCCAGTGAGTTCCTCCTCCGACTGACTCCCTCTGTCTCCAGTGGTTTTCCTCCAACTGACTCCCTCTGTCTCCAGTGAGTTCCTCCAACTGACTCCCTCTGTCTCCAGTGGTGTCCTCCAACTGACTCCCTCTGTCTCCAGTGAGTTCCTCCTCCAACTGACTCCCTCTGTCTCCAGTGAGTTCCTCCTCTGACTGACTCTCTCTGTCTCCAGTGAGTTCTTCCTTCGACTGACTCTCTCTGTCTCCAGTGGTTTCCTCCAACTGACTCCCTCTGTCTCCAGTGAGTTCCTTCGACTGACTCCCTCTGTCTCCAGTGAGTTCCTCCAACTGACTCCCTCTGTCTCCAGTGAGTTCCTCCGACTGACTCCCTCTGTCTGCAGTGAGTTCCTCCAACTGACTCCCTCTGTCTCCAGTGAGTTCCTCCGACTGTCTCCCTCTGTCTCCAGTGAGCTCCTCCGACTGACTCCCTCTGTCTCCAGTGAGTTCCTCCTCCGACAGACTCCCTCTGTCTCCAGTGGTTTCCTCCAACTGACCCCCTCTGTCTCCAGTGAGTTCCGCAAACTGACTCCCTCTGTCTCCAGTGAGTTCTTCCTCCGACTGACTCCCTCTGTCTCCAGTGGTTTCCTCCAACTGACTCCCTCTGTCTCCAGTGGTTTCCTCCAACTGACTCCCTCTGTCTCCAGTGGTTTCCTCCAACTGACTCCCTCTGTCTCCAGTGAGTTCTTCCTCCGACTGACCCCCTCTGTCTCCAGTGAGTTCCTCCTCCGACTGACTCCCTCTGTCTCCAGTGGTTTTCTCCAACTGACTCCCTCTGTCTCCAGTGAGTTCCTCCAACTGACTCCCTCTGTCTCCAGTGGTGTCCTCCAACTGACTCCCTCTGTCTTCAGTGAGTTCCTCCTCCGACAGACTCCCTCTGTCTCCAGTGAGTTCCTCCTCTGACAGACTCCCTCTGTCTCCAGTGAGTTCCTCCTCCGACAGACTCCCTCTGTCTCCAGTGAGATTCTCCGACTGACTCCCTCTGTTTCCAGAAAGTTCCTCCGAATGACTCCCTCTCTCTCCAGTGAGTTCCTCCTCCGACAGACTCCCTCTGTCTCCAGTGAGTTCCTCCTCTGACTGACTCCCTCTGTCTCCAGTGGTTTCCTCCAACTGACTCTCTCTGTCTCCAGTGGTTTCCTCCAACTGACTTCCTCTGTCTCCAGTGAGTTCCACATCCAACTGACTCCCTCTGTCTCCAGTGAGTTCCTCCTCTGACTGACTCTCTCTGTCTCCAGTGAGTTCTTCCTTCGACTGACTCTCTCTGTCTCCCGTGGTTTCCTCCAACTGACTCCCTCTGTCTCCAGTGAGTTCCTTCGACTGACTCCCTCTGTCTCCAGTGGTTCCCTCCAACTGACTCCCTCTGTCTCCAGTGAGTTCCTCCTCCAACTGACTCCCTCTGTCTCCAGTGGTTTCCTCCAACTGACTCCCTCTGTCTCCAGTGGTTTCCTCCAACTGACTTCCTCTGTCTCCAGTGAGTTCCTTCGACTGACTCCCTCTGTCTCCAGTGGTTTCCTCCAACTGACTCCCTCTGTCTCCAGTGAGTTCCTCCTCAAACTGACTCCCTCTGTCTCCAGTGGTTTCCTCCAACTGACTCCCTCTGTCTCCAGTGGTTTCCTCCAACTGACTTCCTCTGTCTCCAGTGAGTTCCTTCGACTGACTCCCTCTGTCTCCAGTGGTTTCCTCCAACTGACTCCCTCTGTCTCCAGTGAGTTCCTCCTCCAACTGACTCCCTCTGTCTCCAGTGAGTTCCTCCAACTGACTCCCTCTGTCTCCAGTGGTTTCCTCCAACTGACTCCCTCTGTCTCCAGTGGTTTCCTCCAACTGACTCCCTCTGTCTCCAGTGGTTTCCTCCAACTGACTCCCTCTGTCTCCAGTGGTTTCCTCCAACTGACACCCTCTGTCTCCAGTGGTTTCCTCCAACTGACTCCCTCTGTCTCCAGTGGTTTCCTCCAACTGACACCCTCTGTCTCCAGTGGTTTCCTCCAACTGACACCCTCTGTCTCCAGTGGTTTCCTCCAACTGACTCCCTCTGTCTCCAGTGAGTTCCTCCTCCGACTGACTCCCTCTGTCTCCAGTGAGTTCCTCCTCCGACAGACTCCCTCTGTCTCCAGTGAGTTCTTCTTCCAACTGACTCCCTCTGTCTCCAGTGAGTTCCTCATCCAACTGACTCCCTCTGTCTCCAGTGAGTTCCTCCTCCAACTGACTCCCTTTGTCTCCAGTGAATTCCTCATCCGACTGAATCCCTCTGTCTCCAGTGAATTCCTCCATCTGACTCCGTCCCTGTCACCGCCTTAGGACATGCCTTGTTTATGTGCTTGTTAAGTCACAAATTAGGCCAGAGCATCCTTGCAGGGGTATGAGCTAGCTAGCATGGCAGAGATAGCAGGCTTGAATGTCCTTGTGCAGACAGAGAGACAGAGACAGAGAACGAGGGGGGGAGGGTAGGGGAGAGAGAGAGAGCGAGAGAGAGAGAAAGTGGGAGACAGAGAGGGGAAGAGAGAGAGGGGAGAGAGAGGGGGGATAAAGAGAGAGGGGGAGATAGAGAGAGGAGAAAAGAGAAAGAGGGGGACAGAGAGAGAGGGGGAGAGAAATAGGGGGACAGAGAGAGAGGGGGAGAGAAAGAGGGGGACAGAGAGAGAGGGGGAGAGAAAGAGGGGGACAGAGAGAGAGGGGGAGAGAAAGAGAGATAATGGTGGTCCAAAAAAGGTCCAGTCTCCAGGACCACGAATACAAATTCCACCTAGACACCGTTGCCCGAGAGCACACAAAAAACTCTACATACCTCGCCCTAAACATCAGCGCCACAGTTAACTTCCACAAAGCTGTGAATGAGCTGAGAGACAAGGCAAGAAGGGCCTTCTATGCCATCAAAAGGAACACATAATTCAACATACCAATTAGGATCTGGCTAAAAATACTTGAATCAGTTACAGAATCCATTGCCCTTTATGGTTGTGAGGAATTCATAAATTGAGACTCTTCATGCAGAATTCTGCAAAAATATTCTCAGTGTACAACATAACACACCAAATAATGCATGCAGAGCAGAATTAGGCCGATACCCGCTAATTATCAAAATCCAGAAAAGAGCTGTTCATTTCTACAACCACCTAAAAAGAAGCAATTGCCAAACCTTCCATAGCAAAGCCATGACCTACAGAGAGATGAACCTGGAGAAAAGTACCCTAAGCAAGATGGTCACAAACACAAACACATCCAACGGAAACCCAGGACAGCAACACAGACCCAACCAAATCATGAGAAAACAAAAAAGATAATTACTTTACACATGGGAAAGCATTAACAAAACAACAGAGCAAACTAGAATGTTATTTGGCCCTAAACAAAGAGTACACAGTGGCAGAATACCTGACCACTGTGACTGACCCAAACTTAAGGAAAGCTTTGACTATGTACAGATTCAGTGAGCATAGCCTTGCTATTGAGAAAGGCCCCCAAAGGCAGACCTGGCTCTCAAGAGAAGACAGGCTATGTGCACACTGCCCACAAAATGAGGTGGAAACTGAGCTGCACTTCCTAACCTCCTGCCCAATGTATGACCATATTAGAGACACATATTTCCCTCAGATTACACAGAGCCACAAGGAATTCGAAAACAAATCAAATTTTGATAAACTCCCATATGTACTGGGTGAAATGGGCTCCCGAGTGGCGTAGTGGTCTAAGGCACTGCATCTCAATTCTTGAGGCATCACTACAGACACCCTGGTTTGATTCCAGGCTGTATCACAACCGGCCTTGATTGGGAGTCCCACAGGGTGGTGCACAATTGGCCCAGCTTTCTCCAGGTTTGGCCGGTGTAGGACGTCATTGTAAATAAGAATTTGTTCTTGACTGACTTGCCTCGTTAAATAAAGGTTCAATAAAAATACATACCAAAGTGTGCAATCACAGCAACAATCACCATTGTAAATAACCTTTTGTACTGTAACTATTTGCACATAATTTGACATTTTAAATGTCTTTATTCTTTTGGAACTTCTGTGAGTGTAATGCTTACTATTAATTTGTATAGTTTATTTCACTTGCTTTGGCAAAATGTCAAAAATATGATTGCCATGCCAATAAAGCTCTTCAATAGAAATGTAAAATAATTGAGAGAGAAAGAGGTAGAGAGAGAGACAAGGAAATGCAGAATACTCAGACAGTTAAGCACAATAAGTATGGGTCGTTTTCATAGTGTCTCAGTGTTAGCCACAATAAGTATGGGTCGTTTTCATAGTGTCTCAGTGTTAGCCACAATAAGTATGGGTCGTTTTCATAGTGTCTCAGTGTTAGCCAGAATAAGTATGGGTCGTTTTCATAGTGTCTCAGTGTTAGCCACAATAAGTATGGGTCGTTTTCATAGTGTCTCAGTGTTAGCCACAATAAGTATGGGTAGTTTTCATAGTGTCTCAGTGTTAGCCACAATAAGTATGGGTATTTTCATAGTGTCTCAGTGTTAGCCACAATAAGTATGGGTAGTTTTCATAGAGTCTCAGTGTCAGCCACAATAAGTATGGGTAGTTTTCAGTGTCTCAGTATTAGCCACAATAAGTATGGGTAGTTTTCAGTGTCTCAGTATTAGCCACAATAAGTATGGGTAGTTTTCAGTGTCTCAGTGTTAGCCACAGTAAGTATGGGCAGATTTCAGTGTCTCAGTGTAGGAGGGCTGATCTAAGATCAGTCCCCATCTTTCCATGTAATCTCATTCCTCATAATATAAAGTCAAAATGTATCTTAGATCAGCACCATTCGAGCACAGGAAGAGCAAGGCTCATTTGAAGAGGTCAGGATTGGGGGTGACTCCAGGGTACCGCCAGGGGTTGATTTGATTTAAAAAGGACCTCTTTGGACCAATCCAAGGACAAGTTGGATGGTTAGAAGACCACCAGTCTATATAGCAGAGTTAGATGGTTAGAAGAACCCACCAGTCTATATAGCAGAGTTAGATGGTTAGAAACCCACCAGTCTATATAGCAGAGTTAGATGGTTAGAAGCCCACCAGTCTATATAGCAGAGTTAGATGGTTAGAAGACCACCAGTCTATATAGCAGAGTTAGATGGTTAGAAGCCCACCAGTCTATATAGCAGAGTTAGATGGTTAGAAACCCACCAGTCTATATAGCAGAGTTAGATGGTTAGAAGCCCACCAGTCTATATAGCAGAGTTAGATGGTTAGAAGAAACCCACCAGTCTATATAACAGAGTTACCAGTCTATATAGCAAAGTTAGATGGTTAGAAGCCCACCAGTCTATATAGCAGAGTTAGATGGTTAGAAACCCACCAGATGGTTAGAAGCCCACCAGTCTATATAGTCTATATAGCAGAGTTAGATGGTTAGAAACCCACCAGTCTATATAACAGAGTTAGAAGACCAGTCCAGTCTATATAGAAGCCCACCAGTCTATATAGAGTTAGTGTGGTTACTGAAAGTGTGTGACCTCATCCATACTGAATGTCTCAGTGTGGGTCCTCATCCCTGAATGTCTCAGTCATACTGAATCAGTGTGGGTCCTCATCCATAGAATGTCTCAGTGTGGGTGAATGTCTCAGTGTGGGTCCTCATCCATACCTAATGTCTCAGTGTGTGACCTCATCCATCCCATCCATACCAAATGTCTCAGTGTGGGTCCTCATCCATACTGAATGTCTCAGTGTGTGACCTCATCCATACTGAATGTCTCAGTGTGTGACCTCATCCATACTGAATGTCTCAGTGTAGGTCCTCATCCATACTGAATGTCTCAGTGTAGGTCCTCATCCAAACCAAATGTCTCAGCGTGTGACCTCATCCATACTGAATCTCTCAGTGTGTGACCTCATCCATACTGAATGTCTCAGTGTGTGACCTCATCCATACTGAATGTCTCAGTGTGTGACCTCATCCATCCCGAATGTCTCAGTGTGTGACCTCATCCATACCAAATGTCTCAGTGTGGGTCCTCATCCATACCGAATAGCTCAGTGTGGGTCCTCATCCATACCTAATGTCTCAGTGTGTGACCTTATCCATCCCGAATGTCTCAGTGTGTGACTTCATCCATCCCGAATGTCTCAGTGTGTGACCTCATCCATCCCGAATGTCTCAGTGTGTGACCTCATCCATACTGAATGACTCAGTGTGGGTCCTCCTCCTTCATGAATGTCTCAGTGTGGGTCCTCATCCAAACCGAATGTCTCAGTGTGTGACCTCATCCATACTGAATGTCTCAGTGTGTGACCTCATCCATACTGAATGTCTCAGTGTGGGACCTCATCCATACTGAATGTCTCACTGTGGGTCCTCATCCAAACTGAATGTCTCAGTGTGTGACCTCATCCATACTGAATGTCTCAGTGTGTGACCTCATCCATACTGAATGTCTCAGTGTGTGACCTCATCCATACTGAATGTCTCAGTGTGTGACCTCATCCATACTGAATGTATCAGTGTGTGACCTCATCCATACTGAATGTCTCAGTGTGTGACCAGTGTGTGACCTCATCCATACTGAATGTCTCAGTGTGTGACCTCATCCATACTGAATGTCTCAGTGTGGGACCTCATCCATACTGAATGTCTCAGTGTGGGACCTCATCCATACTGAATGTCTCAGTGTGTGACCTCATCCATACTGAATGTCTCAGTGTGTGACCTCATCCTCATCCATACTGAATGTCTCAGTGTGTGACCTCATCCATACTGAATGTCTCAGTGTGTGACCTCATCCATACTGAATGTCTCAGTGTGTGACCTCATCCATACTGAATGTCTCAGTGTGTGACCTCATCCATACTGAATGTATCAGTGTGTGACCTCATCCATACTGAATGTCTCAGTGTGTGACCTCATCCATACTGAATGTCTCATGTCCTCATCCAAACCGAATGTCTCAGTGTGTGACCTCATCCATACCGAATGTCTCAGTGTGTGACCTCATCCATACTGAATGACTCAGTGTGTGACCTCATCCATACTGAATGTCTCAGTGTGTGTCCTCATCCATATTGAATGTCTCAGTGTGTGACCTCATCCATACTGAATGTCTCAGTGTGTGACCTCATCCATACTGAATGTCTCAGTGTGTGACCTCATCCATACTGAATGTCTCAGTGTGTGACCTCATCCATACTGAATGTCTCAGTGTGTGACCTCATCCATACTGAATGTCTCAGTGTGTGACCTCATCCATACTGAATGTCTCAGTGTGTGACCTCATCCATACTGAATGTATCAGTGTGTGACCTCATCCATACTGAATGTCTCAGTGTGTGACCTCATCCATACTGAATGTCTCAGTGTGTGACCTCATCCATACTGAATGTCTCAGTGTGTGACCTCATCCATACTGAATGTCTCAGTGTGTGACCTCATCCATACTGAATGTCTCAGTGTGTGACCTCATCCATACTGAATGTCTCAGTGTGTGACCTCATCCATACTGAATGTATCAGTGTGTGACCTCATCCATACTGAATGTCTCAGTGTGTGACCTCATCCATACTGAATGTCTCACTGTGGGTCCTCATCCAAACCGAATGTCTCAGTGTGTGACCTCATCCATACTGAATGTATCAGTGTGTGACCTCATCCATACTGAATGTCTCAGTGTGTGACTTCATCCATATTGAATGTCTCAGTGTGTGACCTCATCCATACTGAATGTCTCAGTGTGTGACCTCATCCATACTGAATGTCTCAGTGTGTGACCTCATCCATACTGAATGTATCAGTGTGTGACCTCATCCATACTGAATGTCTCAGTGTGTGACCTCATCCATACTGAATGTCTCAGTGTGTGACCTCATCCATACTGAATGTCTCAGTGTGTGACCTCATCCATACTGAATGTATCAGTGTGTGACCTCATCCATACTGAATGTCTCAGTGTGTGATCTCATCCATACTGAATGTCTCAGTGTGTGACCTCATCCATACTGAATGTATCAGTGTGTGACCTCATCCATACTGAATGTCTCAGTGTGTGACCTCATCCATACTGAATGTCTCAGTGTGTGACTTCATCCATATTGAATGTCTCAGTGTGTGACCTCATCCATACTGAATGTCTCAGTGTGTGACCTCATCCATACTGAATGTCTCAGTGTGTGACCTCATCCATACTGAATGTATCAGTGTGTGACCTCATCCATACTGAATGTATCAGTGTGTGCTGCTGCCAGCCGCTGTGTTTGCCCTTTTGTAATGTTCTGAACAGAAGATAAACTCATCTTGCATCCCAAATTGTACCCTAATGGCACCCTAATGGCATTAGAGCCTTATGGGCCCTGGTCAAAAGTAGTGTACTATAAAGGGAATGGGGTGGTCCATTTGACATGGTCCATTTGGCACATGATGATATCATTGAAAGAACAACAATTCCTTTTCGTAAAAGGGGTTAGGGTTAGCAAGGGATTGAATCTCATGACTGACTGTTAGACTCACCACAGATGAGTCATTAACAATCAATCAGGCCAGGAAGTAAAGTAAATTGTTAACAGCTGTTCTGGTGCCTGCTGGGAAATGAAGTCAACCCACACATACTCTAATGGTGTTCTGGTTTCAGTTTCAGTGTTGCAATAATTTCCTTCTCGGATTATCCCGACTACCCTGGGGCCAGGGAAATGGAGAAGAACAGGGGGTAGAGAAATACATTAAGAGAAAGTGAGAGAGTGGATAGAAGGAGAGGAAAGTAAACAGAGGGAGTGATAGAGTGGAGAGAAGGAGAGGAAAGTAAACATAGAGAGTGACAGGAGACTGAACAAGAGGGGACTCAGAGGAGACAGAGAGAGTTGAGTTTGAGGCAAAGAGGGAGAGAGAGAGGGCTGAGGCAGAGAAGCAGAGAGAGAGGACTGAGGCAGAGAAAGAGAGAGAGAGAGAGAGAGAGGACTGAGGTAGAGAAAGAAAGAGAGAGAGGACTGAGGCAGAGAAGCAGAGAGAGAAGACTGAGGCAGAGAAAGAGACAGAGAGAGAGAGAGAGAGAGAGAGAGGACTGAGGTAGAGAAAGAGACAGAGAGAGAGAGAGGACTGAGGCAGAGAAAGAGACAGAGAGAGAGAGAGGGGACTGAGGCAGAGAAAGAGACAGAGAGAGAGAGAGGACTGAGGCAGAGAAGCAGAGAGAGAGGACTGAGGCAGAGAGAGAGAAGACTGAGGCAGTTATCGATTCAAAATGGAGATGTATGGATGAACCACTTCTCCACTTAGAATCAACTATTAAAGACTACCAGAAGGCATTGGATTCTCCAATTACATTGAATGAACTACAGGACAAAAAAACAAACCCTCCAACCCAAAAAGGTCTGTGGTGTTGATGGTATCCTAAATGAAATGATCAAATACGCAGACTACAAATTCCAATTGGCTATACTTTAACATTATCCTCAGATCTGGCATATTCCACAAAAGTGGAGACAAATTTGACCCCAATAACTACTGTGGGATATGCGTCAACAGCAACCTTGGGAAAATCCTCTGCATTATCATTAACAGCAGACCCGTACATTTCCTCAGCAAAAACAATTAAAATTTCAAATTGGCTTTTTACTAAATTACCGTACGACAGACCACGTATTCACCCTGCACACCCTAATTGACAAACAAACAAACCAAAACAAAGGCAACATCTTCTCATGCTTCGCTGATTTAAAAAACGCTTTCGACTCAATTTGGCACGAGGGCCTGTCATACAAATTGATGGAAAGTGGTGTTGGGGGAGAGAAGACTGAGGCAGTTTAATTGAAATTGGGAGAGAAAAAGAGGGGGACAGAAGATGGATTGAGAAAGGGGCCTCCCTGTTCTCAGCTGCTACTGATCCACGATCAGCAAAGTGTAGAGAAGAAGGTCATCTGAAATCTGTGTATACGAACAACAAGTGTGTGGTAAAAATTGGGAAAAAACACACATTTCTTTCCACGAGGCCTTGGGGTGAGACAGGAATGCAGCTTAAGCCCCACCCTCTTCAACATATATATCAACGAATTGACGAGGGCACTAGAACAGTCTGCAGCACCCGGGCTCACCCTACTAGAATCTGAAGTCAAATGTCTACTGTTTGCTGATGATCTTCTGCACAGATTCTGTCAGACCTGGGCCATGACAGTAAATCTCAGTGAGACAAAAATAATGGTTTTCCAAAAAAGGTCCAGTTTCCAGGTTACACGAATACAAACTCCATCTAGACACTGTTGTCCTAGAGCATACAAAAAACTATACATACATTGGCTTAAACATCAGCGCCACAGGTAACTTCCACAAAGGTGTTAACAATCAGAGAGGGCCTTCTGTGCCATCAAAAGGAACATAAAATTCTACATAACAATTAGGATCTGGCTAAAAATACTTGAATCAGTTATAGAACCCATTTAATCAGTTATAGAACCCATTTAATCAGTTATAGAACCCATTTAATCAGTTATAGAACCCATTTAATCAGTTATAGAACCCATTTAATCAGTTATAGAACCCATTTAATCAGTTATAGAACCCATTTAATCAGTTCTAGAACCCATTTAATCAGTTATAGAACCCATTTAATCAGTTATAGAACCCATTGCCCAAACTTTGTCCAACGACCAAATAAAAAGTATCCTTTTTCAGGCTCAATGACCATTCGAACCAATAAAAATGTGCCACATGTATGAGTCTAGGACTGAGTCTAGGACTGAAACCCCCACACCGATTCTAATCAGATATTGAACTGAAAAACAACAAACACCAACAGACCCCACAGAGGCCCAGGACCCAACCAATCATGAGAAAAGAAGAAGATAATTACTTGACACAGTGGAAAGAATTTACAAAAAAAACAGAGCAAACTAGAATGCTTTTTGTCCCTAAACAGAGAGTACACAGTGGCAGTTAGGGGAATAACTTGTGTGTAAATGTAACAATCTGCTGCTGTATTTTTGTGTTATCTGTGATGGTTTTGTTTGTCTTGTGTAGTTCCTTAATCATTGTACCTAACCTGTATGTGTAACATGTATACGCAGGGCCCAGCTGAAACAGAGACCTTGGTCTCAGTCTTTGTTCCTTGTTGAATAAAGGTATAATATCTGTAAACTGCCCACAAAATGAGGTGGAAACTGAGCTGCACTTTCTAACCTGCCAAATGTATGACCATAGAGACACTTATTTCCCTCAGATTACACAGACCCACAAAGAATTAGGAAACAAATCCAATTAAGATTTTTTTTATTTAAAAAAAATGTCAATTAAAAATAAAGTACATTACAATAATATATTTCACAGTATGAATGCTTTTCTGAACCCTTTCTTTCTAAAAAATTATCTGCCGAAATTGTTGCCACCCCTATTACTAGCCTGTTCAACCTCTCTTTCGCGTCGTCTGAGATTCCCAAAGATTGGAAAGCAGCTGCGGTCATCCCCCTCTTCAAAGAGGGGAACACTCTTGACCCAAACTGCTACAGACCTATATCCATCCTACCCTGCCTTTCTAAGGTCTTCGAAAGCCAAGTCAAACAAACAGATTACCGACCATTTCGAATCCCACCATACCTTCTCCGCTATGCAATCTCATTTCAGAGCTGGTCATGGGTGCACCTCAGCCACGCTCAAGGTCATAAACGATATCTTAACCGCCATCGATAAGAAACAATACTGTGCAGCCGTATTCATTGACCTGGCCAAGGCTTTCGACTTTGTCAATCACCACATCCTCATCGGCAGACTCGATAGCCTTGGTTTCTCAAATGATTGCCTCGCCTGGTTCACCAACTACTTCTCTGATAGAGTTCAGTGTGTCAAATCGGAGCGCTTGTTGTCCGGGCCTCTGGCAGTCTCTATGGGGGTGCCACAGGGTTCAATTCTTGGACCGACTCTCTTCTCTGTATACATCAATGATGTTGCTCTTGCTGCTGGTGAGTCTCTGATCCACCTCTACGCAGACGACACCATTCTGTATACTTCTGGCCCTTCTTTGGACACTGTGTTAATCGAAAAACAAAGACCCAATAGTGATTATGGGACATCTAGGAGTGCCAACAAAGAAGATGGTCAAAGGTAATGAATGTTTTATATTTTATTTGTGCGGTTTGTGTAGCGACGACTATGCTAATTATTTTGTTTATGTCCCCTGCGGGTCTTTTGGGGTGTTACATGCTATCAGATAATAGCTTCTCATGCTTTCGCCGAAAAGCATTTTAAAAATCTGACTTGTTGCCTGGATTCCAAACGAGTGTAGCTTTAATTCCATACCCTGCATGTGTATTTTAATGAACGTTTGAGTTTTAACTAGTACTATTAGCATTTAGCGAAGAGGTTAAAGTGGCTAGTGATACATGTATTACATAAGGATGCAGTCGATGATATAGAGTACAGTATATACGTATGCATATGAGATGAATAATGATGAGATGAATAATGTAGCACTGAGGTGTGAAGTGAGAGGTGTCGAGGCCTTTGTGCCCAACAAGTGGCAGGAGTCTTTGAAGCCCCCTCCCAATGTTCAAAGACCATCCACTGGTATTTTCTACAATAAATCTTCCTCCAGAAATAAAGGCTTCTCCCAAGTGGATGTGACACCTACTCCTGTTGCCTGCTGCACTGCTGCTTGGATTCCACCTGGTGATATGTTAACCGTCTGCCCTGGTCTGTCTCCCCTTGTCTGGTACAGGTACCCCCACCACACTGACCCCTCTCTCCCTGGCCTGTCTCCCCCTGTCTGGTACAGGTACCCCCACCACACTCACCCCTCTCTCCCTGGCCTGTCTCCCCCTGTCTGGTACAGGTACCCCCACTACACTCACCCCTCTCTCCCTGACCTGTCTCCCCCTGTCTGGTACAGGTACCCCCACCACACTCACCCCTCTCTCCCTGGCCTGTCTCCCCCTGTCTGGTACAGGTACCCCCACCACACTCACCCCTCTCTCCCTGGCCTGTCTCCCCCTGTCTGGTACAGGTACCCCCACCACACTCACCCCTCTCTCCCTGGCCTGTCTCCCCCTGTCTGGTACAGGTACCCCCACCACACTCACCCCTCTCTCCCTGGCCTGTCTCCCCTGTCTGGTACAGGTACCACCACCACACTCACCCCTCTCTCCCTGGTCTGTCTCCCCCTGTCTGGTACAGGTACCCCCACCACACTCACCCCTCTCTCCCTGGTCTGTCTCCCCCTGTCTGGTACAGATACCTCCACCACACTCACCCCTCTCTCCCTGGTCTGTCTCCCCCTGTCTGGTACAGATACCTCCACCACACTCACCCCTCTCTCCCTGGTCTGTCTCCCTCTGTCTGGTACAGGTACCCCCACCACACTCACCCCTCTCTCCCTGGTCTGTCTCCCCCTGTCTGGTACAGGTACCCCCACCACACTCACCCCTCTCTCCCTGGTCTGTCTCCCCCTGTCTGGTACAGGTACCCCCACCACACTCACCCCTCTCTCCCTGGTCTGTCTCCCTCTGTCTGGTACAGGTACCCCCACCACACTCACCCCTCTCTCCCTGGTCTGTCTCCCTCTGT
Organism: Oncorhynchus gorbuscha; assembly: GCF_021184085.1. Taxonomy (NCBI): domain Eukaryota; kingdom Metazoa; phylum Chordata; class Actinopteri; order Salmoniformes; family Salmonidae; genus Oncorhynchus; species Oncorhynchus gorbuscha. Next base: position 10,730,311 of record NC_060195.1, on the reverse strand, counting down.
CTGGTACAGGTACCCCCACCACACTCACCCCTCTCTCCCTGGTCTGTCTCCCCCTGTCTGGTACAGGTACCCCCACCACACTCACCCCTCTCTCCCTGGTCTGTCTCCCCCTGTCTGGTACAGATACCTCCACCACACTCACCCCTCTCCCTGGTCTGTCTCCCCCTGTCTGGTACAGGTACCCCCACCACACTCACCCCTCTCTGTTCCCCGTCTGTCTTGTGCTGTCTCCCCTGTCTGGTACAGATACCCCACCACACTCACCCCTCTCCCTGGCCTGTCTCCTCCTGTCTGGTACAGATACCCCCACCACACTCACCCCTCTCCCTGGCCTGTCTCCCTCTGTCTGGTACAGGTACCCCCACCACACTCCCCCTCTGTTCCCCGTCTGTCTTGTCCTGTCTCCCCCTGTCTGGTACAGATACACCCACCACACTCCCCCCTCTGTTCCCCATCTGCCCTGGTCTGTCTCCCCCTGTCTGGTACAGGTACACCCACCACCCCCCCCTCTGTTCCCCATCTGTCTTGTCCTGTCTCCCCTGTCTGGTACAGGTACCCCCACCACCCCCCCCTACCCTACCCTTCCTTTCTCCCGAGCTTTTGCTCACCTCCAGCACACACGCTCTGTTGGGACGAGTGACTCTGAAGTTACAATGGCCAGCCCCAAGTTGTTATATATTTTTTTCTTGTGCATTTAGTTATTTTGGTATTTGCCTCACGACTCCTTTATGCATTGTTAACTATGAACTTTCTTGTTTACCCAACCGTGGGACAGACTGTTTGTTCCCACACTCGGGACTCTGGCCTCCCATCCCATTCTAACCACCTCTCGCTGGCTTTGTATTCATGTTACCTGATGAAATTGCTGTATAATATGATCTTGTTGCCATCTGATGCACATTCCAATGTCATAAATTAACACTGCAGAGATCTCCCTGTCCTCTGCCGTGCCCTGATTGTATTACTACTGATGATATCTGGAAATGTGCATGTACACCCTGGCCCATCTACGGTTGCTAGCCCCAATTCTGACTTGTGCACTGATGTCTACTGCACTGATTTCTGCTCTCATAAAAGCCTGGGTTTTCTGCACGTTAACACTAGGAGCTTATTACCTAAACTGGATCAACTGAAAGTGTGGGTTCACAGCTCCAATCCAGAAGTGTTGGTCATTACTGAGACGTGGTTCAGGAAGAGTGTGGGTTCACAGGTCCAATCCAGATGTGTGGGTCATTACTGAGACGTGGTTCAGGAAGAGTGTTTTGAACACTGATGTTAACCTTTCTGGTTATAACCTTTTTCACTAAGACAGGTCTTCCAAAGGTGGTGGTGTGGCAATCTTTACCAAGGATCACCTTCAGTGCTCGGTTGTCTCCACCTAGTCTGTTCCCAAACAATTTGATTTGCTGGTTTTAAGTATTACATTTTCAAATAGCTCTTTGTTGACTGGTACTATCGTCCTCTGTCAGCACCGGCCTGTACCCTACCTGCCCTAAGCTCTCTGTTGACTGGTGCTATCGTCCTCCGTCAGCACCGGCCTGTACCCTACCTGCCGTAAGCTCTTTGTTGACTGGTGCTATCGTCCTCCATCAGCACCGGCCTGTACCCTACCTGCCCTAAGCTCTCTCCTGACCCCTTACAGTAAGTCCAAACTAGGTGATCTATATTGGGACATACTTAACCCATCTGACCAGGTCCTAAAGCAATGGGACTCCCTAAATCTTTCTCAGATGATTCCCAATCCCACAAGGTATGACCCCAAACACCCAGAAAAGGCTACTCTTCTTGATGTTGTCCTCACAGATAATCCTGATAGGTATCAGTCTAGGTGTTTTCTGTAATGAGCTTAGTGATCACTGTTTGACAGCTTGTGTTCGGAATGACTGCTCAGTGAAATGACCTGTCCTGATTTGTCATAGACGCTGTGGTGGTAATGTAAACAAACACGCCCCAATAAAGAACATTTTAATGAAAAACAGGTTCAGCCCCTGGTTCGACAGTGAACTTGCAGAGTTACTCCACTTCAATAATTGCATTTGATGAAAGACTTGGCACATCCATACTCAGGCTGACTGGTTCTCGTTCAGACAAATGAGAAATAAGTCACTCAGGCTACCCAGAAGGCCAAAGTTAGTTGCTTTAAGGAGCAGTTCTCTCTCTGTGGGTCTAATCCCAAGAAGTTCTGGAAATGGTTAAGGACCTGGAGAATAAACCCTCCTCCTCACAGCTGCCCATGTCCCTAATGTTGATGTGGTTGTTACTGACAAGAAGCACATGGCTGAGCTCTTTAATCACCACTTCATTAAGTCACGATTCCTATTTGACTCAGCCATGCCTCCTTGCCCGTCCAACATGTCCTCATCTCCCACCCCTTCTAATGCGACTATCCCCGACACTTCTCCCTCTTTTTCCCCGGAAAATAATTCTCCCTGCCGGCAGTCACCTGAGTCCGAGGTGCGAGAGAAGCTCCTGAAACTTGATCTCAAAAAACATCTGGGTCAGATGGTTTAGACCCTTCCTTCCTTAAGGTTGCTGCCCCCATCACCGCCAAGCCCATCTCTGACCTTTTTGGGCTGTCTCTTCTCTCTGGGGAGGTTCCCATGGCTTGGAAGGCAGCCAAGCAGTGATCCTAACTGTTATAAGTCTATTTCTATGTTGCCCTGTTTATCAAAAGGGTTGGAAAAACTTGTCAATAATCAACTGACTGGCTTTCTTGACGTCTATAGTATTCTCTCAGGTACGCAATCTGGTTTCCACTCAGGTTATGGATATGTCACTGCAACCTAAAGGGTCCTCAATTATGTCACCATTGCCCTTGATTCTAAGCCATGTTGTGCTGCTATTTTTATTGACTTGATCAAATCTTTTAATACGGTAGAACATTCCATTCTTGTGGGCCGGCTAATGAGTATTGGTGTCTCTGAGGGGTCTTTGACCTGGTTTGCTAATTACCTCTCTCAAAGAGTGCAGTGTATGAAGTCATAAAATCTACTGGCTCAGCCACTGCTTGTCAGCAAGGGAGTACCCCAAGGCCCAAACCTAGGCCCCGCGCTCTTCTCAATTTACATCAACAACATAGCTCAGGCAGTAGGAAGCTCTCTGATCTATTTATATGCAGATGATACAGTCTTATACTCAGCTGGACCCTCCCCAGATTTTGTGTTAAATGCTCTACAACAAAGCTTTCTTAGTGTCCAACAAGGTTTCTCTACCCTTAACCTAGTTCTGAACACTTCCAAAACAAAGGTCTCCCCACAGGTGTGATTACTACCTCTGAGGGTTTAGCGCTTGAGGTAGTCACTTCATACAAGTACTTGGGAGTATAGCTAGACGGTACACTGTCCTTCTCTCAGCACATATCAAAGCTGCAGGCTAAAGTTAAATCTAGACTTGGTTTCCTCTATCGTAATCGCCCCTCTTTCACCCCAGCTGCCAAACTGACCGTGATTCAGATGACCATCCTACCCATGCAAGATTACAGAGATGTAATTTATAGATTGGCAGGTAAGGTTGCTCTCAAGCGGCTAGGTGTTCTTTACCATTCGGCCATCAGATTTACCACCAATGCTCCTTATAGGACACATCACTGCACTCTATACTCCTCTGTGAACTGGTCATCTCTGTATACCCGTCGCAAGACCCCCTGGTTAATGCTTATTTATAAAAACCCTCTTAAGCCTCTCACCCCCTATCTAAGATATCTACTGCAGCACTCATCCTCCACATACAACACCCGTTCTGCCAGTCACATTCTGTTAAAGGTCCCCAAAGGTCACACATCCATGGGTTGCTCGTCTTTTCAGTTCACTACAGCTAGCGACTAGAAAGAGCAGCAACAAACACTCAAACTGGACAGTTTTATCTCAATCTCTTCATCAAAGACTCAATCATGGACACTCTTACTAACAGTTGTTGCTGCTTTGCGTGATGTATTGTTGTCTCTACCTTCTTGCCCTTTGTGCTGTTTTCTGTGCCCAATAATGTTTGTACCATGTTGTGACCATGTTGTGTTGCTACTATGTTGTTGTAGTGTGGTCATGTGTTGCTGCCTTGCTATGTTGTTGTCTTAGGTCTCTCTTTATGTCGTGTTGTGTTGTCTCTTTTGTCGTAATGTGTGTTCTATCCTATATTTATATACAGTATTTATTTAAAATCCCAGCCCCCGTCCCCACAGGAGGCCTTTTGCCTTTTGGTAGGCCATTGTCATTGTAAATAAAAATTAGTTCTTGACTGACTTGCCTAGTTAAATAAAGGTGAAATAAAATAAAGTAAAAAGCCTTGCTATTGAGAAAGCCAGCCCAACGGCTGACCTGGCTCTCAAGAGAAGACAGGCTATGTGCACACTGCACACAAAATGAGGTGGAAACTGAGATGCACTTCCTAACCTCCACAATACATTTTTCCAACAATTGTTAACATACAGATTATTTCACTTATAATTCACTATATCACAATTCCAGTGGGTCAGAAGTTTACATACACTAAGTTGACTGTGCCTTTAAACAGCTTGGAAAATTCCAGAAAATGATGTCATGGCTTTAGAAGCTTCTGATAGGCTAATTAACATGATTTGAGTCAATTGGAGGTGTACCTGTGGATGTATTTCAAGGCCTACCTTCAAACTCAATGCCTCAGAAAAAGAATTGGAGACCTCCACAAGTCTGGTTCATCCTTGGGAAAATGTCCAGATACCTGAAGGTACCACGTTCATCTGTACAAACAGTAGTATGCAAGTATAAACACCATGGGACCAAGCAGCCTTCATACTGCTCAGGAAGGAGATGTGTTTTGTCTCCTAGAGATGAATGTACTTTGGTGTGAAAAGTGCAAATCAATCACAGAACAACAGCAAAGGACCTTGCGAAGATGCTGGAGGAAACAGTTACAAAACTATCTATATCCACAGTAAAATTAGTCCTATATCGACATAACCTGAAAAGCCGCTCAGCAAGGTAGAAGCCACTGCTCCAAAACCGCCATAAAAAAGCCAGACTAAGGTTTGCAACTGCACATGGGGACAAAAATCAGACTTTTTGGAGAAATGTCCTCTGGTCTGATGAAACAAAAATAGAACTGTTTGGCCATAATGACCATTGTTATGTTTGGAGGAAAAAGGGGGAGGCTTGCAAGCCCAAGAACACCATCCCAACTGTGAAGCACGGGGGTGGCAGCATCATGTTGTGGGGGTGCTTTGCTGCAGGAGGTCCTGGTGCACTTCACAAAATAGATGGCATCATGAGGGAGGAAAATGATGTGGATATGTTGAAGCAACATCTCAAGACATCAGTCAGGAAGTTAAAGCTTGGTCGCAAATGGTTCTTCCAAATGGACAATGACCCCAAGCATACTTCCAAAGTTGTGGCAAAATGGCTTGAGGACAACAAAGTCAAGGTATTGGAGTGGCCATCACAAAGCCCTGACCTCAATCCTATTGAAAATTTGTGGGCAGAACTGAAAAGGCACATGTGAGCAAGAAGGCCTTACAATCCTGACTCAGTTACACCAGCTCTGTAAGGAGGAATGGGCCAAAATTCACCCAACTTATTGTGGGAAGCTTGTGGAAGCATACCCGAAACGTTTGACCCAAGCTAAACAATTTAAAGGCAATGCTAACAAATACTAATTAAGCGTATGTACACTTCTGACCCACTGGGAATGTGATGAAAGAAATAAAAATCATTCTCTCTACTATTATTCTGACATTTCACATTCTTAAAATAAAGTGGTGATCCTAACTGACCTAAAACAGAGAATTTTCACTAGGATTAAAAGTCAGAAATTGTGAAAAACTGAGTTTAGATGTATTTGGCTAAGGTGAATGTAAACTTCCGACTTCAACTGTACATACCCAGCGTCTGACAGAGCAGCAGGAGGGATGACCTGTTTTTGTTGGTTATGTTGTCATAGTTGTGCCTAGGGGGTCATATGGGGGAGGGAATGATGTTACCTATACGTAGGTGTTTGTCCCCCTGTGTGCTGAGGGTGTCAGGTTCTTGTCCAGTTCTGGCATTTAGGTCGCAACAGACTAGTACATGTTCCTGGGCCTGGAAATGGTTGATCTCCCCCACTGGGATGGAGAAGCTGTCTTCATTAAAGTATGGGGATTCTATTGGGGGGATATAGGTAGCACACTTGAGGACATTTTTATCTGAGATCATTTCCTTATTCATTTCTAGCAGATGTATAATGTTCTTGTTTTGACTAATATACTAGAGTGGGTTAGGTCTGCTCTATGCCAAATTAGCATACCACCTGAGTCTCTACCCTGTTTCACACCTGGTAGTTTGGTGGATGGGACTACAAGCTCTCTGTAACCTAGAGGGCAACCAGTTGGTTCATCTCCTTTTCTTGTAGGATGACAATGTCTATATTCCTAATTTCTTTGATGAAGTCCAGGTTCCTGCTCTTTGGGACCTCAGGCCTTGGTTTTTCAGGATGAGTTAGTGAAGGCTTTGTGTTCCATAAAGTGTCCAATGTTGTTGGTCGTGTGGTTTGACCTTAGGCCAGTAAGTGTGAGCAGAGCCTGCTGAGCATCTGGTACATGCTATTGGCTTGGGCGAGTGTAAGAGTGGGGGTTGGGCTAGTGTAAGAGTGGGGGTTGGGCTAGTGTAAGAGTGGGGGTTGGGCTAGTGTAAGAGTGGGGGTTGGGCTAGTGTAAGAGTGGGGGTTGGGCTAGTGTAAGAGTGGGGGTTGGGCGAGTGTAAGAGTGGGGGTTGGGTTAGTGTAAGAGTGGGGGTTGGGCTAGTGTAAGAGTGGGGGTTGGGCGAGTGTAAGAGTGGGGGTTGGGTTAGTGTAAGAGTGGGGGTTGGGCTAGTGTAAGAGTGGGGGTTGGGCGAGTGTAAGAGTGGGGGTTGGGCGAGTGTAAGAGTGGGGTTGGGCTAGTGTAAGAGTGGGGGTTGGGCGAGTGTAAGAGTGGGGGTTGGGCTAGTGTAAGAGTGGGGGTTGGGCTAGTGTAAGAGTGGGGGTTGGGCCTGTTTACCCGCTCACAGTCTGGGCGTATGTGTGACTTCCATGTTGAGGCCCTCTTTGCATGGGTGTGGTGCGCCCATGCAAAGAGAGGAGGGCGGGGGGGTGTTGATTGGTGGAGGCACAGTCACGGTAAATACTTGCGTTTACCCGCTGTATGGTAGCAGGGTGGCGATAACCACTTGTGCATTGGGGAAAGTAAAAGAAGCTTTTTTAATCACTCCCTTCTGTGCTGTGGCAACCCTTTCCTGCTGTGTTCTCAGGTCGTTTGTGCCTGTGTGTATTATTATGTGGCTGGGTGAACCTAGTTGGTCTTCAGACAGAAGGTCTAGGGAGTGCTGGGTGTTTGGACACCAGAGTTTAGACACACTGTTTGGGAAAAAGTTTTGTATATATTTCCCATTTGAGTCCATAAGGAGTACAATCTTTGTCTTGTGTATGTCCTCAGTGGGTGTGTGTGGGGGGGGGGGGGGTTGCGGGGGTGGCCACCTCTCTAGTGGGTTGTTCTCTGTCACATGCCACCCCCTCACCCTCTCCTCCAGCAGTCTGATCCTCTCCTCTAGTGCTCTGTTCTTCTCCTCCAGCAGTCTGATCCTCTCCTCTAGTGCTCTGTTCTTCTCCTCCAGCAGTCTGATCCTCTCCTCTAGTGCTCTGTTCTTCTCCCCCAGCAGTCTGATCCTCTCCTCTAGTGCTCTGTTCTTCTCCTCCAGCAGTCTGATCCTCTCCTCTAGTGCTCTGTTCTTCTCCTCCAGCAGTCTGATCCTCTCCTCTAGAGCTCTGTTCTTCTCCTCCAGCAGTCTGCTCCTCTCCTCTAGTGCTCTGTTCTTCTCCTCCAGCAGTCTGATCCTCTCCTCTAGTGCTCTGTTCTTCTCCCCCAGCAGTCTGATCCTCTCCTCTAGTGCTCTGTTCTTCTCCTCCAGCAGTCTGATCCTCTCCTCTAGTGCTCTGTTCTTCTCCTCCAGCAGTCTGATCCTCTCCTCTAGTGCTCTGTTCTTCTCCTCCAGCAGTCTGATCCTCTCCTCTAGTGCTCTGTTCTTCTCCCCCAGCAGTCTGATCCTCTCCTCTAGTGCTCTGTTCTTCTCCTGCTCTTGCTTTTTATATTGTTGAAGTTGTCTCACCAGTCCAGAGTGCAGATATGTCAATTCAATTCAAATTGCTTTATTGGCATGACGTAACAATGAACATATTGCCAAAACTTACTTTGGATATTTAAAATATTATGATAATAAGAATCTAAATTGTCAACGGGACAACAGTAACAACATTAACCAAGGGTCAATATAACCACACATTGAACAATAACAATAAGCATACAGTAGAGTACATGTGCAGGTTGATTGGTCTGTCAGACACTGTCCCTCGTATTATGACAGGCAGCAATGTAGTGTGCTGCCAACCCACAGCTCTCTGCGTCCTCCCCCAACAGGAGGGGTAGCCTACTCTCATCAGAGAGGTTTTTGAAACCTTGTATAATAAGGGTTTCAAATTTGGGGAAATGACACTCTCTAATTGTTTTATATTTATAAACATTTTGTCAGGAAATGCAGCTTTGTCTCAGGTTCTGCTGCAAAGTCTTTTCTCTACAGGGAGCCAGGTTTTCCTGTGTCTACCCTTCTCAATGGCAAGGCTGTGCTCACTGAGCCTGTACTTTGTCAAGGTTTTTCTAAGGTTTTGATCAGTAACCATGGTGAAATGGTTAGCCACGGGCCAGATACCACTGCATTTTGCTTTGTGCTTGTGCTTATGTTTCCCAATAAGCAAAGAAGTTTTAGTTTGACTGTGTAATAATGTGTTTTATTCTGATTGATTGGAGGTTCTGGTCCTGAGGCTTCAGTGTGTTAGTAGAACAGGTTTGTGAACTCAGCCCCAGGACCAGCTGGATGAGGGGACTCTTTTCTTTGCTCAGCTCTTGGCATTGCAGGGCTTGGTAATGATATGAGAGGGGGTCACTATATTTTAGATGTTTCCCAAACTTAATTTCTCTTTTTTGAGTATTTATTATTAGTGGATATTGGCCTAATTCTGCCCTGCATGCATTGTTTGTAGTTTTCCTCTGGACATGTAGGAGAATCTTACAAAACTCTGCATGCAGGGTTTCAATTGGGTGTTTGTCCCATTTGGTGAAATCTTGTTTTGCAAGTGGACCCCACACCTCGCTGCCATACAGTGCAATTGGTTCAATGACACATTCAATTAGTTTTAGCCAAATTTTAATAGGTACTTCATTTTTAATCTGTTTTTTAATGGCATAGAATGCCCTGCGTGCTTTCTCTCTCAGTTCTTTCACTGCCTCATTAAGGTGTCCAGCTGAGCTTATTTTTAAACCTAAGTAATTGTAGCGTGTGTAGTACTCTATATGTTTTGTAGTAATTGAGAACTTTGGTCTAATTCCCTGAAATCTGGATCTTCTCTGGAAAATCATTATTTTAGTATTTTTAAGGGTTTACTGCCAGGGCCCAGGTCTGGCAGTACTGCTCTAGCAGGTCCAGGCTCTGCTTTAAGGCCATGTGCTGTGGGGGTTTACTGCCAGGGCCCAGGTCTGGCAGTACTGCTCTAGCAGGTCCAGGCTCTGCTGTAGGCCATGTGCTGTGGGTGACAGCAGGCATAGGTCATCTGTGAAAAGTAGGCATTTAACATCTGAATTGGGGAGACTAACACCAGGGGCTGAGGATTTTTGTAGAATAGTGGCCAATTCGTTGATGTAAATATTGAAGAGTGCAGGGCTCAGATTGCAACCCTGGCGAAGGCCCCGCCCCTGATTAAATAATTCTGTTATTTTCTTACCAATTTTAACGCTGCACTTATTGCCAGTATACATTGAGTTAATTCTGTCATATGTTTTACCCCCAACACCACTTTCAAGAACTTTGTAGAACAGTCCTGTATGCCAAATAGAATCAAATGCTTTTTGGAAGTCGATAAAGCAAGCGTATATTTTGGTATTATTTTGGTGGACATGTTTATCTATCAGAGTGTGTAGGGTGTAAATATGACCAGTCGTGCGATGTTTTGGTATAAATCCAATTTGGCTTTTACTCAAGGTATTGTGCTTATTAAGGAAGTTTAGAACTCTTACATTTATAATACTACAGAAAACCTTCCCCAGGTTACTGTTCACACAAACTCCGTTCTTAAAGATTGGGGTTATGAGTCCTTGATTCCAGATGTCAGGGAAATAACCTACATTCAGGATCAAATTAAACGGTTTTAATACAGCCAATTGAAATTTTGCACTAGCGAGTTTGAGCATCTCATTTAGGATACCTGTCACGTACTGACCTTTATTTCCTGTGTTTTGTATTTAGTTAGTATGGTCAGGGCGTGAGTTGGGTGGGCAGTCTATGTTTGTTTTTCTATGATTTGGGTATTTCTGTGTTTCGGCCTAGTATGGTTCTCAATCAGAGGCAGGTGTCATTAGTTGTCTCTGATTGAGAATCATACTTAGGTAGCCTGGGTTTCACTGTGTGTTGGTGGGTGATTGTTCCTGTCTCTGTCTTTGCACCAGATAGGACTGTTTTGAGTTTTCACAGTTCTTGTTTTTTGTAGTCAGTTGTTCATGTGTACCTTAACGTATTAAAAAGAACCATGGACACTTACCACGCCGCATATTGGTCCTCTGATCCGTTTTGCCTCTCCTCTTCAGAAGAAGAGGAGGAAATTCATTACAATACCATCAGGTCCACATGCTTTTTTAAATTTGAGGGCCTGAAGTTTCTTATAGAGCTCCTGGTAATTGGGGGGTCCAATGGATTTTGATTGTCCTTTATAGCTTTTCCTAATCCATTCAACTTCTCATAAATTTAGCATTGCTCTGCGTTTGTATCAATTTGAACGGTTTTATAGAGTGTTTTATAATGGGTAGCCCATATGTCACCATTTTGTACCATTAACTTTGCCAGAAGTTGTTTGTGTTTATGGACTCCTCAATTAGTGTCAGCTGCTTGCTGTTGTACTGTGCTTTTTTGGTTCTGAGTGTTACGTTTATAGAGTTTTAAAGTCTCACAGTAATGAAGGAGTAATTCACCATTATTTGGGTCTCTGTGCTTTTGGTTGGATAGTGTTCTAAGTTTTTTTCCTTATAATTTTACAATCTGCATCAAACCAGTTGTCATCTGTGGTCTTTTTTGGTTGTTTTTTTATCCATTTCAGTTGTGCTTCTTTTGCTGTTTGCCTGAATATATAGTTGATGTTTTGTACTGCCAGATTTGTCTTTACTGTGAGTGAATGTGGTATCCAGAAAGTTATCTAAGAGTGTTTGGATATTTTGGTTCCAGGTTGCTTTCTGGTATTCTTCTGTGCTGTTTGGGGCCCATCTGTATGAATGTCTGCTGTTGTACAGCTTACTGGGCTGTGAATGTGTGGTTGTTTCCATGTCTGTCCTTTTGAGGAACAAGGTCATTTGGCTGTGATCAGACAGGGGTGTTAGTGGCTTGACAGTGAATGAGCTGAGACTTGTCAATGTCTGTAATCATAAAGTCTACTGTACTGTGGCCAAGAGGTGAGCAGTAGGTGAATCTCCCCAAAGAGTCCCCCGTAACCTACCTTTGACAAAGTAAAGTATGTCTCTGTCCACCTCCAGTACATAGTCAAAGGTTAACTTCATTTTGGGTCAGTCACAGTGGCCAGGTATTCTGCCACTGTGTACTCTCTGTTTTGGGTCAGTCACAGTGGCCAGGTATTCTGCCACTGTGTACTCTCTGTTTAAGGCCAAATAGCATTCTAGCATGCTCTGTTTTTTTGTAAATTCTTTCCTATGTGTCAAGTAATTATCTATTTGTTTCTCATGATTTGGTTGGGTCTAATCTGTCCTGGGGCTCTGTGGGGTCTGTTTGTGTTTGTGAACAGAGCCCCAGAACCATCTTTATCTCTCCCTCTGCCTCTGCCCCTGTCTCTTTATTTTCCCCCTCTCCCCTTCTCTCTATCACTCTCTCTTTCCCTATCTGTCTCCTCTCCTTCTAGTCTTCATCCCTCTGCCTCATCCATCTCCTTCACAGTATCTTTTTCCTCCGTCTCCCTTCTCTCTGTCTCTATCTCACTCCCTCCCTGATCCCGCTCTCTCTCTCCCTCCCTTCTCTCCCTTCTCTTTCCCTCTCTCTCTCTCTCTCTTTCCCTCCCTCTCATATCTCTCTTTCTATTTCTCTCCCTCTCTCCCTTCTATCATTCTCCCTCCCTTTCTTCTCTCTCTCTCTCTCTCTATATATCTCTCCCTCCGTCCCTTCGCTCTCTCTCTGCCAGTCTCCTCTATTTCTGACCCAGTCCACCATTCTCTCTGCCTCGCTCTCTCCTCCTCTCCCTCTCTGTCCTTTCCCTCTGTCCAGGAGAAGCGTCTGTCAGTAAGGCTAGAGGTTGTCAGTGATCACCTACGCCGTATGCCCAGTCTCCATTCTCCACAAGACTCCATAATGACTCAGTAAAAATGCCTCTAAAATTGGTGTTAGGAGGTCAACACCCACATATTCTATTTTAATTATATTAACGACTCCGTAGGCAAATCATTAGTCAACCATATGTCTTCCTTAGCTGCAGTTATTCCACCTCCCTAAAACCCTCCACCACATCAACCCTCATCCTTGACCTGCCAGCTGGATTTCACCCCCAAGACACCCAACCCCCAACCTTGACCTGCCAGCTGGATTTCACCCCCAAAACACCCAACCCCAAACCTTGACCTGCCAGCTGGATTTCCTTCAGGAATCCGAGGGGAACCATTTTGAATTACAAACAAAGTGTATTTTAATTGGCCATATGGTGCAACATCTCCATCCTCTCTCTGCACAGAGGAAGCAGGGATGAGGAGAGAGAAAGCAAGGGATTAGACCAGAGAGGGTATAGACCAGGGAAGGTATAGACCAGGGAGGGTATAGACCAGGGAGGGTATAGACCAGGGAGGGTATAGACCAGAGAGGGTATAAGACCAGGGAGGGTTTAGACCAGAGAGGATATAGACCAGGGAGTGTTTAGGTCAGAGAGGGTATAGACCAGAGAGGGTATAGACCAGGGAGGGTATAGACCAGAGAGGGTATAGACCAGAGAGGGTATAGACCATGCAGGGTATAGACCAGGGAGGGTATAGACCAGGGAGGGTTTTGACCAGGGAGGGTATAAACCAGAGAGGGTATAGACCAGAGAGGGTATAGACCAGGGAGGGTATAGACCAGGGAGAGTATAGACCAGGGAGGGTTTGGACCAGGGAGGGTATAGACCAGAGACTGTATAGACCAGGGAGGGTATAGACCAGGGAGGGTATATAATAGGGAGGGTTTAGACCAGAGAGGGTATAGACCAGGGAGGGTTTTGGCCAGGGAGGGTTTTGGCCAGAGAGGGTATAGACCAGAGAGGGTATAGATCAGAGAGGGTTTAGACCACGGAGGGATTAGACCAGAGAGGGTATAGACCAGGGAGGGTATAAGACCAGGGAGGGTATAGACCAGAGAGGGTACAGACCAGGCAGGGTATAGACCAGGGAGGGTATAGAACAGAGAGGGTATAGATCAGAGAGGGTTTAGACAACGGAGGGTATAGACAAGGGAGGGTATAGACCAGAGAGGGTATAGACCAGGGAGGGTTTAGACCAGAGAGGCTATAGTCCAGGGAGGGTATAGACCAGGGAGGGTTTAGACCAGGGAGGGTATATACCAGAGAGAGTATAGACCAGGGAGGGTTTAGACCATGGAGCGTATAGATCAGAGAGGGTATAGACCAGAGAGGGTATAGACCAGGAAGGGGATAGACCAGAGAAGGTATAGACAAGGGAGGGTATAGACCAGGTAGGGTATAGACCAGGGAGAGTATAGATCAGAGAGGGTATAAGACCAGGGAGGGTATAGACCAGAGAGGGTATATACCAGGGAGGGTATAGACCAGAGAGGGTATAGACCAGGGAGGGTATAGACCAGGGGGGGTTTAGACCAGGAAGGGTATAGACCAGAGAGGGTATAGACCAGAGAGGGTATAGACCAGGGAGGGTATAGACCAGGAAGGGGATAGACCAGGAAGGGGATAGACCAGGGAGGGTGTAGACCAGGGAGGGTTTAGACCACAGGGGTTCTAGACCAGGGAGGGTATAGACCAGGGAGGGTATAGACCAGAAAGGGTATAGACCAGGGAGGGTATAGACCAGAGAAGGTATAGACCAGGGAGGGTATAGACCAGGGAGGGTATAGACCAGGGGGGGTATAGACCAGGGAGGTTTTAGACCAGAGAGGGTTTAGACCAGGGAGGGTTAAGACCAGGGAGGGTATATACCAGAGAGGGTATAGACCAGAGAGGTTATAAAGCAAGGAGGGTAAAGACCAGAGAGGGTTTAGACCAGGGAGGGTATAGACCAGAGAGGGTATAAGACCAGGGAGAGTATAGACAAGGGAGGGTTTAGACCAGAGAGGGTATAGACCAGGGAGGGTATAGACCAGGGGGGGTTTAGACCAGGAAGGGTATAGACGAGAGAGGGTATAGACCAGAGAGGGTATAGACCAGGGAGGGTATAGACCAGAGAAGGTATAGACAAGGGAGGGTATAGACCAGGTAGGGTATAGACCAGGGAGAGTATAGATCAGAGAGGGTATAAGACCAGGGAGGGTATAGACCAGAGAGGGTATAGACCAGGGAGAGTATAGATCAGAGAGGGTATAAGACCAGGGAGGGTATAGACCAGAGAGGGTATATACCAGGGAGGGTATAGACCAGAGAGGGTATAGACCAGGGAGGGTATAGACCAGGGGGGGTTTAGACCAGGAAGGGTATAGACCAGAGAGGGTATAGACCAGAGAGCGTATAGACCAGGGAGGGTATAGACCAGGAAGGGGATAGACCAGGAAGGGGATAGACCAGGGAGGGTGTAGACCAGGGAGGGTTTAGACCACAGGGGTTCTAGACCAGGGAGGGTATAGACCAGGGAGGGTTTAGACCAGAAAGGGTATAGACCAGGGAGGGTATAGACCAGAGAAGGTATAGACCAGGGAGGGTATAGACCAGGGAGGGTATAGACCAGGGGGGGTATAGACCAGGGAGGTTTTAGACCAGAGAGGGTTTAGACCAGGGAGGGTTAAGACCAGGGAGGGTATATACCAGAGAGGGTATAGACCAGAGAGGTTATAAAGCAAGGAGGGTAAAGACCAGAGAGGGTTTAGACCAGGGAGGGTATAGACCAGAGAGGGTATAAGACCAGGGAGGGTATAGACAAGGGAGGGTTTAGACCAGAGAGGGTATAGACCAGGGAGTGTATAGACCAGGGGGGGTTTAGACCAGGAAGGGTATAGACGAGAGAGGGTATAGACCAGAGAGGGTATAGACCAGAGAGGGTATAGACCAGAGAGGGTATAGACCAGGGAGGGTTTAGAATAGAGAGGGTATAAACCAGGGAGGGTATAGACCAGGGAGGGATTAGACCAGAGAGGGTATAGACCAGAGAGGGTATATACCAGGGAGGGTATAGACAAGGGAGGGTTTAGACCAGGGAGGGTAGAGACCAGAGAGGGTATAGACCAGGAAGGGGATAGACCAGGGAGGGTATAGACCAGGGAGGGTTTAGACCACAGAGGTTATAGACCAGGGAGGGTATAGACCAGGGAGGGTTTAGACCAGAAAGGGTATAGACCAGAGAGTTTATAGACCAGGGAGGGTAAAGACCAGGGAGGGTTTAGACCAGAGAGGGTATAGACCAGAGAGGGTATAGACCAGGGAGGGTATAGACCAGAGAGGGTATAGACCAGGCAGGGTATAGAGCAGGCAGGGTATAGACCAGGGAGAGTTTTGACCAGAGAGGGTATAGACCAGAGAGGGTATAGACGACGGAGGGGTTAGACCAGAGAGGGTATAGACCAGGGAGGGTATAGACCAGGGAGGGTATAGACCAGAGAGGATATAAGACCAGGGAGGGTTTAGACCAGAGAGGGTATAGACCAGGGAGGGTTTAGACCAGGAAGGGTATAGACCAGAGAGGGTATAGACCAGAGAGGGTATAGACCATGGAGGGTTTAGAATAGAGAGGGTATAAACCAGGGAGGGTGTAGACCAGGGAGGGTTTAGACCAGAGAGGGTATAGACCAGGGAGGGTATATACCAGGGAGGGTATAGACAAGGGAGGGTTTAGACCAGGGAGGGTATGGACCAGAGAGGGTATAGACCAGAGAGGGTTTAGACCAGGAAGGGGATTGACCAGGGAGGGTATAGCCCAGGGAGGGTTTAGACCACAGAGGTTATAGACCAGGGAGGGTTAAGACCAGGGAGGGTATAGACCAGAGAGGGTATAAAGCAAGGAGGGTATAGACCAGGGAGGGTATAAGACCAGGGAGGGTATAGACCAGGAAGGGTTTAGACCAGAGAGGGTATAGACCAGGGAGGGTATAGACCAGGGGGGTTTAAACCAGGAAGGGTATAGACGAGAGAGGGTATAGACGAGAGAGGGTATAGACCAGAGAGGGTATAGACCAGAGAGGGTATAGACCAGGGAGGGTTTAGAATAGAGAGGGTATAAACCAGGGAGGGTATAGACCAGGGAGGGATTAGACCAGAGAGGGTATAGACCAGAGAGGGTATATACCAGGGAGGGTATAGACAAGGGAGGGTTTAGACCAGGGAGGGTAGAGACCACAGAGGTTATAGACCAGGGAGGGTTAAGACCAGGGAGGGTATAGACCAGAGAGGGTATAAAGCAAGGAGGGTATAGACCAGGGAGGGTATAGAACAGAGAGGGTATAGACCAGAGAGGGTATAGACCAGGAAGGGGATAGACCAGGGAGGGTATAGACCAGGGAGGGTTTAGACCACAGAGGTTCTAGACCAGGGAGGGTATAGACCAGGAAGGGGATAGACCAGGGAGGGTGTAGACCAGGGAGGGGTTAGACCACAGAGGTTCTAGACCAGGGAGGGTATAGACCAGGGAGGGTTTAGACCAGAAAGGGTATAGACCAGGGAGGGTATAGACCAGAGAAGGTATCGACAAGGGGGTATAGACCAGGGAGGGTATAGACCAGGGAGGGTATAGACCAGAGAGGGTATAGACCAGGAAGGGGATAGACCAGGAAGGGGATAGACCAGGGAGGGTGTAGACCAGGGAGGGTTTAGACCACAGAGGTTCTAGACCAGGGAGGGTATAGACCAGGGAGGGTTTAGACCAGAAAGGGTATAGACCAGGGAGGGTATAGACCAGAGAAGGTATAGACCAGGGAGGGTATAGACCAGGGAGGGTATAGACCAGGGAGGGTTTAGACCAGAGAGGGTTTAGACCAGGAGGGTTAAGACCAGGGAGGGTATATACCAGAGAGGGTATAGACCAGAGAGGGTATAAAGCAAGGAGGGTAAAGACCAGAGAGGGTTTAGACCAGGGAGGGTATAGACCAGAGAGGGTATAAGACCAGGGAGGGTATAGACCAGGGAGGGTTTAGACCAGAGACGGTATAGACCAGGGAGGGTATAGACCAGGGGGGGTTTAGACCAGGAAGGGTATAGACCAGAGAGGGTATAGACCAGAGAGGGTATAGACCAGGGAGGGTATAGACCAGAGAGGGTATAGACCAGGAAGGGGATAGACCAGAAAGGGGATAGACCAGGGAGGGTTTAGACCACAGAGGTTCTAGACCAGGGAGGGTATAGACCAGGGGGGGTTTAGACCAGGAAGGGTATAGACCAGAGAGGGTATAGACCAGGGAGGGTTTAGAATAGAGAGGGTATAAACCAGGGAGGGTATAGACCAGGGAGGGATTAGACCAGAGAGGGTATAGACCAGAGAGGGTATATACCAGGGAGGGTATAGACCAGAGAGGGTATATACCAGGGAGGGTATAGACAAGGGAGGGTTTAGACCAGGGAGGGTATGGACCAGAGAGGGTATAGACCAGAGAGGGTTTAGACCAGGAAGGGGATAGACCAGGGAGGGTATAGCCCAGGGAGGGTTTAGACCACAGAGGTTATAGACCAGGGAGGGTTAAGACCAGGGAGGGTATAGACCAGAGAGGGTATAGACCAGAGAGGGTATAAAGCAAGGAGGGTATAGACCAGGGAGGGTATAAGACCAGGGAGGGTATAGACCAGGAAGGGTTTAGACCAGAGAGGGTATAGACCAGGGAGGGTATAGACCAGGGGGGTTTAAACCAGGAAGGGTATAGACGAGAGAGGGTATAGACGAGAGAGGGTATAGACCAGAGAGGGTATACACCAGAGAGGGTATAGACCAGGGAGGGTTTAGAATAGAGAGGGTATAAACCAGGGAGGGTATAGACCAGGGAGGGATTAGACCAGAGAGGGTATAGACCAGAGAGGGTATATACCAGGGAGGGTATAGACAAGGGAGGGTTTAGACCAGGGAGGGTAGAGACCACAGAGGTTATAGACCAGGGAGGGTTAAGACCAGGGAGGGTATAGACCAGAGAGGGTATAAAGCAAGGAGGGTATAGACCAGGGAGGGTATAGAACAGAGAGGGTATAGACCAGAGAGGGTATAGACCAGGAAGGGGATAGACCAGGGAGGGTATAGACCAGGGAGGGTTTAGACCACAGAGGTTCTAGACCAGGGAGGGTATAGACCAGGAAGGGGATAGACCAGGGAGGGTGTAGACCAGGGAGGGGTTAGACCACAGAGGTTCTAGACCAGGGAGGGTATAGACCAGGGAGGGTTTAGACCAGAAAGGGTATAGACCAGGGAGGGTATAGACCAGAGAAGGTATCGACAAGGGAGGGTATAGACCAGGGAGGGTATAGACCAGGGAGGGTATAGACCAGAGAGGGTATAGACCAGGAAGGGGATAGACCAGGAAGGGGATAGACCAGGGAGGGTGTAGACCAGGGAGGGTTTAGACCACAGAGGTTCTAGACCAGGGAGGGTATAGACCAGGGAGGGTTTAGACCAGAAAGGGTATAGACCAGGGAGGGTATAGACCAGAGAAGGTATAGACCAGGGAGGGTATAGACCAGGGAGGGTATAGACCAGGGAGGGTTTAGACCAGAGACGGTTTAGACCAGGGAGGGTTAAGACCAGGGAGGGTATATACCAGAGAGGGTATAGACCAGAGAGGGTATAAAGCAAGGAGGGTAAAGACCAGAGAGGGTTTAGACCAGGGAGGGTATAGACCAGAGAGGGTATAAGACCAGGGAGGGTATAGACCAGGGAGGGTTTAGACCAGAGACGGTATAGACCAGGGAGGGTATAGACCAGGGGGGGTTTAGACCAGGAAGGGTATAGACCAGAGAGGGTATAGACCAGAGAGGGTATAGACCAGGGAGGGTATAGACCAGAGAGGGTATAGACCAGGAAGGGGATAGACCAGGAAGGGGATAGACCAGGGAGGGTTTAGACCACAGAGGTTCTAGACCAGGGAGGGTATAGACCAGGGAGGGTTTAGACCAGAAAGGGTATAGACCAGGGAGGGTATAGACCAGAGAAGGTATAGACCAGGGAGGGTATAGACCAGGGAGGGTATAGACCAGGGAGGGTATAGACCAGAGAGGGTATAAAGCAAGGAGGGTAAAGACCAGAGAGGGTTTAGACCAGCGAGGGTATAGACCAGAGAGGGTATAAGACCAGAGAGGGTATAAGACCAGGGAGGGTTTAGATCAGAGAGGGTATAGACCAGGGAGGGTATAGACCAGGGGGGGTTTAGACCAGGAAGGGTATAGACCAGAGAGGGTATAGACCAGGGAGGGTTTAGAATAGAGAGGGTATAAACCAGGGAGGGTATAGACCAGGGAGGGATTAGACCAGAGAGGGTATAGACCAGAGAGGGTATATACCAGGGAGGGTATAGACAAGGGAGGGTTTAGACCAGGGAGGGTAGAGACCAGAGAGGGTATAGACCAGGAAGGGGATAGACCAGGGAGGGTATAGACCAGGGAGGGTTTAGACCACAGAGGTTATAGACCAGGGAGGGTATAGACCAGGGAGGGTTTAGACCAGAAAGGGTATAGACCAGAGAGTTTATAGACCAGGGAGGGTATAGACCAGGGAGGGTTTAGACCAGAGAGGGTATAGACCAGAGAGGGTATAGACCAGAGAGGGTATAGACCAGAGAGGGTATATACCAGGGAGGGTTTAGACCAGAGAGGGTATAGACCAGGGAGGGTTTTGGCCAGGGAGGGTATAGACCAGAGAGGGTATAGACCAGAGAGGGTATAGATGACGGAGGGTTTAGACCAGAGAGGGTATAGACCAGGAAGGGGATAGACCAGGGAGGGTATAGACCAGAGAGGGTTTAGACCAGAGAGCGTATAGACCAGGGAGGTTATAGACCAGGGAGGGTTTAGACCAGGGAGGGTATAGACCAGAGAGGGTATAGACCAGGGAGGGTATAGGCCAGGGAGGGTTTAGACCAAGGAGGGTTTAGACCAGAGAGGGTATAGACCAGGGAGGGTATAGACCAGAGAGGGTATAGACCAAGGAGGGTTTAGACCAGAGAGGGTATAGACCACGGAGGGTTTAGACCAGAGAGGGTATAAGACCAGGGAGAGTATAGACCAGGGAGGGTTTAGACCAGAGAGGGTATAGACCAGGGAGGGTATAGACCAGGGGGGGTTTAGACCAGGAAGGGTATAGACCAGAGAGGGTATAGACCAGAGAGGGTATAGACCAGAGAGGGTATAGACCAGGAAGGGGATAGACCAGGAAGGGGATATACCAGGGAGGGTTTAGACCACAGAGGTTCTAGACCAGGGAGGGTATAGACCAGGGAGGGTTTAGACCAGAAAGGTTATAGACCAGAGAAGGTATAGACCAGGGAGGGTATAGACCAGGGAGGGTATAGACCAGGGAGGGTATAGACCAGGGAGGGTATAGACCAGAGAGGGTATAAAGCAAGGAGGGTAAAGACCAGAGAGGGTTTAGACCAGGGAGGGTATAGACCAGGGAGGGTTTAGAATAGAGAGGTTATAAACCAGGGAGGGTATAGACCAGGGAGGGATTAGACCAGAGAGGGTATAGACCAGGAAGGGTATAGACCAGAGAGGGTATAGACCAGGGAGGGTTTAGAATAGAGAGGGTATAAACCAGGGAGGGTATAGACCAGGGAGGGATTAGATCAGAGAGGGTATAGACCAGAGAGGGTATATACCAGGGAGGGTATAGACAAGGGAGGGTTTAGACCAGGGAGGGTAGAGACCAGAGAGGGTATAGACCAGGAAGGGGATAGACCAGGGAGGGTATAGACCAGGGAGGGTTTAGACCACAGAGGTTATAGACCAGGGTGGGTATAGACCAGGGAGAGTTTAGACCAGAAAGGGTATAGACCAGAGAGTTTATAGACCAGGGAGGGTATAGACCAGAGAGGGTATAGACCAGAGAGGGTATAGACCAGAGTGGGTATAGACCAGAGAGGGTATAGACCAGAGAGGGTATATACCAGGGAGGGTTTAGACCAGGGAGGGTTTTGGCCAGGGAGGGTATAGACCAGAGAGGGTATAGACCAGAGAGGGTATAGACGACGGAGGGTTTAGACCAGAGAGGGTATAGACCAGGAAGGGGATAGACCAGGGAGGGTATAGACCAGAGAGGGTTTAGACCAGAGAGCGTATAGACCAGGGAGGTTATAGACCAGGGAGGGTTTAGACCAGGGAGGGTATAGACCAGAGAGGGTATAGACCAGGGAGGGTATAGGCCAGGGAGGGTATAGATCAAGGAGGGTTTAGACCAGAGAGGGTATAGACCAGGGAGGGTATAGACCAGAGAGGGTATAGACCAAGGAGGGTTTAGACCAGAGAGGGTATAGACCACGGAGGGTTTAGACCAGAGAGGGTATAGACAAAGGAGGGTATAGACCACGGAGGGTTTAGAACAGGCAGAGTTTAGACCAGAGAGGGTATAGACCAGGGTTCCCAGTTGTTTTGGCAACACACACACACACTATAACACACACACACCGTGACATACACACACACTACTGTTAAAGTGGTGTACAGAATATAAATGATGTTGGTCGATATAGTGGTAACGTTACTATTTTATTCATGATATAGCCCTACCTCCTCTATACTGACAGCATGAGGTGTGTGTGTGTGTGTGTGTGTGTGTGTGTGTGTGTGTGTGTGTGTGTGTGTGTGTGTGTGTGTGTGTGTGTGTGTGTGTGTGTGTGTGTGTGTGTGTGTGTGTGTGTGTGTGTGTGTGTGTGTGTGTGTGTGGCAGAGGAGGTTTGAAGAATAGGCTTGTGTACCTTGCCTGAGACTTGAAGTGACGCCTGGTTTTTAAATCAGTGTGCTAACTCTTCTTCCGTCATGCAGGTGGCTGGGGATTGATCTCTGATTGGTTACTTCCCAGTGTAATTTAGTGCACTGACACTGAGTAAACAAAACATTAAGAACACCTGCTCTTTCCATGACATAGCTTTCACCTGGATTCACCTGGTTAGTCTATGAGCCCTTATTGATGTCACCTGTTAAATCCACTTCTGTCAGTGTTGATGAAGGGGAGAAAACCAATTAAAAAGGATTGTTAATTAAGCCTTGAGACATGGATTGTGTATGTGTGCCACTCAGTGGGTGAATGGGCAAGACACAATATTTAAGTGCCCTTTGAATGAGGTATGGTAAAAGGTGCCAGGCGCACCAGTTTGAGTGTGTCAAGAACTGCATCGCTGCTGGGTTTTTCACGCTCAACAGTTTCTCATGTGTATCATGAATGGTCCACTACCCAGAGGACATCCAGCCAATGGCAGGCCAGTGGTCGAAAATGGGTCATTGATGAAAGAGGACAGAGAGGCTGACACGATGGGCTACAGTTAGTCAATTGACAATCTAGTACAACATTACCATAAAAGAATGCACAACTCATTGTACCTTGACACGAATGGGGTATGGCAGCCGACGACCTTACAGACTTCCACTTCTTTCAGCAAAAAAAATAGAAAATGGGCTAAAGAACAAACACTGAGGAATTTGAAAAATATTTGCCTGGTCTGATGAATCCCCGTTCCTGCTTTTGAGGACTAGGGTATGGAGAAAACCACGAGTACATGCATCTGTAATTCCACGTGTCGACATTACAGGCTGATGGTGGTGGTGTGATGGTGTGGGGTGTGTTTTCAGGGCCCACATTGGGCCTTTTGATAAAAGTGAAGCAAAGTTTGAATGCCACAGGATATCTGAACATCACTGCCAATCAGGTGCTTCCCTTCATGGCAGCAGTGTATCCATCTGTATATTGAGCATCCGTGGGATGAGATGGAACAACCTAGTCCCAGTAGAGATACACTCCCAGACAACTTGACACAACTGTGGGAACATGGGGCCAACATCCCTGTGGAACGCTTGGAGTGAACAGGGGCCAGCACCCCTGTGGAACACCTGGAGTCAACATGGGCCAGCATCCCTGTGGAACGCTTGGAGTGAACAGGGGCCAGCACCCCTGTGGAACACCTGGAGTCAACATGGGCCAGCATCCCTGTGGAACGCTTGGAGTGAACAGGGGCCAGCACCCCTGTGGAACACCTGGAGTCAACATGGGCCAGCATCCCTGTGGAACGCTTGGAGTGAACAGGGGCCAGCACCCCTGTGGAACACCTGGAGTCAACATGGGCCAGCATCCCTGTGAAACGCTTTCCACACCTTGTAGAGTCCATTCCCTGACAAATGGAAGCTGTTGTGAGGGCAAAGGGGGCTGCAATTCAATACTAGGAAGGTGTTCCTAATGTTTTGTACACTCAGTGTATATAATCACAAACTTGAAAAGCTAGTTAAAACCAGGTGCAGGGAGAAAAGCTAGTTAAAACCAGGTGCATGGAGAAAAGCTAGTTAAAACCAGGTGCAGGGAGAAAAGCTAGTTAAAACCAGGTCCACGGAGAAAAGCTAGTTAAAACCAGGTGCAGGGAGAAAAGCTAGTTAAAACCAGGTGCAGGGAGAAAAGCTAGTTAAAACCAGGTGCAGGGAGAAAAGCTAGTTAAAACCAGGTGCAGGGAGAAAAGCTAGTTAAAACCAGGTGCAGGGAGAAAAGCTAGTTAAAACCAGGTGCAGGGAGAAAAGCTAGTTAAAACCAGGTGCAGGGAGAAAAGCTAGTTAAAACCAGGTGCAGGGATGATAGCAAAGGGCACCATATGGGCCTGAGACAACTATATTTATCCTAGTGAGTCTGTCAGACATCTAGTCTAACATACTTAACTATTCCCTTTACTAAATCCACTTAAACATGGCGTCAACCAGTGGCCTGACGCCATGTTGGACTCTACATTACTAAAGAAGGTTTATGGTGTTTTATGTGGGAAATCACTTACGGTAGAAGACGTACTGCGTGAAGTTGGACCAGACTTTCTCGGGTGCGTAATGGCTGATGGAAGAAGCGGTGATCGACGAGTTACAGGCAACGATGTGGAACCCGCTCTCCGACAGCATGTCAAAGGCCCGCTCCAAGTGACGGAACCGGAGGAAGAACCGGGAGGTGTACCTGTCCGCAGGCCTGTCCGCGTCTCGGCTCTCGTTCAGGGTGTTTCCAAACACCTCTTTGGCGAGGCCGATCCTTCCGCTGATGAAGATTCTGGGTACTGCTTTTGGGGATTTGGGGTCAATCTGGCTGTCCTTGCCTCCCGGTGCAGCACACGTGCCTTTGAAACCGACGGTTATGTATCCATACCTCCGGTCCAGAGAGTAGGAGGAATATATCCTCTGGTCGCTGCCTAGCGAGGCGTCGTCAAAATCACTGTGAAAAGGGTCGTCCTGAAACTGTTTAGATTCCTCGGACGCCAACAGTTTGACCAGTTTGGGGAGTTCAAAGTATTCCGCTTCCCGTTTTAACCTCCCTTTCTCTGGGAAGTGGTCCGGTAGAACGACCTGCTTATCTCTCAGATAATCCAATACATATCGGAACAGGAAACCATCTCTGTCGATAAAATAACGTCCCCGGAGGTCCCGTGCCAAATCATTCGAGGACCCCTTCTTGGTGGAGAATAACCGTCCCAATAAGGAATTAGGGATGCTTGTTAAAGTATGGAGACGAGTATAGTATACCTGACCTCCTACGTTTAGTTCAATAACATCAGACGGCGGGGTTTGCACCGACCCTGTTTCTTTTGCCTGCTGGGTTTTACAATTCTCAATCAGTGCCATTTTTTAAATTCATGCACAAAACCAAATCCCGGTCACCGTTAGGCGCGCAGATGTTTCCGAAAAAGTTTTCAATCTATATGGGATGGAATGGCATGTCTTCTGTGTGCTGATTAGGTCTACATACCAAGGACACCGTTGACCACCATTTACAAACCTCCCCAACATTATTCAAGACAAGTGCTGTAAAAAAAACTCAGGTGCCTCAGTTAAGCCGCGCGTGAAATGCCTGCCGTTCGTGCAAGTGTTCTGTTTAATGAAATCGATCAGCGCATCCAATGCATGCATCATTTTACTCACGTCCATTGCTATGTCCTATTGATATAATCCTACAGTGAAATCAAAGTGAAATCACCATTATTCCATCATCAATTGAACAAATGATTCAACACCTCTGTACTTCAGTCCGTTCTGGATAAAAATGTCAAACTTCTTTGATTCTGCAAGGCAAGCTCCTGTCCCTGTTCATTTTAACGGTCCAATGTAACTTCATTTGCCGGAAGCAACTGCACGTCCGCTGTTCACTGAGACCGTGCTGAAATTGCCACGCGCGTGCAGTTATTTTCTTAAAGTGAAGATGGGAATCTGGACGCCAGTGAAGCGCGCGCCCATCTCTCCGTCTCCAAACTGCTGTGCAGAGAGGAGAACAGAAGTAATCGCCAGGCTGGCATCGGAGTGAAGAAGGTTAACATGAGGATTCTCCAGCGGTTGCGCGGGGAAAAAAAACATTATGGGGAGTTACGTCTTACATCATTATCTTAAAGGAAAATGACATTTGAAAACGTGTGACGTAGAGTAGATTAACCTACATTCTGAATGACATTAAGAAAATAGATTAACATTCTGCAAAGTAGCCTAATAGGCGATGATAACATATGACGTTGAATTTAATTAGGGGATTTGCAAATGCTTAAATTTATCAGGTGAATATTTAAAAACCATGAATTATATTATTTGTTAAAAGAAAATACTCACACCTTATGTTTCTTTGCTCCACATTATTTATCTATGCAAATTAATAATGTCTTAATTGTCAATCACTAGCTATTATTCCACGTTGTGATTGGACTGGGTGAGTGGGCGTCACTTCAGCACCATGGACAGGTATCGTTCCGCAACAAGTGGCCATTGGAATGAGTGCGCAACCCGTTGTCTGCACATGCGAAGGCTTTCTTTCAATCCATGATGGTGGCAGTGCACGAATACTTAGGCCTACTTGTCACAGTAATTATCTTTAAATAGCTCATATGTTGCAATGCATGTCGGCCATTTCCAACATATTATCTTGTTTGCCCTTTAATTAAGGGCTGGCTTGGATGAGTCAAGTACACTGAGAATACCACACATTTGGAACACCTTCCTTATAATGAGTTGCACCACTCCCCTTTTGCCCTTACAACTGTTTCATTTCGTCAGGACATGGAATCTGCAAGGTATTGAAAGCGTTCCACAGGGATGCTGCTCGCCCCTAGTTGACCCCCACAGTTGTGTCAAGTTGGCTGGTGGACCATTCATGATACACACAGAAAACTGTTGAGCATGAAAAACCCAGCAGCGTTGCAGTTCTTGGCACAAACGGGTGCTCCTGGCACCTACTACCATACCCCGTTCAAAGGCACTAAAATATTTTGTCTTATCCATTCACCCTCTGAATGGCAGACATACACAATCCATGTCTCAATTGTTTCAAGGCTTAAAAATCCTTCTTTAACCTGTCTCCTCCCCTTCATCTACATTGGATGGTGTGGATTTAACAGGTGACATCAATGAGGCATCATAGCTTTCACCTGGATTCACCTGGTCAGTCTGTCATGGAAAGAGCATGTTTTAAAAACCTCTACAGGATCGGTGTGTTTAGTAGAACTGTACTCTTTCGTAGGCCTGTACTCTTTAATAGGTCTGTACTCTTTAGTAGGCCTGTACTCTTTATTAGGCCTGTACTCTCTTTAGTAGAACTGTACTCTTTAGTAGGCCTGTACTCTCTTTAGTAGAACTGTACTCTTTAGTAGGCCTGTACTCTCTTTAGTAGAACTGTACTCTCTTTAGTAGAACTGTACTCTTTAGTAGGCCTGTACTCTCTTTAGTAGGCCTGTACTCTTTAGTAGGCCTGTACTCTCTTTAGTAGGCCTGTACTCTCTTTAGTAGGCCTGTACTCTCTTTAGTAGGCCTGTATTCTCTTTAGTAGGCCTGTACTCTCTTTGGTAGGCCTGTACTCTTTAGTAGGCCTGTACTCTGTTTAGTAGGCCTGTACTCTCTTTAGTAGGCCTGTACTCTCTTTAGTAGGCCCTTACTCTTTCGTAGGCCTGTACTCTCTTTAGTAGGCCTGTACTCTCTTTAGTAGGTCTGTACTCTCTTTAGTAGGCCTGTACTCTCTTTAGTAGGCCTGTACTCTCTTTAGTAGGCCTGTACTCTCTTTAGTAGGCCTGTACTCTGTTTAGTAGGCCTGTACTCTCTTTAGTAGGCCTGTACTCTCTTTAGTAGGCCTGTACTCTCTTTAGTAGGCCTGTACTCTCTTTAGTAGGCCTGCACTCTTTAGTAGGCCTGTACTCTCTTTAGTAGGCCTGTACTCTCTTTAGTAGGCCTGTACTCTCTTTAGTAGACCTATGCTCCTTAGTAGGCCTGTACTCTTTAGTAGGCCTGTACTCTCTTTAGTAGGCCTGTACTCTGTTTAGTAGGCCTGTACTCTGTTTAGTAGGCCTGTACTTTCTTTAGTAGGCCTGTACTCTCTTTAGTAGGTCTGTACTCTTTAGTAGGCCTATACTCTTTAGTAGGCCAGTACTCTTTAGTAGGCCTATACTCTTTAGTAGACCTATGCTCTTTAGTAGGTCTGTACTCTTTAGTAGGCCTATACTCTTTAGTAGACCTATGCTCTTTAGTAGGCCTGTACTCTTTAGTAGGTCTGTACTCTGTAGTAGGCCTGTACTCTTTAGTAGGCCTGTACTCTTTAGTAGGCCTGTACTCTTTAGTAGACCTGTACTCTCTTTAGTAGGCTTGTACTCTTTAGTAGGCCTGTACTCTTTAGTAGGCCTGTACTCTTTAGTAGACCTGTACTCTCTTTAGTAGGCCTGTACTCTCTTTAGCAGGCCTGTACTCTTCAGTGGACCTATATTCTTTAGAAGGCCTGTACTCTCTTTAGTAGGCCTGTACTCTTTAGTAAGCCTGTACTCTCTTTGGTAGCCATGTACTCTTTAGTAGGCCTGTACTCTCTTTAGTAGACCTATACTTTTTAGTAGGCCTGTACTCTTTAGTAGACCTGTACTCTTTAGTAGGCCTATACTCTCTTTAGTAGGCCTGTACTTTAGAATGTATGCACACATGACTGTAAGTCGCTTTGGATAAAAGCGTCTGCTAAATGGCATATATTACAATATTACAATATTACTCTCTTTAGTAGGCCTGTACTCTTTAGTAGGCCTATACTCTTTAGCAGACCTATACTCTTTAGTAGGCCTGTACTCTTTAGTAGGCCTGTACTCTTTAGTAGGCCTGTACTCTTTTTAGTAGGCCCTTACTCTTTCGTAGGCCTGTACTCTTTAGTAGGCCTATACTCTCTTTAGCAGGCCTGTACTCTTCAGTGGACCTATATTCTTTAGAAGGCCTGTACTCTCTTTAGTAGGCCTGTACTCTCTTTGGTAGGCATGTACTCTTTAGTAGGCCTGTACTCTCTTTAGTAGACCTATACTTTTTAGTAGGCCTGTACTCTTTAGTAGGCCTGTACTCTTTAGTAGGCCTATACTCTTTAGTAGACCTATACTCTTTAGTAGGCCTATACACTCTTTAGTAGGCCTGTACTTTTTAGTAGACCTGTACTCTTTAGTAGGCCTATACTCTCTTTAGTAGGCCTGTACTCTTTAGTAGGCCTATACTCTTTAGTAGGCCTGTACTCTTTAGTAGGCCTATACTCTTTAGTAGGCCTGTACTCTTTAGTAGGTCCTGTACTCTTTAGTAGGCCTGTACTCTTTAGTAGGTCCTGTACTCTTTAGTAGGCCTGTACTCTTTAGTAGGCCTGTATTCTGTAGTAGGCCTGTATTCTGTAGTAGGCCTGTACTCTCTTCAGTAGACCTATACTCTTAAGTGGACCTATATTCTTTAGAAGGCCTGTACTCTTTAGTGGTCCTGTACTCTTTAGTAGGCCTGTACTCTCTTTAGTAGGCCTGTACTTTTTAGTAGACCTGTACTCTTTAGTAGGCCTATACTCTCTTTAGTAGGCCTGTACTCTTTAGTAGGCCTATACTCTTTAGTAGGCCTGTACTCTTTAGTAGGCCTATACTCTTTAGCAGACCTATACTCTTTAGCAGACCTATACTCTTTAGTAGGCCTGTACTCTTTAGTAGGTCCTGTACTCTTTAGTAGGCCTGTACTCTTTAGTAGGCCTGTATTCTGTAGTAGGCCTGTACTCTCTTCAGTAGACCTATACTCTTAAGTGGACCTATATTCTTTAGAAGGCCTGTACTCTTTAGTAGGTCCTGTACTCTTTAGTAGGCCTGTACTCTTTAGTAGGCCTGTACTCTCTTTAGTAGGCCTGTACTCGTAAGTGGACCTATATTCTTTAGAAGGTCTGTACTCTCTTTAGTAGGCCTGTACACTTTAGTAGACCTGTACTCTCTTTAGTAGGCTGGTACTCTTTAGTAGGCCTGTACTCTTTAGTAGGCCTGTACTCTCTTTAGTAGGCCTGTACTCTCTTTAGTAGACCTATGCTCCTTAGTAGGCCTGTACTCTTTAGTAGGCCTGTACTCTCTTTAGTAGGCCTGTACTCTGTTTAGTAGGCCTGTACTCTGTTTAGTAGGCCTGTACTCTCTTTAGTAGGCCTGTACTCTCTTTAGTAGGTCTGTACTCTTTAGTAGGCCTATACTCTTTAGTAGGCCAGTACTCTTTAGTAGGCCTATACTCTTTAGTAGACCTATGCTCTTTAGTAGGTCTGTACTCTTTAGTAGGCCTATACCTTTAGTAGACCTATGCTCTTTAGTAGGCCTGTACTCTTTAGTAGGTCTGTACTCTGTAGTAGGCCTGTACTCTTTAGTAGGCCTGTACTCTTTAGTAGGCCTGTACACTTTAGTAGACCTGTACTCTCTTTAGTAGGCTTGTACTCTTTAGTAGGCCTGTACTCTTTAGTAGGCCTGTACTCTTTAGTAGACCTGTACTCTCTTTAGTAGGCCTGTACTCTCTTTAGCAGGCCTGTACTCTTCAGTGGACCTATATTCTTTAGAAGGCCTGTACTCTCTTTAGTAGGCCTGTACTCTTTAGTAAGCCTGTACTCTCTTTGGTAGCCATGTACTCTTTAGTAGGCCTGTACTCTCTTTAGTAGACCTATACTTTTTAGTAGGCCTGTACTCTTTAGTAGACCTGTACTCTTTAGTAGGCCTATACTCTCTTTAGTAGGCCTGTACTCTTTAGTAGACCTATACTCTTTAGTAGGCCTGTACTTTTTAGTAGACCTGTACTCTTTAGTAAGCCTATGCTCTCTTTAGTAGGCCTGTACTCTTTAGTAGGCCTATACTCTTTAGCAGACCTATACTCTTTAGTAGGCCTGTACTCTTTAGTAGGTCCTGTACTCTTTAGTAGGCCTGTACTCTTTAGTAGGCCTGTACTCTGTAGTAGGCCTGTACTCTCTTCAGTAGACCTATACTCTTCAGTAGGCCTGTACTCTTTAGTAGGCCTGTACTCTTTAGTATGCCTGTAGTCTTTAGTAGAAATGTACTCTTTAGTAGGCCTGTGCTCTCTATAGTAGGCCTGTACTCTTTACTAGGCCTGTACTCTTTAGTAGGCCTGTACTCTCTTTAGTAGGCCTGTACTCTCTTTAGTAGGCCTGTACTCTTAAGTGGACCTATATTCTTTAGAAGGCCTGTACTCTCTTTAGTAGGCCTGTACACTTTAGTAGACCTGTACTCTCTTTAGTAGGCTGGTACTCTTTAGTAGGCCTGTACTCTTTAGTAGGCCTGTACTCTCTTTAGTAGGCCTGTACTCTCTTTAGCAGGCCTGTACTCTTCAGTGGACCTATATTCTTTAGAAGGCCTGTACTCTCTTTAGTAGGCCTGTACTCTGTTTAGTAGGCCTGTACTCTCTTTAGTAGGCCTGTACTCTCTTTAGTAGGCCTGTACTCTCTTTAGTAGACCTGTACTCTCTTTAGTAGACCTGTACTCTCTTTAGTAGGCCTGTACTCTTTAGTAGGCCTGTACTCTCTTTAGTAGACCTATGCTCCTTAGTAGGCCTGTACTCTTTAGTAGGCCTGTACTCTTTAGTAGGCCTGTACTCTCTTTAGTAGGCCTGTACTCTGTTTAGTAGGCCTGTACTCTCTTTAGTAAGTCTGTACTCTCTTTAGTAGGCCTGTACTCT
The DNA here is from genome assembly GCF_021184085.1 of Oncorhynchus gorbuscha. Taxonomy (NCBI): domain Eukaryota; kingdom Metazoa; phylum Chordata; class Actinopteri; order Salmoniformes; family Salmonidae; genus Oncorhynchus; species Oncorhynchus gorbuscha. Next base: position 10,699,003 of record NC_060195.1, on the reverse strand, counting down.
CTTTAGTAGGCCTGTACTCTCTTTAGTAGGCCTGTACTCTCTTTAGTAGACCTATGCTCTCTTTAGTAGGCCTGTACTCTGTTTAGTAGGCATGTACTCTCTTTAGTAGACCTGTACTCTCTTTAGTAGACCTGTACTCTCTTTAGTAGGCCTGTACTCTTTAGTAGGCCTGTACTCTCTTTAGTAGACCTATGCTCCTTAGTAGGCCTGTACTCTTTAGTAGGCCTGTACTCTTTAGTAGGCCTGTACTCTTTAGTAGGCCTGTACTCTTTAGTAGGCCTGTACTCTTTAGTAGGCCTGTACTCTCTTTAGTAGGCCTGTACTCTCTTTAGTAGGCCTGTACTATCTTTAGTAGGCCTGTACTCTATTTAGTAGGCCTGTACTCTCTTTAGTAGGCCTGTACTCTGTTTAGTAGGCCTGTACTCTCTTTAGTAGGCCTGTACTCTCTTTAGTAGGCCTGTACTCTCTTTAGTAGGCCTGCACTCTGTTTAGTAGGCCTGTACTCTCTTTAGTAGGCCTGTACTCTCTTTAGTAGGCCTGTACTATCTTTAGTAGGCCTGTACTCTATTTAGTAGGCCTGTACTCTCTTTAGTAGGCCTGTACTCTCTTTAGTAGACCTGTACTCTCTTTAGTAGGCCTGTACTCTTTAGTAGGCCTGTACTCTCTTTAGTAGACCTATGCTCCTTAGTAGGCCTGTACTCTTTAGTAGGCCTGTACTCTCTTTAGTAGGCCTGTACTCTGTTTAGTAGGCCTGTACTCTCTTTAGTAGGCCTGTACTCTGTTTAGTAGGCCTGTACTCTCTTTAGTAAGTCTGTACTCTCTTTAGTAGGCCTGTACTCTCTTTAGTAGGCCTGTACTCTCTTTAGTAGGCCTGTACTCTCTTTAGTAGGCCTGTACTCTCTTTAGTAGACCTATGCTCCTTAGTAGGCCTGTACTCTTTAGTAGGCCTGTACTCTCTTTAGTAGGCCTGTACTCTCTTTAGTAGGCCTGTACTCTCTTTAGTAGGCCTGTACTCTTTAGTAGGCCTGTACTCTCTTTAGTAGGCCTGTACTATCTTTAGTAGGCCTGTACTCTCTTTAGTAGGCCTGTACTCTATTTAGTAGGCCTGTACTCTCTTTAGTAGGCCTGTACTCTGTTTAGTAGGCCTGTACTCTCTTTAGTAGGCCTGTACTCTCTTTAGTAGGCCTGTACTCTCTTTAGTAGGCCTGTACTCTCTTTAGTAGGCCTGTACTCTCTTTAGTAGGCCTGTACTCTCTTTAGTAGGCCTGTACTCTGTTTAGTAGGCCTGTACTCTCTTTAGTAGGCCTGTACTCTCCTTAGTAGGCCTGTACTCTCTTTAGTAGACCTGTACTCTCTTTAGTAGACCTGTACTCTCTTTAGTAGGCCTGTACTCTCTTTAGTTGGCCTGTACTCTTTAGTAGGCCTGTACTCTTTAGTAGGCCTGTACTCTCTTTAGTAGGCCTGTACTCTCTTTAGTAGGCCTGTACTCTTTAGTAGGCCTGTACTCTTTAGTAGGCCTGTACTCTCTTTAGTAGGCCTGTACTATCTTTAGTAGGCCTGTACTCTCTTTAGTAGGCCTGTACTCTCTTTAGTAGGCCTGTACTCTATTTAGTAGGCCTGTACTCTCTTTAGTAGGCCTGTACTCTGTTTAGTAGGCCTGTACTCTCTTTAGTAGGCCTGTACTCTCTTTAGTAGGCCTGTACTCTCTTTAGTAGGCCTGTACTCTCTTTAGTAGGCCTGTACTCTGTTTAGTAGGACTGTACTCTGTTTAGTAGGACTGTACTCTCCTTAGTAGGCCTGTACTCTCTTTAGTAGGCCTGTACTCTCTTTAGTAGACCTGTACTCTCTTTAGTTGGCCTGTACTCTCTTTAGTTGGCCTGTACTCTTTAGTAGGCCTGTACTCTCTTTAGTAGACCTATGCTCCTTAGTAGGCCTGTACTCTGTTTAGTAGGCCTGCACTCTCTTTAGTAGGTCTGTACTCTCTTTAGTAGGTCTGTACTCTGTTTAGTAGGCCTGTACTCTCTTTAGTAGGCCTGTACTCTCTTTAGTAGGCCTGTACTCTCTTTAGTAGACCTGTACTCTCTTTAGTAGGCCTGTACTCTCTTTAGTAGGCCTGTACTCTTTAGTAGGCCTGTACTCTCTTTAGTAGACTTATGCTCCTTAGTAGGCCTGTACTCTTTAGTAGGCCTGTACTCTTTAGTAGGCCTATACTCTTTAGTAGACCTATACTCTTTAGTAGGCCTATACACTCTTTAGTAGGCCTGTACTTTTTAGTAGACCTGTACTCTTTAGTAGGCCTATACTCTCTTTAGTAGGCCTGTACTCTTTAGTAGGCCTATACTCTTTAGTAGGCCTGTACTCTTTAGTAGGCCTATACTCTTTAGTAGGCCTGTACTCTTTAGTAGGTCCTGTACTCTTTAGTAGGCCTGTACTCTTTAGTAGGCCTGTATTCTGTAGTAGGCCTGTATTCTGTAGTAGGCCTGTACTCTCTTCAGTAGACCTATACTCTTAAGTGGACCTATATTCTTTAGAAGGCCTGTACTCTTTAGTGGTCCTGTACTCTTTAGTAGGCCTGTACTCTCTTTAGTAGGCCTGTACTTTTTAGTAGACCTGTACTCTTTAGTAGGCCTATACTCTCTTTAGTAGGCCTGTACTCTTTAGTAGGCCTATACTCTTTAGTAGGCCTGTACTCTTTAGTAGGCCTATACTCTTTAGCAGACCTATACTCTTTAGCAGACCTATACTCTTTAGTAGGCCTGTACTCTTTAGTAGGTCCTGTACTCTTTAGTAGGCCTGTACTCTTTAGTAGGCCTGTATTCTGTAGTAGGCCTGTACTCTCTTCAGTAGACCTATACTCTTAAGTGGACCTATATTCTTTAGAAGGCCTGTACTCTTTAGTAGGTCCTGTACTCTTTAGTAGACCTGTACTCTTTAGTAGGCCTATACTCTCTTTAGTAGGCCTGTACTCTTTAGCAGACCTATACTCTTTAGCAGACCTATACTCTTTAGTAGGCCTGTACTCTTTAGTAGGTCCTGTACTCTTTAGTAGGCCTGTATTCTGTAGTAGGCCTGTACTCTCTTCAGTAGACCTATACTCTTAAGTGGACCTATATTCTTTAGAAGGCCTGTACTCTTTAGTAGGTCCTGTACTCTTTAGTAGGCCTGTACTCTTTAGTAGGCCTGTACTCTCTTTAGTAGGCCTGTACTCGTAAGTGGACCTATATTCTTTAGAAGGTCTGTACTCTCTTTAGTAGGCCTGTACACTTTAGTAGACCTGTACTCTCTTTAGTAGGCTGGTACTCTTTAGTAGGCCTGTACTCTTTAGTAGGCCTGTACTCTCTTTAGTAGGCCTGTACTCTCTTTAGTAGGCCTGTACTCTCTTTAGTAGACCTATGCTCCTTAGTAGGCCTGTACTCTTTAGTAGGCCTGTACTCTCTTTAGTAGGCCTGTACTCTGTTTAGTAGGCCTGTACTCTGTTTAGTAGGCCTGTACTCTCTTTAGTAGGCCTGTACTCTCTTTAGTAGGTCTGTACTCTTTAGTAGGCCTATACTCTTTAGTAGGCCAGTACTCTTTAGTAGGCCTATACTCTTTAGTAGACCTATGCTCTTTAGTAGGTCTGTACTCTTTAGTAGGCCTATACTCTTTAGTAGACCTATGCTCTTTAGTAGGCCTGTACTCTTTAGTAGACCTGTACTCTCTTTAGTAGGCCTGTACTCTCTTTAGCAGGCCTGTACTCTTCAGTGGACCTATATTCTTTAGAAGGCCTGTACTCTCTTTAGTAGGCCTGTACTCTTTAGTAAGCCTGTACTCTCTTTGGTAGCCATGTACTCTTTAGTAGGCCTGTACTCTCTTTAGTAGACCTATACTTTTTAGTAGGCCTGTACTCTTTAGTAGACCTGTACTCTTTAGTAGGCCTATACTCTCTTTAGTAGGCCTGTACTCTTTAGTAGACCTATACTCTTTAGTAGGCCTGTACTTTTTAGTAGACCTGTACTCTTTAGTAAGCCTATGCTCTCTTTAGTAGGCCTGTACTCTTTAGTAGGCCTATACTCTTTAGTATGCCTGTAGTCTTTAGTAGAAATGTACTCTTTAGTAGGCCTGTGCTCTCTATAGTAGGCCTGTACTCTTTACTAGGCCTGTACTCTTTAGTAGGCCTGTACTCTCTTTAGTAGGCCTGTACTCTCTTTAGTAGGCCTGTACTCTTAAGTGGACCTATATTCTTTAGAAGGCCTGTACTCTCTTTAGTAGGCCTGTACACTTTAGTAGACCTGTACTCTCTTTAGTAGGCTGGTACTCTTTAGTAGGCCTGTACTCTTTAGTAGGCCTGTACTCTCTTTAGTAGGCCTGTACTCTCTTTAGCAGGCCTGTACTCTTCAGTTGACCTATATTCTTTAGAAGGCCTGTACTCTCTTTAGTAGGCCTGTACTCTGTTTAGTAGGCCTGTACTCTCTTTAGTAGGCCTGTACTCTCTTTAGTAGGCCTGTACTCTCTTTAGTAGACCTGTACTCTCTTTAGTAGACCTGTACTCTCTTTAGTAGGCCTGTACTCTTTAGTAGGCCTGTACTCTCTTTAGTAGACCTATGCTCCTTAGTAGGCCTGTACTCTTTAGTAGGCCTGTACTCTTTAGTAGGCCTGTACTCTCTTTAGTAGGCCTGTACTCTGTTTAGTAGGCCTGTACTCTCTTTAGTAAGTCTGTACTCTCTTTAGTAGGCCTGTACTCTCTTTAGTAGGCCTGTACTCTCTTTAGTAGGCCTGTACTCTCTTTAGTAGACCTATGCTCTCTTTAGTAGGCCTGTACTCTGTTTAGTAGGCCTGTACTCTCTTTAGTAGACCTGTACTCTCTTTAGTAGACCTGTACTCTCTTTAGTAGGCCTGTACTCTTTAGTAGGCCTGTACTCTCTTTAGTAGACCTATGCTCCTTAGTAGTACCTTTAGCCTTTAGTAGGCCTGTACTCTTTAGTAGGCCTGTACTCTTTAGTAGGCCTGTACTCTCTTTAGTAGGCCTGTACTCTCTTTAGTAGGCCTGTACTCTCTTCAGTAGGCCTGTACTATCTTTAGTAGGCCTGTACTCTATTTAGTAGGCCTGTACTCTTTAGTAGGCCTGTACTCTCTTTAGTAGACCTATACTTTTAGTAGGCCTGTACTCTTTAGTAGGCCTTTAGTAGGCCTATACTCTCTTTAGTAGGCCTGTACTCTTTAGTAGACCTATACTCTTTAGTAGGCCTGTACTTTTTAGTAGACCTGTACTCTTTAGTAAGCCTATGCTCTCTTTAGTAGGCCTGTACTCTTTAGTAGGCCTATACTTTAGTATGCCTGTAGTCTTTAGTAGAAATGTACCTTTAGTAGGCCTGTGCTCTCTATAGTAGGCCTGTACTCTTTACTAGGCCTGTACTTTAGTAGGCCTGTACTCTCTTTAGTAGGCCTGTACTCTCTTTAGTAGGCCTGTACTCTTAAGTGGACCTATATTCTTTAGAAGGCCTGTACTCTCTTTAGTAGGCCTGTACACTTTAGTAGACCTGTACTCTCTTTAGTAGGCTGGTACTCTTTAGTAGGCCTGTACTCTTTAGTAGGCCTGTACTCTCTTTAGTAGGCCTGTACTCTCTTTAGTAGGCCTGTACTCTTCAGTTGACCTCTTTAGTAGGCCTGTACTCTCTTTAGTAGGCCTGTACTCTCTTTAGTAGGCCTGTACTCTCTTTAGTAGGCCTGTACTCTCTTTAGTAGGCCTGTACTCTCTTTAGTAGACCTCTCTTTAGTAGGCCTGTAGGCCTCTCTTTAGTAGGCCTGTACTCTCTTTAGTAGACCTATGCTCCTTAGTAGGCCTGTACTCTTTAGTAGGCCTGTACTCTTTAGTAGGCCTGTACTCTCTTTAGTAGGCCTGTACTCTGTTTAGTAGGCCTGTACTCTCTTTAGTAAGTCTGTACTCTCTTTAGTAGGCCTGTACTCTCTTTAGTAGGCCTGTACTCTCTTTAGTAGGCCTGTACTCTCTTTAGTAGACCTATGCTCTCTTTAGTAGGCCTGTACTCTGTTTAGTAGGCCTGTACTCTCTTTAGTAGACCTGTACTCTCTTTAGTAGACCTGTACTCTCTTTAGTAGGCCTGTACTCTTTAGTAGGCCTGTACTCTCTCTCTTTAGTAGGCCTGTACTCTTTAGTAGGCCTGTACTCTTTAGTAGGCCTGTACTCTCTTTAGTAGGCCTGTACTCTCTTTAGTAGGCCTGTACTCTCTTTAGTAGGCCTGTACTCTCTTTAGTAGGCCTGTACTCTCTTTAGTAGGCCTGTACTCTCTTTAGTAGGCCTGTACTCTCTTTAGTAGGCCTGTACTCTGTTTAGTAGGCCTGTACTCTCTTTAGTAGGCCTGTACTCTCTTTAGTAGGCCTGTACTCTGTTTAGTAGGCCTGTACTCTATTTAGTAGGCCTGTACTCTCTTTAGTAGGCCTGTACTCTGTTTAGTAGGCCTGTACTCTGTTTAGTAGGCCTGTACTCTCTTTAGTAGGCCTGTACTCTCTTTAGTAGGCCTGTACTCTCTTTAGTAGGTCTGTACTCTATTTAGTAGGCCTGTACTCTCTTTAGTAGGCCTGTACTCTCTTTAGTAGGCCTGTACTCTCTTTAGTAGGCCTGTACTCTCTTTAGTAGGCCTGTACTCTCTTTAGTAGGCCTGTACTCTCTTTAGTAGGCCTGTACTCTCTTTAGTAGGCCTGTACTCTCTTTAGTAGGCCTGTACTCTCTTTAGTAGGCCTGTACTCTGTTTAGTAGGCCTGTACTCTCTTTAGTAGGCCTGTACTCTCTTTAGTAGGCCTGTACTCTCTTTAGTAGGCCTGTACTCTCTTTAGTAGACCTGTACTCTCTTTAGTAGGCCTGTACTCTCTTTAGTAGGCCTGTACTCTTTAGTAGGCCTGTACTCTCTTTAGTAGGCCTGTACTCTTAGTAGGCCTGTACTCTTTAGTAGGCCTGTACTCTCTTTAGTAGGCCTGTACTCTTTAGTAGGCCTGTACTCTTTAGTAGGCCTGTACTCTCTTTAGTAGACCTATGCTCCTTAGTAGGCCTGTACTCTTTAGTAGGCCTGTACTCTCTTTAGTAGGCCTGTACTCTCTTTAGTAGGCCTGTACTCTTTAGTAGGCCTGTACTCTTTAGTAGGCCTGTACTCTCTTTAGTAGACCTATGCTCCTTAGTAGGCCTGTACTCTTTAGTAGGCCTGTACTCTCTTTAGTAGGCCTGTACTCTCTTTAGTAGGCCTGTACTCTCTTTAGTAGGCCTGTACTCTCTTTAGTAGGCCTGTACTCTCTTTAGTAGGCCTGTACTCTCTTTAGTAGGCCTGTACTCTCTTTAGTAGGCCTGTACTCTCTTTAGTAGGCCTGTACTCTCTTTAGTAGACCTATGCTCCTTAGTAGGCCTGTACTCTTTAGTAGGCCTGTACTCTTTAGTAGGCCTGTACTCTGTTTAGTAGGCCTGTACTCTCTTTAGTAGGCCTGTACTCTCTTTAGTAGGCCTGTACTCTCTTTAGTAGGCCTGTACTCTCTTTAGTAGGCCTGTACTCTCTTTAGTAGGCCTGTACTCTCTTTAGTAGGCCTGTACTCTCTTTAGTAGGCCTGTACTCTCTTTAGTAGGCCTGTACTCTCTTTAGTAGGCCTGTACTCTCTTTAGTAGGCCTGTACTCTCTTTAGTAGGCCTGTACTCTTTAGTAGGCCTGTACTCTCTTTAGTAGGCCTGTACTCTCTTAGTAGACCTGTACTCTCTTTAGTAGGCCTGTACTCTCTTTAGTAGGCCTGTACTCTCTTTAGTAGGCCTGTACTCTCTTTAGTAGGCCTGTACTCTCTTTAGTAGGCCTGTACTCCTTAGTAGGCCTGTCTTTAGTAGGCCTGTACTCTCTTTAGTAGGCCTGTACTCTCTTTAGTAGGCCTGTACTCTTTAGTAGGCCTGTACTCTCTTTAGTAGGCCTGTACTCTCTTTAGTAGGCCTGTACTCTCTTTAGTAGGCCTGTACTCTCTTTAGTAGACCTATGCTCCTTTAGTAGGCCTGTACTCTTTAGTAGGCCTGTACTCTCTTTAGTAGGCCTGTACTCTGTTTAGTAGGCCTGTACTCTCTTTAGTAGGCCTGTACTCTCTTTAGTAGGCCTGTACTCTTTAGTAGGTCTGTACTCTTTAGTAGGCCTATACTCTTTAGTAGGCCAGTACTCTCTTTAGTAGGCCTGTACCTATGCTCTTTAGTAGGTCTGTACTCTAGGCCTTTAGTAGACCTATGCTCTTTAGTAGGCCTGTACTCTTTAGTAGACCTGTACTCTCTTTAGTAGGCCTGTACTCTCTTTAGTAGGCCTGTACTCTTCTCTATATTCTTTAGTAGGCCTGTACTTTTAGTAGACCTGTACTCTTTAGTAGGCCTGTACTCTCTTTAGTAGGCCTGTACTCTTTAGTATGCCTGGTCTTTGTATGTACTCTTTAGTAGGCCTGTACTCTCTTTAGTAGGCCTGTACTCTTAGTAGGCCTGTACTCTGTTTTTAGTAGGCCTGTACTCTCTTTAGTAGGCCTGTACTCTCTTTAGTAGGCCTGTACTCTTAAGTGGACCTCTTTAGTAGGCCTGTACTCTCTTTAGTAGGCCTGTACTCTTTAGTAGGCCTGTACTCTCTTTAGTAGGCCTGGTACTCTTTAGTAGGCCTGTACTCTTTAGTAGGCCTGTACTCTCTTTAGTAGGCCTGTACTCTCTTTAGTAGGCCTGTACTCTTCAGTGGACCTATATTCTTTAGTAGGCCTGTACTCTCTTTAGTAGGCCTGTACTCTGTTTAGTAGGCCTGTACTCTCTTTAGTAGGCCTGTACTCTCTTTAGTAGGCCTGTACTCTCTTTAGTAGACCTGTACTCTCTTTAGTAGACCTGTACTCTCTTTAGTAGGCCTGTACTCTCTTTAGTAGGCCTGTACTCTTTAGTAGACCTGTACTCTCTTTAGTAGGCCTGTACTCTTTAGTAGGCCTGTACTCTTTAGTAGGCCTGTACTCTTTAGTAGGCCTGTACTCTCTTTAGTAGGCCTGTACTCTCTTTAGTAGGCCTGTACTCTCTTTAGTAGGCCTGTACTCTCTTTAGTAGGCCTGTACTCTCTTTAGTAGGCCTGTACTCTCTTTAGTAGGCCTGTACTCTCTTTAGTACCTATGTACTCTTTAGTAGGCCTGTACTCTCTTTAGTAGGCCTGTACTCTCTTTAGTAGACCTGTACTCTCTTTAGTAGGCCTGTACTCTTTAGTAGGCCTGTACTCTTTAGTAGGCCTGTACTCTCTTTAGTAGGCCTGTCCTGTTTAGTAGGCCTGTACTCTCTTTAGTAGGCCTGTACTCTTTAGTAGGCCTGTACTCTCTTTAGTAGGCCTGTACTCTCTTTAGTAGGCCTGTACTCTTTAGTAGGCCTGTACTCTTTAGTATACCTGTACTCTTTAGTAGGCCTGTACTCTCTTTAGTAGGCCTGTACTCTCTTTAGTAGGCCTGTACTCTCTTTAGTAGGCCTGTACTCTCTTTAGTAGGCCTGTACTCTCTTTAGTAGGCCTGTACTCTCTTTAGTAGGCCTGTACTCTGTTTAGTAGGCCTGTACTCTATTTAGTAGGCCTGTACTCTCTTTAGTAGGCCTGTACTCTGTTTAGTAGGCCTGTACTCTGTTTAGTTTAGTAGGCCTGTACTCTCTTTAGTAGGCCTGTACTCTCTTTAGTAGGCCTGTACTCTCTTTAGTAGGCCTGTACTCTCTTTAGTAGGCCTGTACTCTCTTTAGTAGGCCTGTACTCTCTTTAGTAGGCCTGTACTCTCTTTAGTAGGCCTGTACTCTCTTTAGTAGGCCTGTACTCTCTTTAGTAGACCTGTACTCTCTTTAGTAGGCCTGTACTCTCTTTAGTAGGCCTGTACTCTCTTTAGTAGGCCTGTACTCTCTTTAGTAGGCCTGCACTCTGTTTAGTAGGCCTGTACTCTCTTTAGTAGGCCTGTACTCTGTTTAGTAGGCCTGTACTCTGTTTAGTAGGCCTGTACTCTCTTTAGTAGGCCTGTACTCTCTTTAGTAGGCCTGTACTCTCTTTAGTAGACCTGTACTCTCTTTAGTAGACCTGTACTCTCTTTAGTTGGCCTGTACTCTTTAGTAGGCCTGTACTCTCTTTAGTAGACCTATGCTCCTTAGTAGGCCTGTACTCTTTCGTAGGGCTGTACTCTCTTTAGTAGGCCTGTACTCTTTAGTAGGCCTGTACTCTCTTTAGTAGACCTATGCTCCTTAGTAGGCCTGTACTCTTTAGTAGGCCTGTACTCTCTTTAGTAGGCCTGTACTCTCTTTAGTAGGCCTGTACTCTCTTTAGTAGGCCTGTACTCTTTAGTAGGCCTGTACTCTCTTTAGTAGACCTATGCTCCTTAGTAGGCCTGTACTCTTTAGTAGGCCTGTACTCTCTTTAGTAGGCATGTACTCTGTTTAGTAGGCCTGTACTCTCTTTAGTAGGTCTGTACTCTCTTTAGTAGGCCTGTACTCTCTTTAGTAGGCCTGTACTCTCTTTAGTAGGCCTGTACTCTCTTTAGTAGGCCTGTACTCTCTTTAGTAGGCCTGTACTCTCTTTAGTAGACCTGTACTCCTTAGTAGGCCTGTACTCTCTTTAGTAGGCCTGTACTTTAGTAGGCCTGTACTCTCTTTAGTAGGCCTGTACTCTGTTTAGTAGGCCTGTACTCTCTTTAGTAGGCCTGTACTCTCTTTAGTAGGCCTGTACTCTGTTTAGTAGGCTCTCTTTAGTAGGCCTGTACTCTCTTTAGTAGGCCTGTACTCTCTTTAGTAGGCCTGTACTCTCTTTAGTAGGCCTGTACTCTCTTTAGTAGGCCTGTACTCTCTTTAGTAGACTGTACTCTTTAGTGCTCCTTAGTAGGCCTGTACTCTTTAGTAGGCCTGTACTCTCTTTAGTAGGCCTGTACTCTCTTTAGTAGACCTGTACTCTCTTTAGTAGACCTGTACTCTCTTTAGTAGGCCTGTACTCTTTAGTAGGCCTGTACTCTCTTTAGTAGACCTATGCTCCTTAGTAGGCCTGTACTCTTTAGTAGGCCTGTACTCTCTTTAGTAGGCCTGTACTCTCTTTAGTAGGCCTGTGTTTAGTAGGCCTGTACTCTCTTTAGTAGGCCTGTACTCTGTTTAGTAGGCCTGTACTCTCTTTAGTAAGTCTGTACTCTCTTTAGTAGGCCTGTACTCTCTTTAGTAGGCCTGTACTCTCTTTAGTAGGCCTGTACTCTCTTTAGTAAGCCTATGCTCCTTAGTAGGCCTGTACTCTTTAGTAGGCCTGTACTCTCTTTAGTAGGCCTGTACTCTCTTTAGTAGGCCTGTACTCTGTTTAGTAGGCCTGTACTCTCTTTAGTAGGCCTGTACTCTCTTTAGTAGGCCTGTACTCTCTTTAGTAGGCCTGTACTCTCTTTAGTAGGCCTGTACTCTCTTTAGTAGGCCTGTACTCTCTTTAGTAGGCCTGTACTCTGTTTAGTAGGCCTGTACTGTCTTTAGTAGGCCTGTACTCTCTTTAGTAGGCCTGTACTCTCTTTAGTAGGCCTGTACTCTCTTTAGTAGGCCTGTACTCTCTTTAGTAGGCCTGTACTCTCTTTAGTAGGCCTGTACTTTAGTAGGCCTGTACTCTCCTTTAGTAGGCCTGTACTCTCTTTAGTAGACCTGTACTCTCTTTAGTAGGCCTGTACTCTCTTTAGTTGGCCTGTACTCTTTAGTAGGCCTGTACTCTGTTTAGTAGGCCTGTACTCTTTAGTAGGCCTGTACTCTCTTTAGTAGGCCTGTACTTTAGTAGGCCTGTACCTCTTTTAGTAGGCCTGTACTCTTTAGTAGGCCTGTACTCTTTAGTAGGCCTGTACTCTCTTTAGTAGGCCTGTAGGCCTCTCTTTAGTAGGCCTGTACTCTTTAGTAGGCCTGTACTCTCTTTAGTAGGCCTGTACTCTCTTTAGTAGGCCTGTACTCTCTTTAGTAGGCCTGTACTCTGTTTAGTAGGCCTGTACTCTTTAGTAGGCCTGTACTCTCTTTAGTAGGCCTGTACTCTCTTTAGTAGGCCTGTACTCTCTTTAGTAGGCCTCTTTACTCTGTCTTTAGTAGGCCTGTACTCTCTTTAGTAGGCCTGTACTCTGTTTAGTAGGCCTGTACTCTCTTTAGTAGGCCTGTACTCTCTTTAGTAGGACCTGTACTCTCTTTAGTTGGCCTGTACTCTTTAGTAGGCCTGTACTCTCTTTAGTAGACCTATGCTCCTTAGTAGGCCTGTACTCTTTAGTAGGCCTGTACTCTCTTTAGTAGGCCTGTACTCTGTTTAGTAGGCCTGTACTCTCTTTAGTAGGCCTGTACTCTCTTTAGTAGGCCTGTACTCTGTTTAGTAGGCCTGTACTCTGTTTAGTCTCTTTAGTAGGCCTGTACTCTCTTTAGTAGGCCTGTACTCTCTTTAGTAGACCTGTACTCTCTTTAGTAGACCTGTACTCTCTTTAGTAGGCCTGTACTCTTTAGTAGGCCTGTACTCTCTTTAGTAGACCTATGCTCCTTAGTAGGCCTGTACTCTTTAGTAGGCCTGTACTCTGTTTAGTAGGCCTGTACTCTCTTTAGTAGGCCTTTGTAGGCCTGTACTCTCTTTAGTAGGCCTGTACTCTCTTTAGTAGACCTGTACTCTCTTTAGTAGGCCTGTACTCTCTTTAGTAGGCCTGTACTCTCTTTAGTAGGCCTGTAGGCCTCTCTTTAGTAGGCCTGTACTCTCCTTAGTAGGCCTGTACTCTTTAGTAGGCCTGTACTCTGTTTAGTAGGCCTGTACTCTTTAGTAGGCCTGTACTCTCTTTAGTCTGTTTAGTAGGCCTGTACTCTTTAGTAGGCCTGTACTCTCTTTAGTAGGCCTGTACTCTCTTTAGTAGGCCTGTACTCTCTTTAGTAGGTACTCTCTTTAGTAGGCCTGTACTCTCTTTAGTAGGCCTGTACTCTTTAGTAGGCCTGTACTCTCTTTAGTAGGCCTGTACTCTGTTTAGTAGGCCTGTACTCTCTTTAGTAGGCCTGTACTCTCTTTAGTAGGCCTGTACTCTCTTTAGTAGGCCTGTACTCTTTAGTAGGCCTGTACTCTCTTTAGTAGGCCTGTACTCTTTAGTAGGCCTGTACTCTTTAGTAGGCCTGTACTCTCTTTAGTAGGCCTGTACTCTCTTTAGTAGGCCTGTACTATCTTTAGCCTACTCTTTAGTAGGCCTGTACTCTCTTTAGTAGGCCTGTACTCTCTTTAGTAGGCCTGTACTCTTTAGTAGGCCTGTACTCTCTTTAGTAGGCCTGTACTCTCTTTAGTAGGCCTGTACTCTCTTTAGTAGGCCTGTACTCTCTTTAGTAGGCCTGTACTCTGTTTAGTAGGCCTGTACTCTCTTTAGTAGGCCTGTACTCTGTTTAGTAGGCCTGTACTCTTTAGTAGGCCTGTACTCTCTTTAGTAGGCCTGTACTCTCTTTAGTAGGCCTGTACTCTCTTTAGTAGGCCTGTACTCTCTTTAGTAGGCCTGTACTCTCTTTAGTAGGCCTGTACTCTCTTTAGTAGGCCTGTACTCTCTTTAGTAGGCCTGTACTCTCTTTAGTAGGCCTGTACTCTCTTTAGTAGGCCTGTACTCTGTTTAGTAGGCCTGTACTCTCTTTAGTAGGCCTGTACTCTTTAGTAGGCCTGTACTCTCTTTAGTAGGCCTGTACTCTCTTTAGTAGGCCTGTACTCTCTTTAGTAGGCCTGTACTCTCTTTAGTAGGCCTGTATTCTCTTTAGTAGGCCTGTACTCTCTTTAGTAGGCCTGTACTCTCTTTAGTAGCCTGTACTTCTTTAGTAGGCCTGTACTCTTTAGTATACCTGTACTCTTTAGTAGGCCTGTACTCTCTTTAGTAGGCCTGTACTCTCTTTAGTAGGCCTGTACTCTCTTTAGTAGGCCTGTACTCTCTTTAGTAGGCCTGTACTCTCTTTAGTAGGCCTGTACTCTTTAGTAGGCCTGTACTCTCTTTAGTAGGCCTGTACTCTCTTTAGTAGGCCTGTACTCTCTTTAGTAGACCTGTACTCTCTTTAGTAGGCCTGTACTCTTTAGTACTCTTTAGTAGGCCTGTACTCTCTTTAGTAGGCCTGTACTAGGCCTCTCTTTAGTAGGCCTGTACTCTCTTTAGTAGGCCTGTACTCTCTTTAGTAGGCCTGTACTCTCTTTAGTAGGCCTGTACTCTCTTTAGTAGGCCTGTACTCTTTAGTAGGCCTGTACTCTTTAGTAGGCCTGTACTCTCTTTAGTAGGCCTGTACTCTTTAGTAGGCCTGTACTCTCTTTAGTAGGCCTGTACTCTCTTTAGTAGGCCTGTACTCTCTTTAGTAGGCCTGTACTCTCTTTAGTAGGCCTGTACTCTTTAGTAGGCCTGTACTCTCTTTAGTAGGCCTGTACTCTCTTTAGTAGGCCTGTACTCTTTAGTAGGCCTGTACTCTTTAGTAGGCCTGTACTCTGTTTAGTCTGCTTTAGTAGGCCTGTACTCTCTTTAGTAGGCCTGTACTCTTTAGTAGGCCTGTACTCTTTAGTAGGCCTGTACTCTTTAGTAGACCTGTACTCTCTTTAGTAGGCCTGTACTCTGTTTGTTTAGTAGGCCTGTACTCTCTTTAGTAGGCCTGTACTCTGTTTAGTAGGCCTGTACTCTTTAGTAGGCCTGTACTCTCTTTAGTAGGCCTGTACTCTCTTTAGTAGGCCTGTACTCTCTTTAGTAGGCCTGTACTCTCTTTAGTAGGCCTGTACTCTCTTTAGTAGGCCTGTACTCTCTTTAGTAGGCCTGTACTCTCTTTAGTAGGCCTTTAGTAGGCCTGCACCTGTTTGTACTCTCTTTAGTAGGCCTTTAGTAGGCCTGTCTCTTTAGTAGGCCTGTACTCTCTTTAGTAGGCCTGTACTCTCTTTAGTAGGCCTGTACTCTCTTTAGTAGGCCTGTACTCTTTAGTAGGCCTGTACTCTCTTTAGTAGACCTGTACTCTCTTTAGTAGGCCTGTACTCTCTTTAGTAGGCCTGTACTCTCTTTAGTAGGCCTGCACTCTGTTTAGTAGGCCTGTACTCTCTTTAGTAGGCCTGTACTCTGTTTAGTAGGCCTGTGCTCTCTTTAGTAGGCCTGTACTCTCTTTAGTAGGCCTGTACTCTCTTTAGTAGGCCTGTACTCTCTTTAGTGGTCTGTACTCTCTTTAGTAGACCTGTACTCTCTTTAGTAGGCCTGTACTCTTTAGTAGGCCTGCACTCTCTTTAGTAGGCCTTTAGTAGGCCTGTCTCTTTAGTAGGCCTGTACTCTTTAGTAGGCCTGTACTCTCTTTAGTAGGCCTGTACTCTCTTTAGTAGGCCTGTACTCTCTTTAGTAGGCCTTTGTAGGCCTGTACTCTTTAGTAGGCCTGTACTCTTTAGTAGGCCTCTCTTTAGTAGGCCTGTACTCTCTTTAGTAGGCCTGTACTCTCTTTAGTAGGCCTGTACTCTCTTTAGTAGGCCTCTTTAGTAGGCCCTTTAGTAGGCCTGTACTCTTTAGTAGGCCTGTACTCTCTTTAGTAGGCCTGTACTCTCTTTAGTAGGCCTGTACTCTCTTTAGTAGGCCTGTACTCTCTTTAGTAGGGCCTGTAGGCCTCTCTTTAGTAGGCCTGTACTCTCTTTAGTAGGCCTGTACTCTCTTTAGTAGGCCTGTACTCTCTTTAGTAGGCCTGTACTCTCTTTAGTAGGCCTGTACTCTCTTTAGTAGGCCTGTACTCTCTTTAGTAGGCCTGTACTCTCTTTAGTAGGCCTGTACTCTCTTTAGTAGGCCTGTACTCTCTTTAGTAGGCCTGTACTCTCTTTAGTAGGCCTGTACTCTCTTTAGTAGGCCTGTACTCTCTTTAGTAGGCCTGTACTCTGTTTAGTAGGCCTGTACTCTTTAGTAGGCCTGTACTCTCTTTAGTAGGCCTGTACTCTCTTTAGTAGGCCTGTACTCTCTTTAGTAGGCCTGTACTCTCTTTAGTAGGCCTGTACTCTCTTTAGTAGACCTGTACTCTCTTTAGTAGGCCTGTACTCTTTAGTAGGCCTGTACTTTAGTAGGCCTGTACTCTTTAGTAGGCCTGTACTTTAGTAGGCCTGTACTCTCTTTAGTAGGCCTGTACTCTCTTTAGTGTACTCTTTGTACTCTCTTTAGTAGGCCTGTACTCTCTTTAGTAGGCCTGTACTCTCTTTAGTAGGCCTGTACTCTCTTTAGTAGGCCTGTACTCTCTTTAGTAGGCCTGTACTCTCTTTAGTAGGCCTGTACTCTCTTTAGTAGGCCTGTACTCTCTTAGTAGGCCTGTACCTTTAGTAGGCCTGTACTCTTTAGTAGGCCTGTACTCTCTTTAGTAGGCCTAGTAGGCCTGTACTCTTTAGTAGGCCTGTACTCTCTTTAGTAGGCCTGTACTCTCTTTAGTAGGCCTGTACTTTAGTAGGCCTGTACTCTTTAGTATACCTGTACTCTTTAGTAGGCCTGTACTCTCTTTAGTAGGCCTGTACTCTCTTTAGTAGGCCTGTACTCTCTTTAGTAGGCCTGTACTCTGTTTAGTAGGCCTGTACTCTGTTTAGTAGGCCTGTACTCTGTTTAGTAGGCCTGTACTCTCTTTAGTAGGCCTGTACTCTCTTTAGTAGGCCTGTACTCTCTTTAGTAGGCCTGTACTCTCTTTAGTAGGCCTGTACTCTCTTTAGTAGGCCTGTACTCTCTTTAGTAGGCCTGTACTCTCTTTAGTAGGCCTGTACTCTCTTTAGTAGGCCTGTACTCTCTTTAGTAGGCCTGTACTCTCTTTAGTAGACCTGTACTCTCTTTAGTAGGCCTGTACTCTTTAGTAGGCCTGTACTCTCTTTAGTAGGCCTAGTAGGCCTGTCTCTTTAGTAGGCCTGTACTCTCTTTAGTAGGCCTGTACTCTGTTTAGTAGGCCTGTACTCTCTTTAGTAGGCCTTTGTAGGCCTGTGTTTAGTAGGCCTGTACTCTCTTTAGTAGGCCTGTACTCTCTTTAGTAGGCCTGTACTCTCTTTAGTAGACCTGTACTCTCTTTAGTAGGCCTGTACTCTTTAGTAGGCCTGTACTCTCTTTAGTAGGCCTGTGCTCTTTAGTAGGCCTGTACTCTCTTTAGTAGGCCTGTACTCTTTAGTAGGCCTGTAGGCCTGTACTCTTTAGTAGGCCTGTACTCTCTTTTAGTAGGCCTGTACTTAGTAGGCCTGTACTCTCTTTAGTAGGCCTGTACTCTCTTTAGTAGGCCTGTACTCTCTTTAGTAGGCCTGTACTCTCTTTAGTAGGCCTGTACTCTCTTTAGTAGGCCTGTACTCTCTTTAGTAGGCCTGTACTCTGTTTAGTAGGCCTGTACTCTCTTTAGTAGGCCTGTACTCTCTTTAGTAGGCCTGTACTCTCTTTAGTAGGCCTGTACTCTCTTTAGTAGGCCTGTACTCTCTTTAGTAGGCCTGTACTCTCTTTAGTAGGCCTGTACTCTCTTTAGTAGGCCTGTACTCTCTTTAGTAGGCCTGTACTCTCTTTAGTAGGCCTGTACTCTCTTTAGTAGGCCTGTACTCTCTTTAGTAGGCCTGTACTCTCTTTAGTAGGCCTGTACTCTCTTTAGTAGGCCTGTACTCTCTTTAGTAGGCCTGTACTCTCTTTAGTAGGCCTGTACTCTCTTTAGTAGGCCTGTACTCTCTTTAGTAGGCCTGTACTCTTTAGTAGGCCTGTACTCTCTTTTAGTAGGCCTGTACTCTCTTTAGTAGGCCTGTACTCTCTTTAGTAGGCCTGTACTCTCTTTAGTAGGCCTACTGCTCTTTAGTAGGCCTGTACTCTCTTTAGTAGGCCTGTACTCTCTTTAGTAGGCCTGTACTCTCTTTAGTAGCCTGTACTCTCTTTAGTAGGCCTGTACTCTTTAGTAGGCCTGTACTCTTTAGTAGGCCTGTACTCTCTTTAGTAGGCCTGTACTCTCTTTAGTAGGCCTGTACTCTCTTTAGTAGGCCTGTACTTTAGTAGGCCTGTACTCTCTTTAGTAGTACTCTTTAGTAGGCCTGTACTCTCTTTAGTAGGCCTGTACTACCTGTACTCTTTAGTAGGCCTGTACTCTCTTTAGTAGGCCTGTACTCTCTTTAGTAGGCCTGTACTCTTTAGTAGGCCTGTACTCTCTTTAGTAGGCCTGTACTCTCTTTAGTAGGCCTGTACTCTCTTTAGTAGGCCTGTACTAGGCCTGTACTCTTTAGTAGGCCTGTACTCTGTTTAGTAGGCCTGTACTCTCTTTAGTAGGCCTGTACTCTCTTTAGTAGGCCTGTACTCTCTTTAGTAGGCCTGTACTCTTTAGTAGGCCTGTACTCTCTTTAGTAGGCCTGTACTCTCTTTAGTAGGCCTGTACTCTCTTTAGTAGGCCTGTACTCTTTAGTAGGCCTGTACTCTCTTTAGTAGGCCTGTACTCTCTTTAGTAGGCCTGTACTCTGTTTAGTAGGCCTGTACTCTCTTTAGTAGGCCTGTACTCTCTTTAGTAGGCCTGTACTCTCTTTAGTAGGCCTGTACTCTCTTTAGTAGGCCTGTACTCTCTTTAGTAGACCTGTACTCTCTTTAGTAGGCCTGTACTCTCTTTAGTAGACCTATGCTCCTTAGTAGGCCTGTACTCTTTAGTAGGCCTGTACTCTCTTTAGTAGGCCTGTACTCTCTTTAGTAGGCCTGTACTCTCTTTAGTAGGCCTGTACTCTCTTTAGTAGACCTGTACTCTCTTTAGTAGGCCTGTACTCTCTTTAGTAGGCCTGTACTCTGTTTAGTAGGCATGTACTCTCTTTAGTAGGCCTGTACTCTCTTTAGTAGGCCTGTACTCTCTTTAGGCCTGTACTCTCTTTAGTAGACCTGTACTCTCTTTAGTAGACCTGTACTCTTTAGTAGGCCTGTCTCTTTAGTAGGCCTGTACTCTTTAGTAGGCCTGTACTCTCTCTTTAGTAGACCTGTACTCCTTAGTAGGGCCTGTAGGCCTGTACTCTTTAGTAGCCTGCTGTTTAGTAGGCCTGTACTCTCTTTAGTAGGCCTGTACTCTGTTTAGTAGGCCTGTACTCTGTTTAGTAGGCCTGTACTCTCTTTAGTAGGCCTGTACTCTCTTTAGTAGGCCTGTACTCTGTTTAGTAGGCCTGTAGGCCTGTACTCTCTTTAGTAGGCCTGTACTCTCTTTAGTAGGCCTGTACTCTCTTTAGTAGGCCTGTACTCTCTTTAGTAGGCCTGTACTCTCTTTAGTAGGCCTGTACTCTCTTTAGTAGACCTATACTCCTTTAGTAGGCCTGTACTCTTTAGTAGGCCTGTACTCTGTTTAGTAGGCCTGTACTCTGCTTTAGTAGGCCTGTACTCTCTTTAGTAGGCCTGTACTCTCTTTAGTAGGCCTGTACTCTCTTTAGTAGGCCTGTACTCTGTTTAGTAGGCCTGTACTCTCTTTAGTAGGCCTGTACTCTCTTTAGTAGGCCTGTACTCTCTTTAGTAGGCCTGTACTCTCTTTAGTAGGCCTGTACTCTCTTTAGTAGGCCTGTACTCTCTTTAGTAGGCCTGTACACTCTTTAGTAGACCTATGCTCCTTAGTAGGCCTGTACTCTTTAGTAGGCCTGTACTCTCTTTAGTAGGCCTGTACTCTCTTTAGTAGGCCTGTACTCTCTTTAGTAGGCCTGTACTCTCTTTAGTAGGCCTGTACTCTCTTTAGTAGGCCTGTACTCTCTTTAGTAGGCCTGTACTCTCTTTAGTAGGCCTGTATTCTCTTTAGTAGGCCTGTACTCTTTACACTCTTTTTCTTATTTTGGAAGAAAAGCAGTGAAAGACTAAATCCTTTGAAGTTATATAAACTCTTCATCCCTGTAGTATACAGAATGGTGTGGTCTGCTTAGAGGTGGGTCAGAGAATCACCAGCAGCACCAGTATATAACTCTTCATCCCTGTGCTCTCTGATAGGACATTGGTGGTTTGAGTCAGCATGGAATGATTTTCTCCCTGGCTGGTGGATCATTTCACCGACTCAAATTCCTGTACATTCAGATGTATGTGGTGGATAAAGGTGATTTTGACTCTGGGATGTGAGAAGCCAACACTGGTCATGCTTTACCCTGCATGATAATTCACTGTTTAGTGCTGGAGAGGGGTTGCTAAGCAGCCACATGGGGGGGGGGACCAGCTTCAGTGAGTGGGATTCAAGCAGAAGGGATTGAAAGCTGTGTGCCACTGCTGTTGCTGATTCTTCAGCCAAAGTTTTTTTTTTTCATTTTAATGTGAGATTTTCCTTTTTTTCCCCTGCATATTTTTAAGAAAACTGCTACTTTGTGTTGTTGTGGCTGGGCTTGGGCAACATGTGGGGTGCAGACAGCGAGTGAGTGTTGGCTACTTTGTGTTGTTGTGCCTGGGCTTGGGCAACATGTGGGGTGCAGACAGCGAGTGAGTGTTGGCTACTTTGTGTTGTTGTCCCTGGGCTTGGGCAACATGTGGGGTGCAGACAGCGAGTGAGTGTTGGCTACTTTGTTGTGATGTGTTGTGGATATTCAACCCATTTCATAATGCATTTTATCTTTGGAAACAAAACAATCAAAATGGATGAAACATTTCAGTGTGTTGGACTGCCGACTAATGACAACAACAGATGCCATTAATCCTCAGCAGAGAATCCTTAGTTCCTGTTTTTAAACCAAGCTGTTCCTGTACAAACAAACAAACACACTGCTATACTTTCATATTTATAATACTCTCTCTCTCTCTCTCTCCCTCTTTCTCTCTCCAGGTTGGTGCAACACTACCAGTTTCAGATTTTTAGGAGGGGTTGAATTTCATGCCAGCTCAGCATGAATAGTATTCAACAATTATGAGTCTCCAGCTGAGAGTGATGTTAGACATTCTAGAATTTCCATTATGTAACATAACTTAATCATTTGGAATAGTTGAAAGATCCTGTTGTTGAAATCTTTGGTTAATTACCATTGACTGGAAAAGACAGCAATGCCCTCCAAACAACAAAATGTTAAGGAATGTGGTAAACAATATACTTAAACTAACAAATAAGTCAGACATATTTAGAGTAAAGTACATAAACGTAAACATATTTCTTTGGTGGATTCACTTGAATTCCAGACCTTGTATCTCTAAGACAAATCACATCTAATAGTATTGACAGTTTCTCTAGTATCGCATCTCATCTAATCTCTTCTCATCTCTCAAATCCTCTCATCTCCTCTCTAAATTGAGTCTTGCTAGTGAGTTGGTAAGGCAGTTTAGCAGCTGAGTCTTGGTGGTGAGTTGGTAAGGCAGTTTAGCAGCTGAGTCTTGGTGGTGAGTTGGTAAGGCAGTTTAGCAGCCTGGCAGCTGAGTCTTGGTAGTGAGTTGGTAAGGCAGTTTAGCAGCTGAGTCTTGGTGGTGAGTTGGTAAGGCAGTTTAGCAGCTGAGTCTTGGTGGTCAGTTGGTAAGGCAGTTTAGCAGCCTGGCAGCTGAGTCTTGGTGGTGAGTTGGTAAGGCAGTTTAGCAGACTGGCAGCTGAGTCTTGGTGGTGAGTTGGTAAGGCAGTTTAGCAGCTGAGTCTTGGTGGTGAGTTGGTAAGGCAGTTTAGCAGCCTGGCAGCTGAGTCTTGGTGGTGAGTTGGTAAGGCAGTTTAGCAGCCTGGCAGCTGAGTCTTGGTGGTGAGTTGGTAAGGCAGTTTAGCAGCTGAGTCTTGGTGGTGAGTTGGTAAGGCAGTTTAGCAGCCTGGCAGCTGAGTCTTGGTGGTGAGTTGGTAAGGCAGTTTAGCAGCCTGGCAGTCTCTCTCATATTATCGAGGCAACAATACAACAGCATGCTGAAGCCCAAAAACTTCAGTCACTGGCTATATGGGTTATCTTTATCCACACAGCATTACACTGACCTACATTCTATCTCTTCTCTTGCACGCCCCTCATACACTAATTTCCCTTCAAGAGAGAGAGAAGAGAGAGAGGGAAGAGGGAGAGAGAGAAGAGAGAGAGGGAATAGGGAGAGAGAAGAGAGAGAGGGAAGAGGGAGAGAGAGGAGAGAGGGATAGAGAGAAGAGAGAGAGAGGGAAGAGGGATAGAGAGAAGAGAGAGAGGGAAGAGGGAGGGAGAGAGAGAAGAGAGAGAGGGAAGAGGAAGAGGGAGAGAGAGAAGAGAGAGAGGGAAGAGGGATAGAGAGAAGAGGGAGAGAGAGAAGAGAGAGAGGGAAGAGGGATAGAGAGAAGAGAGAGAGGGAAGAGGGAGAGAGAGAAGAGAGAGAGGGAAGAGGGAGAGAGAGAAGAGAGAGAGGGAAGAGGGAGAGAGAGACGAGAGAGGGAAGAGGGAGAGAGAGAAGAGAGAGAGGGAAGAGGGAGAGAGAGAGAGGGGGGAGAGAGAGGGAGAGGGAGAGAGGGAGAGAGAGAGAGAGAGAGAGAGAGAGAGAAGAGGGAGAGAGAGACATTTATGTGAATCTGCATATACTGAGAAATGACATCGATTTTTTTTCTTTGCAGTTTAAAATTAGATTAGTAAACTACATGTAATGTAATATCCTTCCTCTTTGGTGGTAAGGCCTCATTGGTTCACATTGCTCCACATGAAGCCAATGTGAAATATCTACTATCACTTAAAAATGTCCCTGTTTGGATAAAGAGAGAGATTCTGTGTTTCTAATTACTGTGTGTGTCTTTGTTTTCACCCATGTAATCTTTACACCAATTATAAATACTTGTTTTCCCAAAGAGCCTACTATGGAATCAAATTAGGCTGGCTTCAATTGTCCAACTGTCACAGTGTTCCACTGCTGATAGGTCTCATATAATTAGGTCTTGCCCAACAATGATGTATTGTGTCAGGCACAATGACTTGTGACCATGGGTAACTAACTGTGTGCTGAGTTTATTATGCGTTGAAGAGCAGTGTAATCTACAGTCACAAAATGTCTAAACCCAGACGCGCAACATCTCGAGTCTTCCCGGGAACGCTTGCAAGACAGACCAAGCAGACCAGGCCGGGGTTTGAGAATTCGAATTGAGAAATGAAAAACTCTTTCTTAAGTTTAAAAGTTTCTCAACATATAAAGGCACAAACTAGATTCGAACCAATGTCTTATGAACATGTTTTTACTCCCAACCTTGTTAAAGTGACAAACTGACACGTTTTTATTTTCGTCAAAAACTAGTTTATATTGAAGGAATGCCTTTGATTTGACGGAATGCCTTTGATTTGACGCAATGCACATGCGCAGTTCGGCGCGAGAGACCGTTCACCCGATGACGAGATTCTGTGTTTAGTTTAGATGGCCAAAGTCGCCATGGCATCGCCTACAAGAGCAGTCAGAAACTGCTTCTCCGATAGAAATCCCCTATCTCCATACTGTACTGTCTTTGTTAAAGTATTCAATTGATCCCATACACGATGAACAGTACCAAGGTCAGCCACTAGATGGGAGTGTTCAGTAGGGAATGGAGCATTACAGAACTGTGGAATGGAGTGGGAAGCAGAGGAGATACCTTCACAACAGCTAAAATATTTCCCCTATTCATGCGTCTTGTGGGTTGCCATTGCACTGTGAATGTGTCGTTAGCTGCAATAACAACAATGCAGATACATATTTGAAATGCAAATGAATAATACAAATGCCATACAGATCTGTCTCTGTGTGTCTAAATGAGGACAACTGATTGATTTGAGTATTCGGTCAGGACTCAGGAAGAACTGTGGACAACATTGACATGGCACCCTCATTCACAATCAGGGCTGAATGACTCCCTGAATAACTCTCATCAGAGTCACGTTGAGTCATCAGCACAGTTTTGTGCGATGGTAACACATAGACTTTTGGGCTCCTGAGTGTCGCAGCGGTCTAAGTCGCAGAGTCACTACAGACACCCTGGTTCAAATCCAACCGGCCGTGAGTGGGAGTCCCATAGTGCGTCGCACAATTGGCCCAGTGTCGTCTGGGTTTGGCTGGTGTAGGCCATCATTGTAAATAAGAATTTGTTCTTAACTGACTTGCCTAGATAAATAAAAAAAGTTTGTTTAACCTCTATTTAACTAGGTTAGTTAGGAACAAATTCTAATGTATGGCAAATGTGTTAACATCGTGCGCTGGTATGAAGCATCAGCACTAGAGACAAACCATTGGGAACAAACATCTGGACCTTGTCTGATGCAACAACGAAAAGCTGGCATCCTGCAAAACATTTATGTGATTGTAGGAAACAAATACGAGCTTAGGCCTACATCATTTGTAGATATTACTCATTCAAAATATTTTGTTCTCAACTTTAATTTCATCAAGAGTTGTAGGTACATTTTCAATGATTAACCCATTTGTACAAGTCCTTTTCGATTTATAAGTGATGTTAACCTTGAAGACCAATTGCTTTTAGATAAAAATGTTTTATGGTTTCACAGCCTACAGCCAGGCTACTTAATCAAAGTGTACTACTTCAACTACTTACATTTGAATGGGGTGAGACGAGCTGGTACATTCAAATGGGATGGGACGAGCTGGTACATTCAAATGGGATGGGACGAGCTGGTACATTCAAATGGGATGGGACGAGCTGGTACATTCAAATGGGATGGGACGAGCTGGTACATTCAAATGGGATGGGACGAGCTGGTACATTCAAATGGGATGGGACGAGCTGGTACATTCAAATGGGATGGGACGAGCTGGTACATTCAAATGGGATGGGACGAGCTGGTACATTCAAATGGGATGGGACGAGCTGGTACATTCAAATGGGATGGGACGAGCTGGTACATTCGAATGGGGTGGGATGGGACGAGCTGGTACATTCAAATGGGGTGGGACGAGCTGGTACATTCAAATGGGATGGGACGAGCTGGTACATTCAAATGGGGTGGGGTGGGATGGGACGAGCTGGTACATTCAAATGGGGTGGGAGACGAGCTGGTACATTCAAATGGGGTGGGATGGGACGAGCTGGTACATTCAAATGGGATGGGGAGCGACATACATTCTGATTGGTACATAGGTATTGTGTGTAAACAGATATCTTCTTACCTCTTCATACACATATTACATGTCCATTCCAAACCAGGTTAAATGCAGTGTCCATGTTTAACCAGGGCTTATAGATCCCAATTCTGGGAATAGGCATACAAATATACTTTCAGATCATTTTTTTTAAATGAGCGGTTTTGTCCTATGCATTATTCCTATCTGGCTGACGATGCCTCATCAAGTTTCATACATAGCCTACGATTCGATATACATCTGTCTAGCTGGCTACTATACCGCAGGTAGCCCAGTGCGTTGAGCGGAGGACTAATAACCGAAAGGTTGCTAGTTCGAATCCCCGGGCTGACAAGGTCAAAAGTAATTCTGCTCCTAAACAAGGCAGTTAAACCCACTGTTCCTAGACCGTTATTGAAAATAAGAACTTGTTTTTAGAAACTGACATGCCTAGTAAAATAGGCTGCATTGGCCAAATGACAACCAATGGCTATGCATACCTACTGTAAGTGGAGCATGTAAGTTGCAGTATCTTGTCTTCGCCAACAGGTTGCACTACGTATTGTAAACAGTGAGATCTCCATTTTGTATGTTTTTCTCCCCCCTCAGAGGTTAGCGCCTACTTTCCTTTTGGCTGTGAACAGCACAGCTAATTCCGTGCATTTCGGACGCAATTGGATACCTAACACATTGTAGTGGATTGGATGATCCGATCGATTACTTGCTTCTTCGTGTCCTGATACGATTTGCAAGGAGAACGCAATCGGATGTTTTCGCGTTTCTAGCCGGTTTGCAAGCAAAACAACACCAAACAAAAACATGCATGGAGTCACAACTACAAAACGCCTGAGGGGTAGGCAAACGCTTTAGATGTATAGTATTTGAAGTCATATAATGTGCCATACATTCATTTGTAATGAATAACCACAGAGATGGATTATGTTAGCCACTAGCTAGTTAGCTCAACATGTCTCTCAATGACATTTGTGGGGACGCATTTGCAGGAGCTAACGTAGCTAACTAACTCATGTGAGCCGCTTAAATAGCTAAATGTGCTGTTGCAAAATATATGAACAGGGCGGGTTAAACTAGTTAGGTTGCAGAAACACTTAATTCAATTCATACGCCACGATGCTTGTTTTTGTTGCTTTCAAATAATAAAGTAAAGCAAAGGGAATCGTTAGCCACTAAGCTAGGTAGCTAATATCTAACCAGCAATGCGCCCCAACAGCAGGGGACTTCGGAGAATTCAGGTCAACTTCATAGAATGGATCAATTTGTCAACAATTATAAACACATTATAAGTGTATGCAAATGAACTTCACACGTCACATGTGTAACGTCATGTTAACTAAGTCATTTAAAAGTACATATTATCCATTCATTGAAACCATAAAATTAGAACAGATGTTGATGATACAGCTAGTATATTAGGTATAACTTGCCACGTGTGTAGGATGTTTGTGTCTTTACGCTTAGGCAGGTTATTTGATACATGTCCATATTAGCCTACACGTGGCAGACACCGATCTCGCGCCGCACCAGGGGTATATTCATTATGCCGATTGCAACAGAAACATGTTTACTCCAAATGGAAAACGTTTTGCAATGAAGTCTATTGAATAAATTCAGGTAGGTCATTCCCCGTTTGGCGATGATTCATTATGTTAGGTACTTAAACTGTAATCGTTTTCCACCTCGAGATGTAATGAATACACTAGCATCCATGCTAATGACATTACCCACTCGGTCTTTTCTCTCTCTCTCTACCCAGGATAATAACATGGATCAAGGAGGAGTGAAGAAGAACAGGAGTAACAAAGACAACAGCCGAGTTAAGCTCCTTCTGGGCGAAACCACCTCAGAGAGAACCCCTCTCACTGGTGCTCCCTGCAGTGCCATGTCCGTTGCTTTGGCAACCACCACCACCACCTCCTTCCTTCCATCCAGCCAGCTGATGCAACCAGGTGACGTGCCCAGCGGACTCAGTAACAGCCCTCCTCCCTCAGGTGAGGACCTCGCCTCAGCCTCCGCCACGGCCTCCGTGGGCCTCTACCTGGAAGACCCAGAGCCTCCCACCACAAAGGTACTGCTACTTATTTGTTGTACTAACGCTCTAGCACTGGACTCTACCCACAACCACACCCACTGGACTCTACCCACAACCACACCCACTGGACTCTACCCCCACACCCACTGGACTCTACCCCCACACCCACTGGACTCTACCCCCACACCCACGACTCTACCCCCACACCCACTGGACTCTACCCCCACACCCACTGGACTCTACCCCTGGACACCCACTGGACTCTACCCCCACACCCACTGGACTCTACCCCCACACCCACTGGACTCTACGCTGGACTCTACCCCCACACCCACCCACACCCACTGGACTCTACCCCACACCCACTACCCCCACACCCACTGGACTACCCCGACACCCACTGGACTCTACCCCCACACCCACTGGACTCTACCCCACACCCACTGGACTCTACCCCACACCACTGGACTCTACCCCACACCCACTGGACTCTACCCCGACACCCACTGGACTCTACCCCACACCCACTGGACTCTACCCCCACACCCACTGGACTCTACCCCCACACCCACTGGACTCTACCCCACACCCACTGGACTCTACCCCCACACCCACTGGACTCTACCCCCACACCCACTGGACTCTACCCCCACACCCACTGGACTCTACCCCCACACCCACTGCCCACTGGACTCTACCCCACCCTGGACTCACACCCACTGGACTCTACCCCACACCCACTGGACTCTACCCCAACACCCACTGGACTCTAACCCCACACCCACTGGACTCTACCCCCACACCCACCCTACCCCGACACCCACTGGACTCTACTCCCCCCACAACCACAACCACTGGACTCTACCCCGACACCCATTGGACACCACACCCACTGGACTCTACCCACACAACCACACCCACTGGACTCTACCCACAACTACACCCACTGGACTCTACCCCCACACCCACTGGACTCTACCCACAACCACACACACTGGACTCTACCCACACCCAATGGACTCTACCCACAACCACACCCACTGGACTCTACCCACAACCACACCCACTGGACTCTACCCACACCCACTGGACTCTACTCCCACACCCACAGAACTATACCCACACCCACACCCACTGGACTCTACCCACAACCACAACCACTGGACTCTACCCACAACCACACACACTAGACTCTACCCACAACCACACACACTAGACTCTACCCACACACACTGGACTCTTACCCACACACAATGGTCTCTACCCACACACTCACACACACACAGTAACTCTACCCACAGTACCTACATGCTGGACTCTACCCACACACAATTACTTCGACTCCCTGTATATAGCCATGTTATTACCTGGTACTCCCTGTATATACCCATGTTACTCTACCACCACACCCACTGGACTCTAGACACCCACTGGACTCTACCCCACACCCACTGGACTCTACCCTGACTCTACACCCACTGACTCTACCCCCACACCCAGTGGTATATAGCCATGTTATCTACCCCACACCCACTGTATATAGACACCCATGTTATTACCCCACACCCACTGACTATATACACCCACTGTTATTACCTCCCTGTATATACCCATGTTACTTACCCCACACCCCTGTATACACCCATGTTATTACCTGGTACTCCCTGTATATAGCCATGTTATTACCTGGCCCACTCCCTGTATATAGCCATGTTACTATCTGGTACACCACTGTATATACCCATGTTACTATCTGGTACCCCCTGTATATAACCATGTTATTACCTCCCTGTATATAGCCATGATATTACCTGGTACTCCCTGTATTTAGCCATGATACTACCTGGTACTCCCTGTATATAGCCATGTTATTACCTGGTACCCCCTGTATATAACCATGTTATTACCTCCCTGTATATAACCATGTTATTACCTCCCTGTATATAGCCATGTTATTACCTGGTACTCCCTGTATATGGACATGTTATTACCTGGTACTCCCTGTATATGGACATGTTATTACCTCCCTGTATATAGCCATGTTATTACCTGGTACTCCCTGTATATAGCCATGTTATTACCTGGTACTCCCTGTATATAGCCATGTTATTACCTGGTACTCCCTGTATATAGCCATGTTACTATCTGGTACTCCCTGTATATAGCCATGTTACTATCTGGTACCCCCTGTATATAACCATGTTATTACCTCCCTGTATATAGCCATGATATTACCTGGTACTCCCTGTATTTAGCCATGATACTACCTGGTACTCCCTGTATATAGCCATGTTATTACCTGGTACTCCCTGTATATAGCCATGTTATTACCTGGTACTCCCTGTATATAACCATGTTATTACCTCCCTGTATATAACCATGTTATTACCTCCCTGTATATAGCCATGTTATTACCTGGTACTCCCTGTATATAGCCATGTTATTTCATGGTACTCCCTGTATATAGCCATGTTATTACATGGTACTCCCTGTATATAGCCATGTTATTACATGGTACTCCCTGTATATAGCCATGTTATTACATGGTACTCCCTGTATATAGCCATGTTATTACCTCCCTGTATATAGCCATGTTATTACCTGGTACTGTCTGTATATAGCCATGTTATTACCTCCCTGTATATAGCCATGTTATTTCATGGTACTCCCTGTATATAGCCATGTTATTACATGGTACTCCCTGTATATAGCCATGTTATTACCTGGTACTCCCTGTATATGGACATGTTATTACCTGGTACTCCCTGTATATGGACATGTTATTACCTCCCTGTATATAGCCATGTTATTACCTGGTACTCCCTGTATATAGCCATGTTATTACCTGGTACCCGCTGTATATAGCCATGTTATTACCTGGTACCCCCTGTATATAGCCATGTTATTACCTGGTACTCCCTGTATATAGCCATGTTATTACCTGGTACTCACTGTATATAGCCATGTTATTACCTCCCTGTATATAGCCATGTTATTACCTCCCTGTATATAGCCATGTTATTACCTCCCTGTATATAGCCATGTTATTACCTGGTACCCCTTGTATATAGCCATGTTATTACCTGGTACTCCCTGTATATAGCCATGTTATTACATGGTACTCCCTGTATATAGCCATGTTATTACATGGTACTCCCTGTATATAGCCATGTTATTACATGGTACTCCCTGTATATAGCCATGTTATTACCTCCCTGTATATAGCCATGTTATTACCTGGTACTGTCTGTATATAGCCATGTTATTACCTGGTACTCCCTGTATATGGACATGTTATTACCTGGTACTCCCTGTATATGGACATGTTATTACCTCCCTGTATATAGCCATGTTATTACCTGGTACTCCCTGTATATAGCCATGTTATTACCTGGTACTCCCTGTATATGGACATGTTATTACCTCCCTGTATATAGCCATGTTATTACCTGGTACTCCCTGTATATAGCCATGTTATTACCTGGTACTCCCTGTATATAGCCATGTTATTACCTGGTACTCCCTGTATATAGCCATGTTATTACCTGGTACCCGCTGTATATAGCCATGTTATTACCTGGTACCCCCTGTATATAGCCATGTTATTACCTGGTACTCCCTGTATATAGCCATGTTATTACCTGGTACTCCCTGTATATAACCATGTTATTACCTCCCTGTATATAGCCATGTTATTACCTGGTACCCCCTGTATATAGCCATGTTATTACCTGGTACTCCCTGTATATAGCCATGTTATTACCTGGTACTCCCTGTATATAGCCATGTTATTATCTGGTACTCCCTGTATATAGCCATGTTATTACCTGGTACTCCCTGTATATAGCCATGTTATTACCTGGTACTCCCTGTATATAGCCATGTTATTACCTCCCTGTATATAGCCATGTTATTACCTGGTACTGTCTGTATATAGCCATGTTATTACCTGGTACTGTCTGTATATAGCCATGTTATTACCTGGTACTGTCTGTATATAGCCATGTTATTACCTGGTACTCCCTGTATATAGCCATGTTATTACCTGGTACCCCCTGTATATAGCCATGTTATTACCTGGTACCCCCTGTATATAGCCATGTTATTACCTGGTACCCCCTGTATATAGCCATGTTATTACCTGGTACTCACTGTATATAGCCATGTTATTACCTCCCTGTATATAGCCATGTTATTACCTCCCTGTATATAGCCATGTTATTATCTGGTACCCCCTGTATATAGCCATGTTATTACCTGGTACTCCCTGTATATAGCCATGTTATTACCTGGTACTCCCTGTATATAGCCATGTTATTACCTGGTACTCACTGTATATAGCCATGTTATTACCTGGTACTCCTGTATATAGCCATGTTATTACCTGGTACTCCCTGTATATAGCCATGTTATTACCTGGTACCCCCTGTATATAGCCATGTTATTACCTGGTACTCCCTGTATATAGCCATGTTATTACCTGGTACTCACTGTATATAGCCATGTTATTACCTCCCTGTATATAGCCATGTTATTACCTCCCTGTATATAGCCATGTTATTACCTCCCTGTATATAGCCATGTTATTACCTCCCTGGGTACTCCCTGTATATAGCCAGGTTATTTTCTACTCCCTATATATAGCCAGGTTATTTTCTACTCCCTGTATATAGCCATGTTATTACCTGGTACTCCCTGTATATAGCCATGTAATTTTCTACTCCCTGTATATAGCCGTGTTATATTTACTAATTATTTTTATTCATTATTCAAAATGTAATTATTTTTCTTGTCACTATTTCCGTTTAAATGTTTTATCTTATCTTTAATTCTGCATTTTTGGAAAAAGACCCGTAAGTCAGCATTTCACTGTTGTCTACAAAGCATGTGACAAATACGCTTTGGTTGCTTTGGGTCCGTTTCAGTAGTGCAGGATTTTTTTCCTCATAGAGAATCACTGGAATGTCAGGTTATTTGCTGAATTGATGGAATTGAAGTGTTTTCTTGTTTTTCTCCCCTTTGTAATGATTTGACAAACCAATTTTCCCATCTGTTATTAATGAAGTATTTCTTCTTATCTAAGCTCCTGCCCCAACAGACTAACACTTCCCTGGGCCTTGGACTCTTCACCCTTGGGGATACCTACTCCCGCCTGGAAGACAGCATCGCTGACTTCCACCGCTCCTCACCCAGCATGGACTCTCTGATCGGGGGCTCGGACCCTAACCTGTTCCCCATGTCCATGAGGACGGAGACAGACTTCTCCCGGGACCAGGACCTTATGGATATGGACCAGGAAGGGTACATTGGAAAAGACCAGAAACTGTTCAACGACAACACTCTGGATCTCCTCCAGGACTTTGAGTTGACAGGCTCCCCCTCAGACTTTTACGTAGGGGACGACGCCTTCCTTTCCTCCCTGGCTGATGACACTCTGCTGGGGGATGAGAGCCAGGATCGTGGGGTGTCCAACTCCACCTCCAAGCCAGCTGCTACTACGACCAATAGTGGAGGTTTTAGCGGTTCCAACACCACCACGTTGAATGGTAGCAATCTACTAACATGTCAGGATGAATCCAACTCCAGCACCCCTATGACAGGCAGCTCCCCGACCCCCAACACCTTTCCCGTGGTGAAGCTCGAGAAGGAATCTGGCTTCATCCAGCTGTGTACTCCAGGAGTGATCAAACAGGAGAAGACGTCGGCCATTCATAGCTACTCCTGCCGAATGAGTGGTAGTACCGGCGGCTCCACTTCCTCCTCCCCCTCAGAGCTGTCCACCGCCAGCCCCATCTCCATCTGTGGGGTGAGCACCTCTGGAGGACAGAGCTACCACTTTGGAGTCAACAGCAGCATCAACACCCCCTTGGCTTCCACTACCAGTGGAGCGTCTCCGCAGAAGGACCAGAAGCCCTCCGTGTTCAGCCTGTATCCTCCGTTGGTGACCGTAGGAGAGGCTTGGAACAACAGTAGCTATGGGGACGGAGCTTCTGGAATGCAAGGTCTCTCCAGCCCTACCTCCTCTTTCTCCAGCAGCTTTGAAAGGTAAGGAGAATAATTGAAAGAATGTTGTTAATAAAAAGCAGTCCTGTAGTTGGTCTGGTGGTCGTTTGGTGGTGGTCGTTTGGTGGTGGTCGTTTGGTGGTGTTCGTTTGGTGGTGGTCGTTTGGTGGTGTTCGTTTGGTGGTGGTCGTTTGGCCAGCCTGCTGCGTTGCGAGAGTGAGGCTGGTCTAGAGTTGCAAAAGAGTTGGAAACTTTCCGGTAAATTTCCTGAATTTTCCATGGGAAGTTAAACCCCGGGATTTGGGGAATTTTGCTTCAATTCATTAAAAAGGTTAGCTTATAACAGGGAACCTTTTTTTTGTGTGGGATACACACAAGGCAATTCCTTATTTTGGTTCAACTATCCCCAATTCAATGCAATTGCAACCCTCTGCATGCACAGTGCATTCTTCCGTCACATGTACAGCTGATTCTCAAGATCTTTCACACTAATGAGGTGCTATTGATCCCACACTACTACACAGTCTGAGCCAGGGACTACATGCTTTCTGGTAAGTTTTGATTACAATACTGGGAGGGGTGAATATATTTTATATGATTGTTTGTTCACTAGTAAATAGTAGCCTACTACAAAGTGTGTTTAAATAATTTCTAACTTGTTAACAATTTATGCTATTTAGTTTTTGCTACAATGTGGGTTTTTAGCTTGCTTGAGCCTGCTAACTGTGTGTTAATTTACCTGTTTCCATACCAGTTTCATAAAATAAAAAAAAGATTAAACAAGGAGTTTAACTATTTGCTTAACTATTTATCTGTACATGGAATTGTATATATTTTCTTCCATTTTCTTTTACAATATTTACAGGAAAATGCCACAGGCACTATCTGATGTGTGGAGACATTTCACTGCAGCTAATGTAGAAGGAGAAGCTGTGTACATTTGCAAATACTATTCCAAATCATATGTGAAGAATGCAACAAAGATGCAGAATCATCTGGCCAAGTGCATAAAGTTCCCTCAGTGCTCACAACAAGCAACCTCTGACAAAAGTCCCTCTACTTCTATTCGAGGTGAAGATTATACATCAGATATCTTATAGATAGCAACAGCTCATGGTCCTCCTGGAATCAGAAGTTGTTTTGACTCATTGGAGGAATGTAGCCAGAGAAATGCTCATGAATGTCTTGCTTGAGCAGTGTATTATTATTATGTATTATGTATTATTATTTATTATGATTATTTATGCAACTGGTTCACCTCTGATGGTCACAGGCAATGTATATTGGAAGATATTTCTGAATGTTCTTTGCCCAGCATACACCCCTCCAACCAGACATGCTTCATCTACTAATTTGCTGGATGTAAGAGCTCAACAGAGTTCAAGTGAAGGTCAAGCAAATCATAGAGGAAGCAGACTGTATTGGAATCATCTCTGATGGGTGGTCGAATGTTCGTAGGGCAAGGAATAATGAACTACATCATTTCCACCCTAAACCAGTATTCTACAAGAGCACAGACACAAGGGACAACAGACACACCGGTCTCTACATTGCAGATGAGCTGAAGGCGGTCATCAATGACCTTGGACCACAGAAGGTATTTGCACGGGTGACAGACAATGCTGCGAACATAAAGGCTGCTTGGTCTAAAGTGGAGGAGTCCTACGTTCACATCACACCCATTGAATCTGCTCCTCAAGGACATCATGGCACTGAAAACAATGGGTAGACTCTACAAGGGAGCCAAGGAAATGGTTAGGTATGTGAAGGGTCATCAAGTTATAGCAGCAACCCCTCACCAAGCAAAGTGAGAAGAATAAGAGCACAACATGTTTGACAGTCTCCTGGAGGGGAAGGGGTCTCTCCAAGAAATGGCCATATCACTGGCTTCCGATTTATGGACAGCCCCATCAAGAGGATCCTCCTGGATGATGTATTTTGGGAGAGAGTTGCAAGCAGTCTGAAACTCCTGAAACCTATAGCAGTAGCCATTGCACGGATTGAGGGAGACAATGCCATCCTGTCTGATGTTCAGACTCTGCTTGCAGATGTAAGATAAGAAATCTGTACTGCCCTGCCGACTTCACTGTTGCTCCAAGCAGAGAAAACTGCAGTTCTGAAATACATCAAAAAGTTTGAAGATGTATGCTTGAAGCCCATACATGCCACAGCGTACATGTTGGACCCCTTGTATGTTGGCAAGAGCATCTTGTCTGATGCAGAGATCAACAAGGCCTATGGTGTCATCACTACAGTGTCTCGCCACCTTGGCCTGGATGAGGGAAAGGTTCTTGGCAGTCTGGCGAAGTACACTTCCAAGCAAGAGCTTTGGGATGGAGATGCAATATGGCAGTCGTGCCAACATGTCTCATCAGCCACCTGGTGGAAGGGACTTCGTGGATCTGAGGCTCTTTCCCCTGTTGCCTCCATCATCCTCCAAATCCCACCAACATCAGCCGCCTCAGAGCGCAACTGGTCCTTGTTTGGGAACACACACCAAAGCATGCAACAGGCTGACCAATACAAGGGTTAAAAAATTGGTGGCCACCCGGGAAATTTTGAGGCTTTTTGAGCTTGACAACAAGCCACCCTCCACAAGGTTGGAAAGTGACAGTGAAGATGAGGCCTCAGTCAGATGTTCAAGAGGTGGACATTGAGGAAGTACAGGGAGAAGACATGGAAGGCTGAGAGGAAGACAACCAAAGCTTTAGTTTCTAGACTATCATTTTACAGATGTATGTTGAAAACGTTTTTGGGAGATGAGATGGATCATTGGGGATCATTCAATATTCCCCTTTTTTCAGTGAAATCATCCCATGTGAAGAGTCAACTCATTTAATTAAAGTTCAATTCAACTAAATCGTTTAAAAATAATTATTTTGTAAGGATTTAATCATTTGCAATTATGTCTACTTATGATGAGGTAAAATGTTTATGTTTCCCGCTCCATATGATATAGTAAATATATCCAATGCAAAAAAACATCTACATTTAAATGGTATTAATTTGCATATAAATCTGTTAATTCCCATATATTCCCACGGAAACTTTCCACCTCTGAATATTCCCCAAAATGTGCAACCCTAGGCTGGTGTCACAGTGTTATGTTGAAAACTGTGGAATAGAACTAGTGTTCAAGGCAGGGGAGATTTCTGGAACATATTACTGACAGCGGGATTCTAAGAATATTCTAAGAGCTCCTCCTTGGTTTTCAACATGTCAAGGCAACTCTGTCCAGTCAGTTACTGAACTGGAGACGGTTAGAGATTATCCTAGTGTTTTCCCCCCAATTTTTTTTATTTTGCTTGTATCAACATGCCCTTAAACACTTGTGCAGGGGAATGAAATATCACAGATGAATATTGTAGACGCTTTCAGTCACCAGGCCAATCAATTTTTATCTTGTCTTATCTTTTCAGCAGAGCTATTGCCTCTAAAGCGATAGATAGTAGAAAATGGGTCATGTGTTTCTGTGATACCATAATGTTGTCTTACCGCAGGCATTAGAAATGTTTTCTAAATAATTGCCACATTTCACAGTCTGTGATCTAAAAAGGGCACACTATTCCACAGTCTATAGGGCTCTGGTCAAAAGTGAAGGAGTGCACTATATAGGGGAATCGGCTACCATTTGGAACACATATATAGTTACGGTACAGTAGACCACTGTCATAAAGGGCTCCGGGGACTGGAGGACACAATCAGTGTCTATATAGACATAGGCCCAGCTAGGGGAATTCCACTTTAACCTCACAGAGACATGTCATTGTTACATTCACATCTAGGGGCCTGTTCTACTACACAGTTGCTTTGTCTGCCTACTCTCTGTTTTCTTAATTACAGATACAGTAGTACTAGTATAGACTAGTTGTTATTTACTGTTAGGTCTACAGTAATACTAGTTGTTATTTACTGTTAGGTCTACAGTAGTACTAGTATAGACTAGTTGTTATTTACTGTTAGGTCTACAGTAATACTAGTTGTTATTTACTGTTAGGTCTACAGTAGTACTAGTATAGACTAGTTGTTATTTACTGTTAGGTCTACAGTAATACTAGTTGTTATTTACTGTTAGGTCTACAGTAATACTAGTTGTTATTTACTATTAGGTCTACAGTAATACTAGTATAGACTAGTTGTTATTTACTGTTAGGTCTACAGTAATACTAGTATAGACTATTTTTTATTTACTGTTAGGTCTACTGTAATACTAGTTGTTATTTACTGTTAGGTATACAGTAATACTAGTATAGACTAGTTGTTATTTACTGTTAGGTCTACAGTAATACTAGTATAGACTAGTTGTTATTTACTGTTAGGTCTACAGTAATACTAGTTGTTATTTACTGTTAGGTCTACAGTAATACTAGTTGTTATTTACTGTTAGGTCTACAGTAATACTAGTTGTTATTTACTGTTAGGTCTACAGTAATACTAGTTGTTATTTACTGTTAGGTCTACAGTAATACTAGTTGTTATTTACTGTTAGGTCTACAGTAGTACTAGTATAGACTAGTTGTTATTTACTGTTAGGTCTACAGTAATACTAGTTGTTATTTACTGTTAGGTCTACAGTAGTACTAGTATAGACTGCTGTTTCGTTGTTCAGTCCTTTCATTCTCAACCAGGATTTCTTATACTATTGAATGCGGTTTGGGTCTTTGCGTGTCAAAAAAGATACACGTCATATAACACCATTTGACGTGTCGAATAAGCTTGTTGACCAATCAGGACCTGAATATGACTGCACGTCACACAATAATTTAACACGTTCATTAAAAAAATGTACGTAGTTATTACACATTGATTGCACTGTCACAATGATTCATCGATACGTATGCTATGATGCTGGTAAAGTTGTCTAGCGCACCTACAGTGCTGGTCATTAAAAAAAGCTAGCTAGCTCATGGATGCAAACAATGTTCTTCCCCAAAAACAAAGCAAAATGACATCTGTTTCAGTAGCTAGTTGGCTAGCTAAATATATAGCTAGGTGTCATCTAAAATAACCTTCATTTATAAGACCGTTCTTATTTGGTTAATGGTGGTCGGACCATCTATGTGAAGCTAGCCACAATAATGGCCTTCAAAATAAAAGTATGCCATTGACAGTGATGCAAATGAATACAAATAGTAGAATTATGCCATAATTGAATAGATCATGCTAAACGAGGTTGAAATGTTATATAAAATCTGCAAAAAAACAATTTAGTTAATTTGACAAATCTGAAATCACACTGGATGTATTATACTTTAGAATTGCTTATGGGGCATATTCATTTCACTGTACAGCCTTACCTATGGACTGTGGATCAACGATATGGGGTATCAGTCTACTCAGGGACACCCAGAGAACATTAGCATCGTAGCTCTTATTGCGGGACTCTGACAACGGAATTGAGCCACATTTATTGTCAACCTATGTGTATTGAACACTATTCCTGAGGAAATCAATACTGCGTGGATGTTTTGGAGTTTGTTCAACTCTGAGGAGGACGTTGGGGAATAAATATATTGTGTATTTAGACTGATACTCCATTTCATTGATCCCCAATCATTAGGTAAAGCTGTACAGTGCAATATGAATGTCAATACACACAATAGGCTGACTGGGGAGGAGATTTCACACAGTCACAGTCCCGCAATAAGAGCTACAACGCTAATATTTGTGTAAACTCTTCAGTTGTGTTTTGTGGGTGTCACCGTATAGACTGATACCCCATTTCATTCATTTACATTCCAACCATCTTTAAACATTATCTAGTCTAAATATGGCATGATTCCACCAATTCTACTCTTCTGCATCACTTTCAAAGAGGTACTTTTATTTTGAAGGCAAACCGCAAATTCCGCTATTATGCCTAATCACAACATATAACCCGGTCCAGTCGAGCCTCACTCGCCAGATGAAGCTAGCTGGCTGCTTATAATGGGGCGCCAGGGTAGCCTAGTGGTTAGAGTGTTGGACTAGTAACTGGAAGGTTGCAAGTTCAAACCTCCGAGCTGACAAGGTACAAATCTGTCATTTTGCCCCTGAACAGGAAATAAGAATTAGTTCTTAACTGACTTGCCTAGTTAAATAAAGGTTTAAAAAAATAGTTAGCTTTGGGCAACAAGGTTAAGTAGCTGGCTAGCTATTTATTTTCATGAACTGAAAACAGTATGATCATTACACAGGTGCACCTTGTGTTGGACAATAAAAGGCGACTCTAAAATGTTTTGTCACACAACACAATGCCACAGATGTCTCAAGTTTTGAGGGAGCGTACAATTAGCATGCTGAATGCAGGAATATCCACCAGAGCTGTTGCCAGAGAAGTGGATGTTAATTTCTCACAATCAACAGCCTGATCAACTCTATGTGAAAGAGATGTCGGGCTGCATGAGGTAAATGGTGGTCTCACCAGATACTGACTGGTTTTATCATCCACGCCCCTACATTATTTTTTTTTTTTACGGTTTAAAGTTTTAATGTCACAAATAAAGTGAAATGCCTTTCTTGAAAACTCAAAACCCAACAATGCGATAATCAATAACAATGTATTATCAGATAGGATAAATAATAATAAGTAATACACAGTAGGTGTCTGTGACCAACAGAATCATATCTGTATTACCAGTCATGTGAAATCCATAGATTAGGACCAAATGTATTTATTTAAATTGACAGATTTTCTTTATATGAACTGCAACTCTGTAAAATCGTAGAAATTGTTTCATGTTGCGTTTTTATATTTTTGTTCAGTGTATTTGACCCTTCTGGTCATCTATGAACAATGTACTCT
The DNA here is from genome assembly GCF_021184085.1 of Oncorhynchus gorbuscha. Taxonomy (NCBI): domain Eukaryota; kingdom Metazoa; phylum Chordata; class Actinopteri; order Salmoniformes; family Salmonidae; genus Oncorhynchus; species Oncorhynchus gorbuscha. The sequence goes on along the minus strand of NC_060195.1, from coordinate 10,659,281 downwards.
TATAATCTCCACTGGCACAGTCAGAACAGGCCTGGCCACCCCTCGGAGCCTGGGTCCTCTCTAGGTTTCTTTCTAGGTTCCTACCTTTCTAGGGAGTTTTTCTTATTTCTTATGTACATCTGCATTGCTTGCTGCTTTGGTGTTTTAGGCTTGGTTTCTGTATTAGCTCTTTGTGGCAACTGCTGATGGATAGCCTACTTAACTGTAGGCCTATTCCACTTCTTCTCATAAAGCCCCAAGCTTGTTTTAGGCCAAGTGTAAATGTACTATCAACCCAAGTTAGTACCATGTCATTGTTAGTTTGAGGCCTCAATGCTTTCCTTGATGACTTCACCTAGCAGACAGACACTAGTCTGAGTTTCAGGCTGTGAAATTATTTTTCTCTGTCTTTGTCTCCTCGATTCCTCCCAAAGCTAATTTTGAGAGGAATTAGCGCTCTGACCTCCAATGAGCTTTGAGAATAATTAAGGAAACGAGGATGGAGGAAGCAAGGATTTGACACCAAGTAGTAATGTATTTAGACAGACCTAGTATCAACTGTGTCCCAAACACCCTATTACTTTTGGCCAGAGCCCATTAAGGAAGTAGTGCACTATATAGGGAATAGAGAACCATTTAGAACATAACCCTAGTCTGAGGCTAACAGGAAGTATCTGGTCTTGTGGGCATATCCTCCTGGCCTGGTCCACCAGTTGCATGATGCCAGAAATTAACACCAGAGGTTGATTGCAGCGTCTGACAGACATAGGTTCAAATACTATGAAATTGTTCAACTACCTTGAGTGTTTGCTCTAGCCTGGCTAGATTGCCAGATGAGAGGAGTGTGCATTTAGGAGACTTTTCCATTAGTTCTAGTTCAACAGGCAAACTCAATCAAGCACAGATGACGTATTTGAAATGATTCATAATATTATTTGAACCCACCCCGGCCTGGCTTCACTGTATGAGTCACTGCTGTCAATACAAGCCCAGCCTACAGGAAAGGGTTTGAGGTGTTGACCACAGTCAATACAAGCCCAGCCTACAGGAAAGGGGTTGAGGTGTTGACTACAGTCAATACAAGCCCAGCCTACAGGAAAGGGGTTGAGGTGTTGACTACAGTCAATACAAGCCCAGCCTACAGGAAAGGGGTTGAGGTGTTGACTACAGTCAATACAAGCCCAGCCTACAGGAAAGGGGTTGAGGTGTTGACTACAGTCAGTACAAGTCCAGCCTACAGGAAAGGGTTTGAGGTGTTGACTACAGTCAATACAAGCCCAGCCTACAGGAAAGGGGTTGAGGTGTTGACTACAGTCAATACAAGCCCAGCCTACAGGAAAGGGGTTGAGGTGTTGACTACAGTCAATACAAGTCCAGCCTACAGGAAAGGGGTTGAGGTGTTGACTACAGTCAATACAAGCCCAGCCTACAGGAAAGGGGTTGAGGTGTTGACTACAGTCAATACAAGCCCAGCCTACAGGAAAGGGTTTGAGGTGTTGACTACAGTCAATACAAGTCCAGCCTACAGGAAAGGGGTTGAGGTTTGAGGTTTTCACTACAGTCAATACAAGCCCAGCCTACAGGAAAGGGTTTGAGGTGTTGACTACAGTCAATACAAGTCCAGCCTACAGGAAAGGGGTTGAGGTTTGAGGTTTTCACTACAGTCAATACAAGCCCAGCCTACAGGAAAGGGGTTGAGGTTTGAGGTGTTGACTACAGTCAATACAAGTCCAGCCTACAGGAAAGGGGTTGAGGTTTGAGGTGTTGACTACAGTCAATACAAGTCCAGCCTACAGGAAAGGGGTTGAGGTTTGAGGTTTTGACTACAGTCAATACAAGTCCAGCCTACAGGAAAGGGTTTGAGGTGTTGACTACAGTCAATACAAGTCCAGCCTACAGGAAAGGGTTTGAGGTGTTGACTACAGTCAATACAAGTCCAGCCTACAGGAAAGGGTTTGAGGTTTTGACTACAGTCAATACAAGTCCAGCCTACAGGAAAGGGTTTGAGGTGTTGACTACAGTCAATACAAGTCCAGCCTACAGGAAAGGGTTTGAGGTGTTGACTACAGTCAATACAAGCCCAGCCTACAGGAAAGGGTTTGAGGTGTTGACTACAGTCAATACAAGTCCAGCCTACAGGAAACGGTTTGAGGTGTTGACTACAGTCAGTACAAGTCCAGCCTACAGGAAAGTGGTTGAGGTTTGAGGTGTTGACTACAGTCAATACAAGTCCAGCCTACAGGAAAGGGTTTGAGGTTTTGACTACAGTCAATACAAGCCCAGCCTATAGGAAAGGGTTTGAGGTGTTGACTACAGTCAATACAAGTCCAGCCTACAGGAAAGGGGTTGAGGTTTGAGGTGTTGACTACGGTCGAAGCAAGTCCAGCCTACAGGAAAGGGACTGGGAGTTGAAGTGTAGGGTTCATTCAACAATACAATGCCGATGATTGATTGAACGAGGTTTGTTATTGTCCCTCAGAAGGGACATTCTTTGTTAGGAGGAAGTTGGATTGTAAGACCAGTGGATAAAGTCTATGTGGGGATGAATGAGTCGGCCTACATATAATATTGTATTGATGTTAAGTAATTGATTATTGTTAGGCTTAATAATGTAGACTTTAACCACTCACACATACAGCGCTTTTGGAAAGTATTCAGACCCCTAAGACTTTTTCCACGTTTTGTTATGTTACAGCCTATTTCTAAAATGGATTCAAATGCCCCCCCCCCCCCCCCCCTCATCAATCTCTACACAATACCCCATAGTGACAAAGCGAAAACATGTTTTTTGTTTTGATGCAAATGTATAGAATAAGTTTTAAAAATTGCAAGTATTCAGGCCCTTTACTCTGTACTTTGTTGAAGTACCTTTGGCAGTGATTACAGCCTCGAGTCTTCTTTGGTATGATGCTACAAGCTTGGCACACCTGTATTTGGGGAGTGTCTCCCATTCTTCTCTGGAGATCCTCTTAAGCGCTGTCAGTTTGGATGGGGAGTGTCGCTGCACAGCTATTTTCATGTCCCTCCAGAGATGTTCGATCGGGTTCAAGACCGGGCTCTGGCTGGGCCACTCAAGGACATTCAGAGACTTGTCCCGAAGCCACTCCTGCATCGGCTGATGTAAAAATGGCTTTATAAATACATTCCATTGATTGATCGATCCTGACTGGTCTCCCAGTTCCTGCTGCTGAAAAACATCCCCACAGCATGATGCAACTGCCACCACCATGCTTCACCGTAGAGATGGTGCCAGGTTTCCTCCAGATGTGACGCTTTGTCATTATGGGGTATTGTGTGTATAGATTGAGGGAAACGTAAAAAATAATAATTTGTTTTGAATAAGGCTGTAACATAACAAAATGTGGAAAAAGTCAAGGGGTCTGAATACATTCCGAATGCAGACCCCAAAAATGGACAAATTAACATTTACATACATTTCCACAAAATTAATTACATCTCACTTGCTCAGACCTAAATGTTCCTACCATATCCACAACTGATGCTGTTTATAATGCCCCATATGACTTGCGTTAGGTTGTTTTTGTCTTTTTATTTTCAATATTTAAATCAAGTATTTGATTCTTCCATTCTCCTAACGTTGGATTATCATTTGACTTCCAGTATTTTTTTATTTTTATTTTACCTTTATTTAACTAGGCAAGATCAGTTAAGAATAAATTCTTATTTTAAATGACGGCCTAGGAACAGTGGGTTAACTGCCTGTTCAGGGCAGAACGACAGATTGGTACCTTGTCAGCTCGGGGGTTTGAACTTGCAACCTTCCGGTTACTAGTCCAATGCTCTAACCACTAGGCTACCCTGCCGCTTCTTCAAAATATAAGCGACGCATAAAGGCTATTGTTCAACCCATTGGGTATCTCACTGCACCCCATATGCCTTGTCTTGAAATATGCAGATAGACGGAAGTCAACTATATTGTAAAACTTCTGACTGCCAGCTTTCTGACTCTACCCATAACTATTTGACTTTATAGCACTTCATGAAGGCATGAATATTTTAGTTATTGTTAGTTTTATACTTAAGGGTTGACTCTACTGTTGTAGAGTTTGTGAATTGTCTCTTGTATAATAAATTCTAAACATGAGTTCATACTGGATAAAGCATACATTTTCGTTAACTGCGTTTTCGTTACTTAAGTTCCAACACTTCTTCCATTTTGTGCCAATATCAGTTATTTTTAAGTCGCCAATAGCTTATATATTTTTTTCTGTGAGATTGTCAGTTGGATTTGCTTTCTACAAGGGTTTGTATATATTTTTTTATTTGACCTTTTATTTAACAAGGTAAGACAGTTAAGAAGAAATTCTTATTTTCAATGGCAGCCTAGGAACAGTGGGTTAACTGCCTTGTTCAGGGGCAGAATGACAGAGTTGTACCATGTCAGCTCGGGGATTTGAACTTGAAACCTTCCGGTTACTAGTCCAACGCTCTAACCACTAGGCTACCCTGCCGCCTCTACACTCTAACCTCTAGGCTACCCTGCCGCCTCTACACTCTAACCACTAGGCTACCCTATATCTTACCTGTCATATGAGTATCCTTTTTCTGACTCATAAGATTTCCTCAACTTTGCTCTGAAGTCCAAAAGCTTTCAGGTCGAAATGTTGTTGTATAAAACTTTTTTTTAAACATTTGCATATATTTGAATATGAAAATCGCTTTTGAATTTATGTCATGGAAATAATTGTATTTCCTTTTATCAAGTCATTTACGGTTTCTATAAGCCTTTTTAGTTTTCCGTGTGGGCCAATTTATCGGTGAATTCTGAAAAGCTGTCCAAGGATTGTGCCAATGGTGTTTTTACGGAGTGAAAGAGGTTCTTGTACAATTCGTAAAATGTTGTTTATAGTGTTCTTATTAACTAGGAAGTTGTTCATGTTATTAGCTTTATCCTGTGAAAACTGACATGGAAAGTTGTGGGGATGAGCAGGCACATCTTCAATATGTACCCATTGTTCCTCTTTAGTGCGTTTTAACTATATGTCTGTAGTAAAAGTCATGGGTGGCGAGTTGATACAATTCCAAATCTGGAAGGTTAAAGGTTAAAACCACCCTCAGATTTAGGGACATGTTTGATAATGCTGTGGGTTTGCTTGGCTGCTTTTTAGTACTGAGGGCCTTTAAATGTGTGCAAGAAATCGTTAAATTGGCAGATTATCAACATGTTTTGGAGTGCAATGTTCAACCTGGTGTCCAAAAACTCTCTCTTGAAAGTTGTATGTCTTCCAGTAGGGCAAACAGCCCAAAACACACAGAAAAAGCATCCTGGAATGGTTCATGAAGAAACGCTGGTCTGTCCTGGAGTGGCCAGTGAAGAGTCCAGATGTAAATCGACACCTATAGTGAGAGCTGAAAACAGTGGAGGGCACCTCTCAAACATTGAATCATTTAAAACCGTTTTCTGCTGAAGAGTGCAGCAAGCTCATTGATGGTTACAACAAGTATTTGTGGCAGTTATTTGGCCAAAGGCTTTGCGACCAAGTACTGTTTCCAGGGTGCTAATAATTTGGTCTGTGCCACTTGGTTTTTATTTTCTAAATTCAAATTGTAAACTTAAGTTTGCAAAAATAAAATTGGTTCTGCGATGTTGAAAATCCAATAACCAGGTGTGGAGACAAAGTTTTTTATTTATTTTATTTATTTGAAGTAATTTGGTAGGAGATAAAATACTTATGTCATGCAATAAAATGCAAATTAATTACTTAAAAATCATACAATGTGATTTCTGGATTTTTGTTTTAGATTCTGTCTCTCACAGTTGAAGTGTACCTACGATAAAAATTACAGACCTCTACATGCTTTGTAAGAAGCAAAAACTGCAAAATCGGCAGTGTATCAAATACTTGTTCTCCCCACTGTACATGTAGGTAGGGATAAAGTGACTAGGCAACAGGATAGATAATAAACAGTAGCAGAAGTGTATGTGACGAGTCAAAAGATTTAGTGCAAAAAGGGTCAAAGCAGATAGTCCGGGTAACTATTGGTTAACTATTTAACTAATTTAGCAGTCTTATGGCTCGGGGGTAGAAGCTGTTTGGGCTGCTGTTGGTTCCAGACTTGGCGCGTTAGTGCCGGTGCGGTAGCAGAGAGAACAGTCTATGACTTTGGTGGAAGAATCTTTGACAATTTTTAGGGCCTTCTTCTGACACCGCCTGGTGTAGAGGTCCTGGATGGCAGGAAGCCATATGCACTGCCCTCTGTAGCGCCTTGCGGTCGGATGCCAAGCATTTGCCGTACCAAGTACTTTCCATACCAGGCGGTGATGCAGCCAGTCAAAATGCTCTCGATGGTGCAGTTGTAGAACCTTTTGAGGATCTGAGGGTCCTTGTCGAATCGTTTCAGTCTCCCGAGGGGGAAGCGGCATCGTGCCTTCTTCACGACTGTGTTGGTGTGTGTGGACCATGGTAATTTCTTAGCGATGTGGACACGGAGGAACATGAAGCTCTCGACCCGCTCCATTACAGCCCCGTCGATGGGGACGTACTCCGCCCTCCGCTTCCTGTAGTCCACGATTAACTAATTTGTCTTGTATAAACTTGATTCATATGATACAGGTATTTGGAATATCGTGCTAAAACATGAATTCAATATATCACCCAGCCCTAGCCTACTCAGCTGTCATCTTTCTAGCAATTATATTTGCAGACAATGGATTTTATTGGCCAGTGGTAGGTGGTAGTCCATTAAATTGTGTTTAGCTCCCTGGTGGGGGCGGATGCTTTATGAATACAGGTCCAGAAGGCTAGATAATTTCAGTGTGTTGTGTGTGACACCATCTCTAATGTAGGGTGACAGCTAGTGTTGGGCGGTATCCAGATTTTCATATCATCGTACCGTCCTTCTCTCATACCGGGATATACGGTATTATCGGCTTAGTACGCAAAGGGGTGCCAAAAAATTTGAACAAAATTAGCACAGATAATAGTACATTTTTATGGAGGCTGCTAGCGAAATATGCTAACGAGCACAAACAAAAAATAAACAAATTGTAAAGATAAGCAATCGTGCTCATAAAGTTACACATGTATAGGTAGGTGCTACAAATGTCATGTTTGGACATTTACAAGTGTATGTGAACAAGATACATGCAAATGAACAAAGTTTTGACGCATGCTTGTCTGAAGGAAGAACAGTACCGGCTCCACTGCAGCATGTGTACACGCTGTGTCTGTGTGGAGTCTGGAGTCGCTAGGGCAAGGGGGCTGCCTGCTCTGCTCGGAGAAGTGGAGGGAGGAGAAGACCGGCCGAGAGTGGAGAACTGTGCAAATAACTCATCCAAAGGGCTTTCACTTCTCATACACAGCAGAAAGCTAACAGAATAGAATTCCTCGTCCACTTACTAGTTCAGCCACTTACTTAGATAACTAACACGTTAAATTTAGTTGCATTAATCATGCAATAAAAAAATGATTAAATGTATAAGAAATATATTGCTGTGTTTTGTCTACGTAGATGTAAAATGCTTCTCATTGTTACTTCCTGCTCGGCATCAGACTCATTTTGTGCTTCAGTTGCACTTTTAAACTCGGATGAGAATTCACAAACTATCAGCAGACATCACTCTGACTGATGTGGAGCTACTGTTCTCCATCATTCTATCAGCAGACAGCACTCTGATGTGGAGCTACTGTTCTCCATCATTTTATCATCAGACAGCACTCTGATGTGGAGCTACTGTTCTCCAGTACTTTTATTGGTGCCAGACTACTTTTCTCTGGTAAAATGCAAGATTAACTTTAAGCTACATTCTTTCTATGATAAACATTAGAAATATGATGACCATGCATCGTTTTTGCAAAATAATACCTTGCTTTTTCATTGTAAGATAATTTACTTGTGTGGCTGCCAACCAAATAACGTTGCACGTCTGTCATCTGATGAAAATGAAGCTGTTTTCTGCTGAATGTCTTGTACTAATGTATTTTCTGTGATGAATAACTGCAGTTGCACTTCCCTGATCACTCTATTGAAGCAAAAAAAACACAGTTGACTTTCAATATACAACACGACCTCCTGTCAATAATACCCAGCTGGACTCACCTGCTCCCGCTTTCTCCTGTTGTGCTATTTACAAACAAACACGTGACTTTCTCAACTGTTCTGGGGAACTACGGTAAACTTCATCATATAAAATAATGTGACAGGAGACATGAAGAATATGTGGACTGTAGGTATTTACTTAAAACTTATTATGGCTGCAGGGGCAGTATTGAGTAGCTTGGATGAAAGGTGCCCAGAGTAAACGGCCTGCTCCTCAGTCCCAGTTGCCAATATATGCATATTAATATTAGTATTGGATAGAAAACACTCTGAAGTTTCTAAAACTGTTTGAATGATGTCTAGCGGACCAAACTAATGCACAGGACACTGTGGCCTGAGCCAGTTATCACTTTGTTTTCTATTCTTTTTAAAAACGTTTTTCAATAGAACTCATATGGCAGGCAAAAACATGAGAAGAAATCCAAACAGGAAGTGGGAAATGGTAGATTGGTAGATTTTCAACCCAGCCCCTATTGAATACACAGTGGGATATTGGTTATGTTGGTTATCTTTGAGTCAGTGGTCTGGCAGAGAGCCAGGTCCTGGTTACGCGCATTTCACATGAAAGTGACCTGCGTTCCATGGCTGTTCTACAGACAATGGAATTCTCCGGTTGGAACGTTATTGAAGATTTATGATAACAACATCCTAAAGATTGATTCTATACTTCGTTTGACAAGTTTCTTCGACCTGTAATATAACTTTTTTAAGTTTTCGTCCGATGTCCGGCTGGACCTGCACGAGCGTTTGGATTTGTGTACTAAACGCGCTAACAAAAGTAGCTACTTGGACATAAATAATGGACATTATCGAACAAAACAAACATTTATTGTGGAACTAGGATTCCTGGGAGTGCATGCTGATGAAGATCATCAAAGGTAAGGGAATATTTATAATGTTATTTCTGATTTCTGTTGACTCCAACATGGCGGATTCTCAGATTATTGCATGGTTTGCTTTTTCCGTAAAGTTTTTAAAAAATCTGGCACAGCGGTTGCATTAAGGAGAGGTATATCTACATTTCCATGTCTAACAATTGTATTTTCATCGACATTTATAATGAGTATTTCTGTAAAATGATGTGGCTCTCTGCAATATCACTGGATGTTTTTGGAACTAGTGAACGTAACGCGCCAATGTGTACTGAGATTTTTTAAATATGAACTTTATCAAACAAAACATACATGTATTGTGTAACATGAAGTCCTATGAGTGTCATCTGATGAAGATCATCAAAGGGTAGTGATTAATTTTATCTCTATTTGTGCTTTTTGTGACTCCTCTCTTTGGCTGGAAAAATGGCTGAATTTTTCTGTGAGTTGGTGGTGACCTAAAATAATTGTTTGTGGTGCTTTCGCTGTAAAGCCTGTTTGAAATCGGACACTGTGGTGGGATTAACAACAAGATTACCTTTAAAACGGTATAAGATACATGTGTGTTTGAGGAATTTTAATATTGAGATTTCTGTTTTTTTGAATTTGGCGCCCTGCACTTTCACTGGCTGTTGTCATATCGATCCCGTTAACCTGTTAAGTCGACCCTCTACTTTTTCGAACATTCTGTTAAAAATCGCGCAACATTTCAGCGCCCTGCTACTCATGCCAGGAATATAGTATATGCATATGATTAGTATGTGTGGATAGCAAACACTCTGACGTTTCTAAAACTGGTTAAATAACGGCTGTGACTTTAACAGAGCGTGAGTTTCATCGAATAGCGCAGGAAAACCTGATCACTGAAAATGGAAATAAATATCCTTGCGCTTACTTCCAGGAATGTTCAAAGTGAACCGAATTACATGAGACCGAGGTTTCAGCGCCTACAGCTACCACACGTAGTCTAGAGTCTTGTCATTTGATTCGCAATTGATTCTTGGTCTAACCGGTTCAAGGGAACTCCTTCCCTCCGTTCTCCGACCGGATGTTTTGGTCGAGCTCTCTCGGCTATGTTTTTTTCCAGACGACACCTATAGAAGTTACATCGCCTCCTGATTAATGTTATCGCTTATTAACGTGTACTAATACCTAAAGTTGCATTACAAAAGTATTTCGAAGTGTTTTGTGAAAGTTTATCGTCGACTTTTTGAATTTAAAAAAATGACGTTACGTTATGAAACACTCTTTTTTTTCGTTTATCATACAGTCTACATAGAACGATATCTAGGCTATATATGGACCGATTTAATAAAAAAAAAGACCCAATAGTGATTATGGGACATCTAGGAGTGCCAACAAAGTAGATGGTCAAAGGTAATGAATGTTTTATATTTTATTGTGCGGTTTGTGTAGTGCCGAATATGCTAATTATTTTGTTTACGTCCCCTGCGGGTCTTTTGTGGTGTTACATGCTATCAGATAATAGCTTCTCATGCTTTCGCCGAAAAGCATTTTAAAAATCTGACTTGTTGCCTGGATTCACAACGAGTGTAGCTTTAATTCAATACCCTGCATGTGTATTTTAATGAACGTTTGAGTTTTAACTAATACTATTAGCATTTAGCGTAGCACATTTGCATTTCCAGAGCTCTAGATGGGATGCCTGCGTGCCAGGGAGGAGCAAGTGGTTAACGGGATTGCAGCCCTAAGAAGTTTTTAAAAAGTAGCTACAAATATGAAATGTATTGAAAAACGTATAAGAAATAGTTTAAACCGTAATGAAAAAACATCCTGTTTCCAAATACCCCGGTATAAGGCATATACGGTATACTGCCCAAGCCTAGCGAGCGCAGCTCTAACTAGAAACAGATGGACGAGACACAAGATAGGTCTTGTCTTCAACTTACATCTGGGTTTAATCACGCTTGTGTGCGTGTGTCTCTCCGTCTGTGTATCTGATGAGTAGGAGTGGTTTCATTTGTGTGCCTGTCTGCCTGCGGTGACGTGTGTCTCAACCTGTGTGACATTTTAGCGGCTTGCTGTTAGCTGAGCCCCAGCCCTCTTCCTCCAAGCTTGGCCCCAGGTCATCACTCTTTGTCCTCTGCCTTCTCACGCAACACTGCTGAACTGCAGGCAGAGCAGACACTGATGGACTGGGCATGGCTCGGAACTGTGGGTGCGTTCCAGGTTTACTTCATTGCAGCCGCAGCTGATTGATAAAGTCATATTCATGTGGGTTCACTTCCTCCAGAGAGTGGTTTTTCTTTCACTTCGTCAGGTGTTATGAAATCAGCTGTGGTAAAGACGGTCTGGAACACACCCTTTCAAGTAAGCTTGGCCTTAGGGTCTTTTCCGTCTGTCTGTCATGAGGCTGTAGTACGGAACCCTCTGGAAAGCATCCACAATGCATCCTGCATGTCGTTTTGGCCTCAGTCATTAGCCGTTCAGAAGCTGGCACTAATACCTAATGAAACACTCATCTCTGTTTTGATTCTCCAATCTTTTCTGGGAAATGACTTCATGCCACACCCTTATGCCCTGTGACTCAGCTGTTTGAAATTGCACCCTATTCCCTACATAGTACACTAATTTGGACCCTTTTAAAAAGCCGCAGCAGGGGTCACATTATCTTTCAGAAATGTGCATTTTTAAAATGCAGACTGTAAAAATCCATCTGCCTTTTGAAGCCACTTCACCTGCGTTTTATATTGGATGTCAACTGCTTTTCCCCGACAGAGTGATCAGGGGCACCTATAGTTTTACACAACACAACACAATTGAATGCAACGCATTCGGCAGAAAATATATTTGCATTTCATCAAATGAAAGCAGAAGTGCAACGCTATTTGGCTAGCAACCACACACATAAGTTAGCTTACAATTTGTATTTATTATGGATCCATATTAGTTCATGTCAAGGCAGCAGCTACTCTTCCTGGGGTTTATTATGGATCCCCATTCGTTCCTGCCAAGGCAATTACAACCATACTGAATGAACACTTATTTTAACTTAATATATCAATAAAATCAATTTTGCCACAAATAAATAATGAAACGTGTTCAATTTGGTTTAAATAATGCTAAAAGTGTTGGAGAAGAAAGTAAAAGTGCAATATGTGCCATGTAAGAAAGCTAACGTTTCAGTTCCTTGCTCAGAACAGGAGAACATATGAAAGCTGGTGGTTCCTTTTAACATGAGTCTTCAATATTCCCAGGTAAGAAGTTTTAGGTTGTAATTATTATAGGACTATTTCCCTCTATACCATTTGTATTTCATTAACCTTTGACTATTGGGTGTTCTTATAGGCACTTTAGTATTGCCAGTGTAACAGTATAGCTTCCGTCCATTTACATTACATTTAAGTCATTTAGCAGACGCTCTTATCCAGAGCGACTTACAAATTGGTGCATTCACCTTATGACATCCAGTGGGACAGTCACTTAACAATAGTGCATCTAAAACTTAGGGGGGTGGGGTAAGAGGGATTACTTAACCTATCCTAGGTATTCCTTAAAGAGGTGGGGTTTCAGGTGTCTCCGGAAGGTGGTGATTGACTCCGCTGTCCTGGCGTCGTGAGGGAGTTTGTTCCACCATTGGGGGGCCAGGGCAGCGAACAGTTTTGACTGGGCTGAGCGGGAGCTGTACTTCCTCAGTGGTAGGGAGGCGAGGAGAACATATGAAAGCTGGTGGTTCCTTTTAACATGAGTCTTCAATATTCCCAGGTAAGAATATCCCTCTCCTCGCTCCTCCCTGGGCTCGAACCAGGAACACAATGACAACAGCCACCCTCGAAGCAGCGTTACCCATGCAGAGCAAGGGAAACAACCACAGGCTCAGAGCGAGTGACATTTGAAACGCTATTAGCGTGCGCTAACTAGCCAGCCATTTCACTTCGGTTACACCAGCCTCATCTCGGGAGTTGATAGGCTTGAAGTCATAAACAGCGCAATGCTTGACGCACAACGAAGAGCTGCTGGCAAAACGTATGAAAATGCTGTTTGAATTTATGTTTACGCGCCTGCTTCTGCCTACCACCGCTCGGTCAGATTAGATTATATGCAACGCAGGACACGCTAGATAATATCTAGTAATATCATCAACCATGTGTCGTTAACTAGTGATTATGATTGATTGATTGTTTTTATAAGATAAGTTTAATACTAGCTAGCAACTTACCTTGGCTTACTGCATTCGTGTAACAGGCAGTCTCCTTGTGGAGTGCACAAGGACTAGTTAACTGTAAGCTTGCAAGATTGAACTGATTTGCGGAGTTAAATAAAGATGAAATAAAGGTGTCCAAAAATACATATTTCCAATTGTTATGAAAACTTGAAATTGGCCCTAAATAATCGGCCATTCCGATTAATCGGTCGACCTCTAATCCATGGCCGGTGTTTTTTAGAGCCACTCTTTGCCAACTTTCAGTGGGCACCCACATGGGTGCTTTTCAGAACCCCTTTCTGTTTAGTTTAGGTTGTTTTAAAGTGATTTTCTTTATTAGTTCCCATTTTGTTGTGAGTGACATTTTGAGTTTGTGTTGTGGGAACGTAACAGTTTGCCACCTTTGGTTCAGTTTGGAAGGTTTAGTGATGGGTCAATAGATCTATTGTCTCTGCCTTGTCTTGTGAAAGCCACGCCCTCATTGTGAACGTGTAAGTTGTTTGTTTGATGGGTTGTCTGGTTAGTGTGGTGTAAAGATTAACAGGCCTATCTTGTCTTCTTCTTATGAAATTCACTCACTCATTGGACGCTTATTATTTGCGGCACAAACATAACAGGAAGTGGTTGTTGACAAGGAAGTGATTGAATTGTCTGCATAGCAACACCTTTTTATTCATTTCCATTTGATAGACAGACTTGTTTACGAGACATTCCCGGTCATCCTCTCATGCCAAAGCCAAGCCTTTATTGCTTGTAATAGATACTGTATTTATGAGAAATAATCTCTCTTTACATAAAACCACAGCCACCCAGTGTGACTCCCAACCCAACCACACATTGTATGTCTGTTACAGAGGTCATTGTACTATTAAACGCAGCGTTAATGATTTTCCCACTTGTTTTTACGATATACAGAAGAGTTAATTTATGTCAAATGGCCATAAAACTCTTTATCCTGCTACTACTAACTCCCTAGTCCGTGAACTCCTGTGTGGGTGTGTGTGTGTCATGGAGTGTGTGTTATGGAGAGTTGTTGATATCACTGTCTTGGACAAAAAAAACTTTTTCTTTTGTGGAGTCATATGATGGTGCAGACAGACCATTTGATGTTTTTGTGGGTCGAAATCCAAACATTGTTCATTCACTAAGACTAGACTATGCCTTTTTTTGCTGTCAGGTTGTTATGGATACCCAGGCATGTTGACTAGCCTACTACCTTCAGTTAGCACTATAGCAGACCCTAGATCTCTCACTACAGCAGAGCCTAGATCTCTCACTGCAGCAGAGCCTAGATCTCTCACTGCAGCAGAGCCTAGATCTTTCACTACAGCAGAGCCTAGATCTCTCACTGCAGCAGAGCCTAGATCTTTCACTACAGCAGAGCCTAGATCTCTCACTGCGGCAGAGCCTAGATCTCTCACTGCGGCAGAGCCTAGATCTCTCACTGCGGCAGAGCCTAGATCTCTCACTGCGGCAGAGCCTAGATCTCTCACTGCAGCAGAGCCTAGATCTCTCACTGCGGCAGAGCCTAGATCTCTCACTGCAGCAGAGCCTGAATGAGACAGTTGTTTCCTATGCGTATAAGCCGTTGGGAATCATTTGTGGGGGGGTATAATTTCCCCATATGCAAATTGTGAATTTTCACTGTGTCCCAAATGACACCCTTTTCCCTACATAGTGCACTACTTTTGACCTGGAGCAGATGGTTGGAGTATGGTGCTGGCTCCTGGCAACACCTTGCCTGACCGCTCACCCTGAATTTAATTCCGCTGCTCTATCTATCGCTCCATACATTCAGTCTGAAACTGCTATCCTGGAAGCAATTGGATCGTCTCTAACCAGTCAAGAGTATTAAAGCCAACGATGAGATTCATGATTAGTGTAGACCGGCTCCAGCCCAATCCATCAGTTTCTGGGACCAATCAGAATGTTTGCACCAATGTTTGCATTCTACAAGACGTCGGGAGGGAAACTAAATCCAGACTCCAGGCGATGTTGATGCTATGCAGCAGCAGGGTTGTGGGTTTGATTCCTAAGAAGGCTACGTATGTGGCTTTGGATAAAGTGTCCGGCAGCATTTGAATTTTCTGGACATTTGAGACATTTACAGGACCCATATGCATTGGGTACGTAACCTGATTAGGGCGGCCACCCACGGTGTTCAGAATAATTAACCTGATTAGGCCGTCCACCCACAGTGTTCAGAATAATTAACCTGATTAGGCCGTCCACCCACGGTGTTCAGAATAATTAACCTGATTAGGCCGTCCACCCCACGGTGTTCAGAATAATTAACCTGATTAGGCCATCCACCCCACGGTGCTCAGAATAATTAACCTGATTAGGGCATCCACCCCACGGTGTTCAGAATAATTAACCTGATTAGGGCGTCCACCCCACGGTGTTCAGAATAATTAACCTGATTAGGGCATCCACCCCACGGTGTTCAGAATAATTAACCTGATTAGGGCATCCACCCCACGGTGTTCAGAATAATTAACCTGATTAGGCCATCCACCCCACGGTGTTCAGAATAATTAACCTGATTAGGGCGTCCACCCCACGGTGTTCAGAATAATTAACCTGATTAGGCCATCCACCCTAAATTGTTCAGAATGACAGAAATCACATTTAGGTTGTGGTTATTCATCAAAGCAAAACGTGCTACTCGAGGATGCAATGGCAATGCGTCCTCACCGAATTCCCATGTTAGAATAACTGCTACATTTACTTTCCCTCAGCCAACAATGACCAGAATAATTTCTAACCTATGTCAATCTAATATCCCCCATAGCAGAATAGTTCACGTATTTTTGTTGGTCAGCATGTCGTTCTGTGCGAGAAAGAAATAGCCTATTCAAAACAGACCTTGGGACATGTGGTACGATTGTGGGACGATATATCCCAAATTCATACAACCAGTAGTAGGCCTAGGCTACATTAAAAATAAACTTGCAACAGGTCAGAATGTTTTGGCTTAAAATGTTGATAAACGATTATCTCTTCACATTATATGCGCACGAGGCAGTACGCTGCACACACGTTCGTTCCATAATGCAATTAGCAGGAAAACACTGTTTTCAAAAGAGCCCCGCAAATGCAGAGTGGGCTTCATGTTACAGAGATGAAAATATCTGTTGTAAATTTAAGAGGGGAGATCTAAGGATGCAACAACTAGCATTGGTTGCCAATGTGAGTAGTATTGTGCTTTTGGCTACTGGACAATAAAAGAAAGTTGATTTGAAAATGAATAGAACATGAGAGAAATAGGCTACTGATCCAAGTTGTGCATTCTAAGAGCATGTCGAGTCATATGTTTTTTTTTCAAGTCAAGTAAAAAAATTAATTATAATCTATATGTGCAATGACTTGTTTAACTCCAAATCTTTGTCTATTTATTGAATCTACCAGACAGGCATTTTCATTATCTTGTCTACACCGCATTGTAATGATGTCATTGAAAAACAGGGATCTTGTAGCAGCCATAAAAGCAGCAGAAGGCAAAGCAGGTTCACGTGCTCAGTGTAGACTTATTTACAGGTTTTGGTGATCACATGGTGAAAGCGCCAAATCATACAAGTACATTGACATTGACAAGTACAATATACACACGGGCAATAGGCCATGTCAAATAGCCTCTGTATCTGGCTTAACCTGTTCCATCTGAGCAGACACAGCCTTCCCTTGAGTAACCAAATGGAATCTATCTAACAGGAGTTCAACGGGTACATATACTGTAAGCACTTGGCTCCTCCCCAATTGGCAATTACAACTAATAAACTGGTTCTACAATGCAAAAGGAAATTTCCACATCCATTCTTACTGAACATAGCTGTCTTAATCAGACTTAATGATTATTAGCCATGGAACGTCTATTTTCTATTGTTCAACGTATTGACTCCAAAGCGTGGCTCGCAGGCCACATGGGCTGGTTTAGATGTTTCTGGGGTGCAGTACTATTATAGAGACCATAGAGATTCAAATAGAGGACTCGTCTTTTGTATTTGTGCTATTTGAAAGCGTCTGTGACTGCCTGCTGCCCATGCTATCTTCATTTTGAAGTAGTCACATTTCTTCATCACGATTGGCTGATCCCACCTGATGAACCGGTCACCAGGAGTGATCAGCCAATGAAGTCCCGCCCAGTTGACTACATTTTAAAATGGTAATAGTCCTCAATGGTGCTGTTATTTCTCTACCCCCCCACCCCACCGCAATAACATCTTCTAAACACGTGTATGAGACCAATATCATTTGATTTGAGTTTGTTATACGAGCTTTTGGCCACTAGAGGACTCTATCATTCTCTGTGCATAGACACACAGAACGACGACATAACCTGGGAAACCATACATTTGAATGAAATAAACAGTATGTTCATGTGAACAATAAACATGGCGCCCACTCAGAGGGTAAGAAATGGTCCATGGAAATGCACTGTAATAAAACACGAAACAGAAATGTCTTTGTGTTCTAATAACGGGAACGGGGATGGAATGGATGAAACACTGTATTACTGTAGAATTAGATGGAATATAGATTTCCCACATGCATTTTAAACGTGTGAAGGCAACAGCAAACATTTTCAACAAGCTCTCTCCACTGTCTATAGAGTTTGAAGAGCGCAAGTGGAGAGATGCACCTATGGTGGGTCTTCACCACAGTATAGGCTAATTTAAATTTGAACAACCAATTTCAAGTGCAAGCTTCATAAGTAAATGATCAATTTCAAGAAATTTTGATATTCCAAAAGAACAGTAGGCCAAGTCTAGCAATTGTTGCTTGATAGCCAATTGCCCAGTGAACTTGCAAAGGAAACAGTTCATATTCTTGACCACCCAAATGTTTTCATGTTTATTGTCCAATGTTTTCATGTTTATTGTCAAATGTTTTCATGTTTATTGTCCATTTTTTTCATATTTATTGTCCATTTTTTTCATGTTTATTGTCCATTTTTTTCATGTTTATTGTCCATTTTTTTCATGTTTATTGTCCATTTTTTTCATATTTATTGTCCATTTTTTTCATATTTATTGTCCATTTTTTTCATGTTTATTGTCCAATGTTTTCATGTTTATTGTCCAATGTTTTCATATTTATTGTCCAATTTTTGCATATTTATTCATAGAAATCCTCTCTTCCTACAATATGACGTTTGCGTTGCACCCGATCCTATAGCTGTACAGCAAATCAGCAATCTGTTTGCTTGCTCACCCGACCTCTGTTAATTGACAGTTTGATAGTCCAATCAGTGTGCTTTTCACAAGTCAATCTGTGGCACGTTTGTTTTTGCAAGGGAGATTTTGCTACGGTCTCTGGCTGCGGAGAGAGTAATCCACGGAGACTCTGTGCCACAAAATGAGTGACAAAGCATTTGAAACCATTTCAAGTCATCAGTTTCAAGTCAAAGTTGAGACCCGAGTCTTGAGGCTTCAAGTCAAGTCTCAAGTTATAATCTTTTCTGTCGAGGCTCAAGTCATCAAATTTATGATTTGAGTCCAAGTCATGTGACTCCAGTCCACATCTCTGGCATATGGAAGTATATAAAATAATTTCCTGCACGTTTGGTTAGATTTTATCTAGGCTACTTTGAAGCAAGGCAAGACATGCCTCATAATATAAAGTAAAACTTTCAGGTTTCAAACAATTAAGTATATGTTTGTTTTCAAAATGCATAGTGGTGTGTACAGTGCTGAAGCCTGCCTTCTGTTGCCTAAATGCATAGTGGTGTGTACAGTGCTGAAGCCTGCCTTCTGTTGCCTAAATGCATAGTGGTGTGTACAGTGCTGAAGCCTGCCTTCTGTTGCCTAAATGCATAGTGGCGTGTACAGTGCTGAAGCCTGCCTTCTGTTGCCTAAATGCATAGTGGTGTGTACAGTGCTGAAGCCTGCCTTCTGTTGCCTAAATGCATAGTGGTGTGTACAGTGCTGAAGCCTGCCTTCTGTTGCCTAAATGCATAGTGGTGTGTACAGTGCTGAAGCCTGCCTTCTGTTGCCTAAATGCATAGTGGTGTGTACAGTGCTGAAGCCTGCCTTCTGTTGCCTAAATGCATAGTGGTGTGTACAGTGCTGAAGCCTGCCTTCTGTTGCCTAAATGCATAGTGGTGTGTACAGTGCTGAAGCCTGCCTTCTGTTGCCTAAATGCATAGTGGTGTGTACAGTGCTGAAGCCTGCCTTCTGTTGCCTAAATGCATAGTGGTGTGTACAGTGCTGAAGCCTGCCTTCTGTTGCCTAAATGCATAGTGGTGTGTACAGTGCTGAAGCCTGCCTTCTGTTGCCTAAATGCATAGTGGTGTGTACAGTGCTGAAGCCTGCCTTCTGTTGCCTAAATGCATAGTGGTGTGTACAGTGCTGAAGCCTGCCTTCTGTTGCCTAAATGCATAGTGGTGTGTACAGTGCTGAAGCCTGCCTTCTGTTGCCTAAATGCATAGTGGTGTGTACAGTGCTGAAGCCTGCCTTCTGTTGCCTAAATGCATAGTGGTGTGTACAGTGCTGAAGCCTGCCTTCTGTTGCCTAAATGCATAGTGGTGTGTACAGTGCTGAAGCCTGCCTTCTGTTGCCTAAATGCATAGTGGTGTGTACAGTGCTGAAGCCTGCCTTCTGTTGCCTAAATGCATAGTGGTGTGTACAGTGCTGAAGCCTGCCTTCTGTTGCCTAAATGCATAGTGGTGTGTACAGTGCTGAAGCCTGCCTTCTGTTGCCTAAATGCATAGTGGTGTGTACAGTGCTGAAGCCTGCCTTCTGTTGCCTAAATGCATAGTGGTGTGTACAGTGCTGAAGCCTGCCTTCTGTTGCCTAAATGCATAGTGGTGTGTACAGTGCTGAAGCCTGCCTTCTGTTGCCTAAATGCATAGTGGTGTGTACAGTGCTGAAGCCTGCCTTCTGTTGCCTAAATGCATAGTGGTGTGTACAGTGCTGAAGCCTGCCTTCTGTTGCCTAAATGCATAGTGGTGTGTACAGTGCTGAAGCCTGCCTTCTGTTGCCTAAATGCATAGTGGTGTGTACAGTGCTGAAGCCTGCCTTCTGTTGCCTAAATGCATAGTGGTGTGTACAGTGCTGAAGCCTGCCTTCTGTTGCCTAAATGCATAGTGGTGTGTACAGTGCTGAAGCCTGCCTTCTGTTGCCTAAATGCATAGTGGTGTGTACAGTGCTGAAGCCTGCCTTCTGTTGCCTAAATGCATAGTGGTGTGTACAGTGCTGAAGCCTGCCTTCTGTTGCCTAAATGCATAGTGGTGTGTACAGTGCTGAAGCCTGCCTTCTGTTGCCTAAATGCATAGTGGTGTGTACAGTGCTGAAGCCTGCCTTCTGTTGCCTAAATGCATAGTGGTGTGTACAGTGCTGAAGCCTGCCTTCTGTTGCCTAAATGCATAGTGGTGTGTACAGTGCTGAAGCCTGCCTTCTGTTGCCTAAATGCATAGTGGTGTGTACAGTGCTGAAGCCTGCCTTCTGTTGCCTAAATGCATAGTGGTGTGTACAGTGCTGAAGCCTGCCTTCTGTTGCCTAAATGCATAGTGGTGTGTACAGTGCTGAAGCCTGCCTTCTGTTGCCTAAATGCATAGTGGTGTGTACAGTGCTGAAGCCTGCCTTCTGTTGCCTAAATGCATAGTGGTGTGTACAGTGCTGAAGCCTGCCTTCTGTTGCCTAAATGCATAGTGGTGTGTACAGTGCTGAAGCCTGCCTTCTGTTGCCTAAATGCATAGTGGTGTGTACAGTGCTGAAGCCTGCCTTCTGTTGCCTAAATGCATAGTGGTGTGTACAGTGCTGAAGCCTGCCTTCTGTTGCCTAAATGCATAGTGGTGTGTACAGTGCTGAAGCCTGCCTTCTGTTGCCTAAATGCATAGTGGTGTGTACAGTGCTGAAGCCTGCCTTCTGTTGCCTAAATGCATAGTGGTGTGTACAGTGCTGAAGCCTGCCTTCTGTTGCCTAAATGCATAGTGGTGTGTACAGTGCTGAAGCCTGCCTTCTGTTGCCTAAATGCATAGTGGTGTGTACAGTGCTGAAGCCTGCCTTCTGTTGCCTAAATGCATAGTGGTGTGTACAGTGCTGAAGCCTGCCTTCTGTTGCCTAAATGCATAGTGGTGTGTACAGTGCTGAAGCCTGCCTTCTGTTGCCTAAATGCATAGTGGTGTGTACAGTGCTGAAGCCTGCCTTCTGTTGCCTAAATGCATAGTGGTGTGTACAGTGCTGAAGCCTGCCTTCTGTTGCCTAAATGCATAGTGGTGTGTACAGTGCTGAAGCCTGCCTTCTGTTGCCTAAATACATAGTGGTGTGTACAGTGCTGAAGCCTGCCTTCTGTTGCCTAAATGCATAGTGGTGTGTACAGTGCTGAAGCCTGCCTTCTGTTGCCTAAATGCACTTGAATGGTGAATGGGAAGCGCGCTTTCATCAAAACTGTTTTCAACACGCGATTGCATTTAGAATTGTTATGCAGTGATTGGGTTTATAATAGCACATTTTCACTAAAGCATATATATTGGCCAAAAGATTTCTAAAGGAAGTCCTGAGATCAAGCTACACGCGACAGAAACGGGATATATTGCTATGGATGATTCTAACTCAGGCAAGGCTACTTATTAATTTTCAGGCCTACGGGTCCTGTATTGGTTATTATTGCTTTGCTAGGTCTGCTGGCAACACCACAGTCGTGGCTTTGATTCCAACATGGGCCATATATACTGGACGTCTGAGTGTGTACAGTGTCTTTGGAAAGTATTCAGACCCCTTGACTTTTTCCACATTTTATTACGTTAGTCTTATTCTAAAATTGATTTTCTCCTCAATCTACACACAATACCCTATAATGACAAAGCACATTTTGTTTTGCAAATTTATTACAAATAAAAAAACTGAATTATGACATTTACACAAGTATTCAGACTATTTACTCAGTACTGTAATCACCTTTGACAGTGATTACAGCCACAAGTATTTTTGGGTACGATGCTACAAGCTTGGCACATCTGTATTTGGGGACTTTCTCCCATTCTTCTCTGCAGATCCTCTCAAGCTCTGTCAGGTTGGGTGTGGAGCGTCGCTGCGCAGCTATTTTCAGGTCTGTCCAGAGATGTTAGATCGGGTTCAAGTCCGGGCTCTGGCTGGGCCACTTAAGGACATTCAGAGATTTCTTCATTGTCTTGGCTGTGTGCTTAGGGTCGTTGTCCTGTTCGAAGGTGAACCTTTGCCCCAGTCTGAAGTCCTGAGCGCTCTGGAGCAGGTTTTCATCAAGGATCTCTCTGTACTCTTTCCCTCGATCCTGGCTAGTCTCCCCGTCCCTGCTGCTAAAAAACATTCCCACAGCACGATGTTGCCATCACCAAGCTTCACCATAGGGATGGTGCCAGGTTTCCTTCAGACGTGACGTGGCGCCTTTTGGCAAACTCCATGCGGGCTGACATGTGCCTTTTACTAAGGAGTGGCTTCTGTCTGGCCACTACCATAAAGGCCTGATTGGTGAGATGGTTGTCCTTCTAGAAGGTTCTCCCACCTCTACAGAGCAACTCTGGAGCTCTGTCAGAGAGACCATCGGGTTCTTGGTGTGTGCCTTTCCAAATCATGGTGTGTGCCTTTCCAAATCATGTCCAATCAATTGAATTTACCACAGATCGACTCCAATCAAGTTGTAGAAACATCTCAAGCATAATCAATGGAAACAGGAAGCACCTGAACTCAATTTAGAGTCTCATAGCAAAGGATATGAATACTTATGTAAATAAGGTATTTCTGTTTTTAATTTTTAATACATTTGCAAACATTTCTAGAAAACTGTTTTCACTTTGTCATTACGGGGTACTGTGTGTAGATTGCGATTTTTGTTTTATTTAATGCATTTTAGAATAAGGCTGTAACATCACGAAATGTGGGAAAAGTCAAGGGGTCTGAATACTTTCCGAAGGCACTGTTTGTATGAGTCACTTCAGATAATATATGATAAATGGTTGTATCATTAATATAAATTATTCAGAACAGTATTACTCAGGCATGCCTATAAGGTCCTGTATTGTTGGCCCTCAGGCCTATAAGGTACTGTATTGTTGGCTCTCAGGCCTAGAAGGTCCTGTATTGTTGGCCCCCAGGCCTAGAATGTCCTGTATTGTTGGCCCCCAGGCCTAGAAGGTCCTGTATTGTTGGCCCCCAGGCCTAGAAGGTCCTGTATTGTTGGCCCCCAGGCCTAGAAGGTCCTGTATTGTTGGCCCCCAGGCCTATAAGGTCCTGTATTGTTGGCCCCCAGGCCTAGAAGGTCCTGTATTGTTGGCTCTCGGGCCTATAAGGTCCTGTATTGTTGGCCCCCGGGTCTCTAAGGTCCCGTATTGTTGGCCCCCAGGCCTAGAAGGTCCTGTATTGTTGGCCCTCGGGCCTATAAGTTCCTGTATTGTTGGCCCCCAGGCCTAGAATGTCCTGTATTGTTGGCTCTCAGGCCTAGAAGGTCCTGTATTGTTGGCCCTCAGGCCTAGAAGGTCCTGTATTGTTGGCCCCCAGGCCTAGAATGTCCTGTATTGGCTCTCAGGCCTGGTCCCCCAGGCCTAGAAGGTCCTGTATTGTTGGCCCCCAGGCCTAGAAGGTCCTGTATTGTTGGCCCCCAGGCCTAGAATGTCCTGTATTGTTGGCCCCCAGGCCTAGAAGGTCCTGTATTGTTGGCCCCCAGGCCTATAAGAGATGTGTCCCAAACAGCACCCTATTCCCTTATTTTGTGCACAACATTTGGTCCTGTATTACCGGTACTGTCCTCAGGCCTGTAAGGTCCTGTATTATCGGTATTGTGTGTGTAGCATGTAGCATGCGCTGTAGTATGCATCAGACCACTGCTCTGAGCTGGTGAATACATCAAACCACTGCTCTTATTGTAGAATACATCAGACCACTGCTCTTATTGTAGAATACATCAGACCACTGCTCTTATTGTAGAATACATCAGACCACTGCTCTGAGCTGGTGAATACATCAAACCACTGCTCTTATTGTAGAATACATCAGACCACAGACCACTGCTCTTATTGTAGAATACATCAGACCACAGACCACTGCTCTGAGCTGTAGAATACATCAGACCACAGACCACTGCTCTGAGCTGTAGAATACATCAGACCACAGACCACTGCTCTGAGCTGGTGAATACATCAGACCACTGCTCTGAGCTGTAGAATACATCAGACCACTGCTCTGAGCTGGTGAATACATCAGACCACTGCTCTGAGCTGTAGAATACATCAGACCACTGCTCTGAGCTGTAGAATACATCAGACCACAGACCACTGCTCTGAGCTGTAGAATACATCAGACCACAGACCACTGCTCTGACTGTAGAATACATCAGACCACTGCTCTGAGCTGGTGAATACATCAGACCACAGACCACTGCTCTGAGCTGTAGAATACATCAGACCACTGCTCTGACTGTAGAACACATCAGACCACAGACCACTGCTCTGAGCTGTAGAATACATCAGACCACTGCTCTGAGCTGGTGAATACATCAGACCACAGACCACTGCTCTGAGCTGGTGAATACATCAGACCACTGCTCTGAGCTGGTGAATACATCAGACCACAGACCACTGCTCTGAGCTGTAGCGTGCATCAGGCCACAGAACAGAAGCATTTTTCCCCTGACGTGCTTTCCCTACCTCACGCTATCTCTCACGCTCTTCCTCTCTCCCTCCCTCCCTCTCACGCTCGTTCTCTCTCCCTCCCTCGCGCTCGTCCTCTCTCCCTCCCTCCCTCCCTCTCACGCTCGTTCTCTGTCCCTCCCTCGCGCTCGTCCTCTCTCCCTCCCTCCCTCTCACGCTCATTCTTTCTCCCTCCCTCACGCTCGTCCTCTCTCCCTCCCTCCCTCTCACGCTCATTCTCTCTCCCTCCCTCATTCTCTCTCTCTCCCTCTCACGCTCATTCTCTCTCCCTCCCTCATTCTCTCTCCCTCCCTCATTCTCTCTCCCTCCCTCATTCTCTCTCCCTCCCTCATTCTCTCTCTCTCCCTCATTCTCTCTCCCTCCCTCCCTCTCACGCTCATTCTCTCTCCCTCCCTCATTCTCTCTCCCTCCCTCTCCCTCCCACGCTCATTCTCTCTCCCTCCCTCATTCTCTCTCCATCCCTCCCTCTCACGCTCATTCTCTCTCCCTCCCTCCCTCTCACGCTCATTCTCTCTCCCTCCCTCATTCTCTCTCCCTCCCTCTCCCTCTCCCTCCCACGCTCATTCTCTCTCCCTCCCTCATTCTCTCTCCATCCCTCCCTCTCACGCTCATTCTCTCTCCCTCCCTCATTCTCCCTCCCTCCCTCTCACGCTCATTCTCTCTCCCTCCCTCATTCTCTCTCCCTCCCTCATTCTCTCTCCCTCTCACGCTCATTCTCTCTCCCTCCCTCATTCTCTCTCCCTCCCTCATTCTCTCTCCCTCCCTCATTCTCTCTCCATCCTTCTCCCTCCCTCTCACGCTCATTCCTTCTCCCTCCCTCATTCTCTCTCCCTCCCTCATTCTCTCTCCCTCTCACGCTCATTCCTTCTCCCTCCCTCATTCTCTCTCCCTCCCTCATTCTCTCTCCCTCTCACGCTCATTCTCTCTCCCTCCCTCATTCTCTCTCCTTCCCTCTCCCTCCCTCCCTCTCACGCTCATTCTCTCCCTCTCTCTCCCTCCCTCCCTTCCTCTCACGCTCATTCTCTCTCCCTCCCTCATTCTCTCTCCCTCCCTCTCACGCTCATTCTCTCTCTCTCGCTCATTCTCTCTCTCTCCCTCATTCTCTCTCCCTCCCTCTCACTCTCATTCTCTCTCCCTCCCTCATTCTCTCTCTCTCCCTCTAGTTCTCTCTGTGAAGTTGTACAGCTATATCCTAGGGACTCTACTGGTATGAACTGTAAAAAAGCTAAATGTTTTTTTTTATGGTTTTGAATGTACAGCAAACGATATCTTATCCATCAGCTTTCTATAAGAATTGGCTGGTGAGGCACACTAATCATAAATTTCCATATATAGGCTACATATCATTACTGTTGTCATGATACAATATTTGATTTTACATAAGATTATAATTAATTACGTTTACATTTGAGTCATTTAGCAGAGAAACCCACAGGAAAAATACAGGGGATGAAATGCCTGTCATTCAAATTGTTTTCACGTTATTGAAGACGACATGTGTGTGTGTGTGTGTGTGTGTGTGTGTGTGTGTGTGTGTGTGTGTGTGTGTGTGTGTGTGTGTGTGTGTGTGTGTGTGTGTGTGTGTGTGTGTGTGTGTGTGTGTGTGTGTGTGTGTGTGTGTGTTTTTCATGTTGATTTTGTCATTTCTAATGCAGGGACTTAGCTAAAAGGAAGAAGCTAGTGTGGTTTGGTTCTGGCTTTTCGTTGAGTCGGCAGAATTCGGGAGGATCTGTAAGTTTGAGGAATGTGATCCTCTTGCTTCATCCAGCAGTGGTATGCAGTCTGCACTGACTGAACCCTAGCTAGAGCTACAGTTAGGCCTTAGCCACACACACACACACACACACACACACACACACACACACACACACACACACACACACACACACACACACACACACACACACACACACACACACACACACACACACACACACACACACACACACACACACACACCAGCTAAAACGACAGTCAGTTAGCCTAACAGCGCAGTAGTCCTAGCCTAGATTCATAAAGCGTTTCAGAGCAGGAGTACTGATCTAGAATCAGGTCCCACCTGCTTGTCCATGTAATCTAATTTATTATGATCTAAAAGGGAAAAACTGATCCTTGATCAGCACACCCACTGGGCCCAGTTCCAGGTTCAGTAGTCCTTCTAACGCGTACACTCATTGAACTCTCTAGCTCTAATGTGAAGACTGAGATCCAGGGGAGAGAGAGAGAGAGAATGATTGTCTGTGTGTTTGTAGAGAGGTTAGGCTCTAAGTCTTCATCCCTCTGATGTTTGATCTAAAACCACAGCCTTGATGCTTTAACACACACACACACACACACACACACACACACACACACACACACACACACACACACACACACACACACACACACACACACACACACACACACACACACACACACACACACACACACACACACACACACACACACACACACAACACACACACACACACACACACACACACACACACACACACACACACACACACACACACAAACCACACACAAACACACACACACACACACAAACCACACACACAATTCTACAGTAGGTGAAATTAGTTTGAATGTCACGTGTACAAGTACAGTAAAATGTATTGCAGTAATCAATGTAGTACTAAAAATAACAAGGTAGAACAAAAACACACTGAGAAATAGATATAAGAAGAACATGAGAATGTAAGAATCTATAGACAGGATCTGTTCAGTACCAAATGTGCAGGGATACCGGAATGATAGGCAACTAGGCAAGTCAGTTAAGAAACAAATTCTTATCTACAATATCAGCCTAAGGAACAGTGGGTCGCTCTGGCCAATTTGTAAGTCGCTCTGGATAAGAGCGTCTGCTAAATGACTTAAATGTAATGTTAAATGTTTAACTGCCTTGTTCAGGGGCAGAACAACAGATGTTTACCTTGTCAGCTCGGGGATTAGATCTAGAAACCTTTCGGTTACTGGCCCAACGCCCTAACCACTAGGTTTGTTTACAAGCACACAATGACGAGCGACCCGGCACATTCAGTCAGTCGCTGTTGTGCAACATGCTCCAGGTGATCTAATTACAGTATGGATTTCACACCTGAATGTTTGCCATCTAGATATCATACAGCTAGTAAATTAACTGTCTAAGACGCACTAAATGCTCTGCAGTTTTGCATTTGTTTTGCTAATTTAGTAGCTAGTTAGCTATCTAGCATAGTGCCTAGCTTCTTACAAAATTGAGCTTTTGCTTGGTAAGAGCAGAGAATCCCAACCTGGATCAGGAGCCTTTGCTGGCTAATATTTGTTTTGTGCAGCAAACTGGAGTAACGTTTTGTTTTGTGCAGCAAACTGGAGTAGCATTTTGTTTTGTTCGTTGAGCAAACTGGGAGTAGAATTTTGTTTTGCTCGTGCAGCAAACTGGGAGTAGCATTTTGTTTTGTTCGTGCAGAAAACTGGGAGTAGTGTTTTGTTCGTGCAGCAAACTGGAGTAGCATTTTGTTTTGTTTGTGCAGCAAACTAGGAGTAGCATTTTGTTTTGTTTGTGCAGCAAACTAGGAGTAGCATTTTGTTTTGTTTGTGCAGCAAACTAGGAGTAGCGTTTTGTTTTGTTCGTTGAGCAAACTGGGAGTAGAATTTTGTTTTGTTCGTGCAGAAAACTGGGAGTAGCATTTTGTTTTGTTCGTGCAGAAAACTGGGAGTGGCATTTGTTTTGTTCGTGCAGCAAACTGGAGTAGCATTTTGTTTTGTTCGTGCAGCAAACTGGAGTAGCATTTTGTTTTGTTTGTGCAGCAAACTAGGAGTAGCGTTTTGTTTTGTTCATGCAGCAAACTGGGAGTAGCATTTTGTTTTGTTTGTGCAGTTAACTGGGAGTAGCATTTTGTTTTGTTTGTGCAGAAAACTGGGAATAGCTTTTTGTTTTGTTCGTGCAGCAAACTGGGAGTAGCATTTTCAAATCAAATTGTATTTGTCACATACACATGGTTAGCAGATGTTAATGCGAGTGTAGCGAAATGCTTGTGCTTCTAGTTCCGACAATGCCGTAATAACCAACAAGTAATCTAACTAACAATTCCAAAACTACTGTCTTATACACAGTGTAAGGGGATAAAGAATATGTACATAAAGATATATGAATGAGTGATGGTACAGAGCAGCATAGGCAAGATATAGTAGATGGTATCGAGTACAGTATATACATATGAGATGAGTATGTAAACAAAGTGGCATAGTTAAAGTTGCTAGTGATACATGTATTACATAAGGATGCAGTCGATGATAGAGTACAGTATATACGTATACATATGAGATGAATAATGTAGGGTATGTAACATTATATAAGGTAGCATTGTTTAAAGTGGCTAGTGATATATTTTACATCATTTCCCATCAATTCCCATTATTAAAGTGGCTGGAGTTGAGTCAGTGTCAGTGTCAGTGTGTTGGCAGCAGCCACTCAATGTTAGTGGTGGCTGTTTAACAGTCTGATGGCCTTGAGATAGAAGCTGTTTTTCAGTCTCTCGGTCCCAGCTTTGATGCACCTGTACTGACCTCGCCTTCTGGATGATAGCGGGGTGAACAGGCAGTGGCTCGGGTGGTTGTTGTCCTTGATGATCTTTATGGCCTTCCTGTAACATCGGGTGGTGTAGGTGTCCTTTCGTGCAGCAAACTGGGAGTAGCGTTTTGTTTCGTGCAGCAAACTGGGAGTAACATTTTGTTTTGTGCAGAAAACTGGGAATAGCTTTTTGTTTTGTTCATGCAGCAAACTGGGAGTAATGTTTTGTGCAGCAAACTGGGAGTAGCATTTTGTTTTGTGCAGCTAACTGGGAGTAGCATTTTGTTTTGTTCGTGCAGCAAATTAGGAGTAGCGGTTTGTTTTGTGTAGCAAACTGGGAGTAGCATTTTGTTTTGTGTAGCAAACTGGGAGTAGCATTTTGTTTTGTGTAGCAAACTGGGAGTAGCATTTTGTTTTGTGTAGCAAAC
Source organism: Oncorhynchus gorbuscha (assembly GCF_021184085.1). Taxonomy (NCBI): domain Eukaryota; kingdom Metazoa; phylum Chordata; class Actinopteri; order Salmoniformes; family Salmonidae; genus Oncorhynchus; species Oncorhynchus gorbuscha. Next base: position 10,629,598 of record NC_060195.1, on the reverse strand, counting down.
TGGGAGTAGCATTTTGTTTTGTGTAGCAAACTGGGAGTAGCATTTTGTTTTGTGTAGCAAACTGGGAGTAGCATTTTGTTTTGTGTAGCAAACTGGGAGTAGCATTTTGTTTTGTGTAGCAAACTGGGAGTAGCATTTTGTTTTGTGTAGCAAACTGGGAGTAGCATTTTGGAGTTACTTGTATAGTTTTGTTCAGAGCATTATCATGCTCATGATTATGATGCTCATGATTATGATGAATGGTTATGTAGCTGGACCGGTAGGATGACTGACAGTGAAGGTGAACAGGTGGCCACGGGTCAGGTGACAGAGGAATGGATGAGACTGGGGCAGGTATTCCTTTAACCATAAAGTGGTATATTTACTGGGTAGTTTGTCTGTGCTGCATCACAAAGGAAACAGAGTAACATGTATCAAATTCAAATCATAACAATCATTCTCATTATTAACAGAATGAGGTCATTCAGAAATAAGGTTCCATAGGAATTCAATATGAAGCAGAATGGAGTCATATAGGATCATAACCATTCATCGTAATCATGAGCATGATAATGCAAATAAATCAATAATTTATTCAAAGGTCAATGGAACGCAGACAGTGGGGGATAGAAGGACACCGGATTGGTGTCCTTCTATACAACAAATCTTGTCTAACAATAAAGGGATATACATCAAATGTCTTATGATTTATGTACTGTAATGTGGTTAATAAAGTCAGATTTTTAGATATTTTTGGGGTTTTCGCTGCATCATAATTAGAAGTTGTTCCTTTTCAAGTTTAGATGAAGTGACTGCTAAATGCTAACTCCCGTTCGTATAAGCTGCTAGCATAGCAGGCACACAGTACAGCTGGAAATTTATTCAGACCTCTTGACTTTTTCCACATTTTGTTACGTTACAGTCTTATTCTAAAATTCATTCGCCGGGAGGAAGAGGAACTCCGTCTTGTCAAAGTTGAGCTTGAGGTGGTGGGCCGACATCCAAGCTGAAATATCTGCCAGGCACGCAGAGATGTGTGTCGCCACCAGGGTGTCAGTTGGGAGGGAAGGAATAAAGTAGTTGAGTGTCATCCACATAGCAACGATAGGAGAGACCACGTCAGGATATGACTGAGCCGAGTGACTTGGTTTATAGAGAAAAGAGGAGGGGGGCCTAGAACAGAGCCCTGGAGGACACCAGTAGTGAGTGCGTGGTGCAGACACATATCCCCACCTAGTCACCTGGTAGGAACTTCCTGCCAGATAGGATGCCATTCAAGAGTGTGCAGAGCCTGAGACCCAGAGCCCTGAGAGGGCGGAGAAGAGAACATGATGGTTCACGGTGTGGAAGTCAGCAGATAGATCTAGGAGGATGAGAACAGAGGAGAGAGAGTCAATGACACTTAGAAGATCAGTCTTGGTTGAGTGACCCGACCCGTCTTGAAGCCTGTCTGGTTCATGTCAAGATGATCGTTCTGAGAGAGCTAGCGAGAGAGTTGGTCAGAGACAGCAGGCTCAAGTGTTTTGGAAATAAAAGAAAGAAAAGATACAGGTCGATAGTTTTTGACGTGTTGGTTTCTTGAGGAGTTTGAGTTAATTTATTTTGATTTTTACAGGGACAGTGCACATTAATAAACTTTTCAGTAAACGTGCCAGTTTTAGCCAGCCGGCTCATTTTCAACCGCAGTCCCTGGGGGGAGCGACTCTGGCCATTTTGAAGTCAGCGGGGACACAGCCAGTGGTCAGGGATGAAGGAAGTGAGGATTGGGAGAAGGTCTTCAGAGATGGTCTGGAGAAGGGAGGAGGGGATGGGGTCGAGCTGGCCGGTTGTTGGGCGGACTGGACCTCACTAGTTGTTGATGGGCGGACCGGACCTCACTAGCTGTTGTTGGGCGGACCGGACCTCACGAGCTGTTGTTGGGCGGACCGGACCTCACTAGCTGTTGGGGGGACCGGACCTCACTAGCTGTTGTTGGGCGGACCGGACCTCACTAGCTGTTGTTGGGGGGACCGGACCTCACGAGGTGTTGTTGGGCGGACCGGACCTCACTAGCTGTTGTTGGGGGGACCGGACCTCACTAGTTGTTGTTGGGCGGACCGGACCTCACTATCTGTTGTTGGGCGGACCGGACTTCACTAGTTGTTGTTGGGCGGACCGGACCTCACTAGCTGTTGTTGGGCGGACCGGACCTCGCTAGTCGCAGGATTTCATCTGGAGAGAAAGGGGTCAAGGGGTGGGGTAGTTCTGTGTGAGTGGGACCAGCGGACTCAATAGGCTGAGTGAATGAGGAGTGGATGCAATCCATTTATTTTCAAAGTGGTTGACAGTCATCAGAAGGGAGAGATGATAGGATAGAAGGAGAGCGTAGTGGGAGAGAGAGTGAAGATTGCAGCGGTGCATGCCCATCTGCGTAGAAGCTGACTCAGTAGGGTTGGAGGAGAGGGAGACAGAAAAGGAAAGAAAGTAGTGATCAGAGACCTGGAGGGGAGTTGCAGTGTGATTAGTAGGAGAACAGCCTCTAGTAAAAGATAAGGTCAAGCATATTGTCTGCCTTGTGAGTGGGAGGGGACTGAGAAAGTGGGAGGAGGCTGGGAAAGTGGGAGGGGACTGGGAAAGGGTGAGGTCAAAAGAAACAAGGAGGGGAAAGAAAGAGTTAATCGACTGCAGACGTTGGGAGGTTGAAGTCTCCCAGTACGAAGAGCATTGAGCCGTCGTCAGGAAATGAACTTATCAAGGTGTCAAGCTCATTGAGCTCTAAGAGCACCTGGTTGGCGAAAGATGACAATGTTAAGCTTTAGTGGATAAGTGACAGCATGGAATTCAAATGAGGACCTAGACAGGTGAGAGAGGGAGAAAAGAGAAAATCTCCACTTAGGATGAGTAGCCGTGTGCCACCACCGTGATGAGTGAAAATAGAGCAGGTGGAGTAGCCGTGTTCTCTGGGGTGAGCCATGTCTCCGTCAGGGTCAGAAAAGTATATTGACTGAAGGGCAACATAAGGCTGAGATGAACTCTGCGTTCTTAACTGCAGATCGGCAGTTCCAAACGCTGCTGGAGACCAGGAAATCCATATGGGTAGTCTGCGCATGGTTCACTAAATTAGAAAGGTTGCAGCCAATGGGTGGGGAGTGTCTGTAGGGAGTAGGCTTTACTGAGTGAACATAGTAAACACTGCATATAGTTTCATTACAATTAGCCTAATACTTTTACTTGGTGCTGGTAGTTTGAAAGAGTTTGACTTCCTCTGTCGTCTTCTCTGTCTCTCCTTGTACTATAGTCAACTCTTCTGGGGAATGGAAGAGCTTCCTGTAGCCTTGAAGCTCTGCTCTGAGCAGCATTTGGTTTCACAGAGGAAATTCTGTCTCACCACTTTGTCATGCAACCCTGATTGATGTTGTCCTGCCAACCCGGAAAAACACATTTCATATTTCTGTCCTCTCATTGTCTTGCGTTCCAAAAGGCATACTGTTTACTGCACAGTGCACTACTTTTGACCAGGACCCATATAGCACCCTACTGTCTGTATATTCCCTATATAGTATACTACCTAATATGGGTCTGTAGTGCACTATATAAGGAATAGGATGCCATTTGGAACACAGCCAATGAGAAGCCAGAAATATGAAATGTTTGGTGCCATTTCGGGCGTAGCCAAGGTCAAGCCCACAGTATGGTGTCAGTCAGCCCAGCCCAGTATAAGTCGGTTCACTTCAGCTCATCAGTGTGTAAAGGGTAGTAGTGTCACACTGTCAGAACCACAGCAGCTGTTGCTGGACTGGTTATTTGTACTGCTGAGTTTGCTGGACTGGTTATTTATACTGCTGGACTGGTTATTTATACTGCTGGACTGGTTATTTATACTGCTGGCTGGTTATTTATACTGCCGAGTGTTGCTGGACTGGTTATTTATACTGCTGGGCTACTGATGACTGGTTATTTATACTGCTGGACTGGTTCTTTATACTGCAGAGTGTTGCTGGACTGGTTATTTATACTGCCATGTGTTGCTGGACTGGTTATTTAAACTGCCGAGTGTTGCTGGACTGGATATTTATACTGCCAAGTGTTGCTGGACTGGTTATTTAAACTGCCAAGTGTTGCTGGACTGGTTATTTAAACTGCCAAGTGTTGCTGGACTGGTTATTTATACTCCCAAGTGTTGCTGGACTGGTTATTTAAACTGCTGAGTGCTGCTGGATTGGTTATTTATACTGTCGGGTGTTGCTGGACTTGTTATTTATACTGCCGAGTGTTGCTGGACTTGTTATTTATACTGCCGAGTGTTGCTGGACTGGTTATTTATACTGCCGGGTGTTGCTGGACTGGTTATTTATACTGCCGGGTGTTGCTGGACTGGTTATTTATACTGCCGAGGTAGTAGTAGTAGTAGTAGTTGTAGTAGTGGTAGTAGTAGTAGTATGTAGTAGTAGGTAGTAGTAGTAGTAGTAGAGGTAGTAGTAGTAGTATGTAGTAGTTGTAGTAGTGGTAGTAGTAGTAGTATGTAGTAGTAGAGGTAGTAGTAGTTGTAGTAGTGGTAGTAGTGGTAGTAGTTGTAGTAGTGGTAGTAGTAGTAGTATGTAGTAGTAGAGGTAGTTGTAGTAGTGGTAGTAGTAGTAGTAGTAGTAGTAGTAGTAGTAGTGGTAGTAGTGGTAGTAGTAGTAGTATGTAGTAGTAGAGGTAGTAGTAGTAGTTGTAGTGGTAGTAGTGGTAGTATGTAGTAGTAGAGGCAGTAGTAGTGGTAGTAGTAGTAGTAGTATGTTGTAGTAGAGGTAGTAGTAGTAGTAGTTGTAGTAGTGGTAGTAGTGGTAGTAGTAGTAGTATGTAGTAGTAGAGGTAGTAGTAGTAGTAGTATGTAGTAGTAGAGGTAGTAGTAGTTGTAGTAGAGGTAGTAGTAGTTGTAGTAGTGGTAGTAGTGGTAGTAGTAGTAGTATGTAGTAGTAGAGGTAGTAGTAGTTGTAGTAGTGGTAGTAGTGGTAGTAGTATGTAGTAGTAGTTGTAGTAGTTGTAGTAGTGGTAGTAGTAGTAGTATGTAGTAGTAGAGGTAGTAGTAGTAGTAGTAGTGGTAGTAGTAGTAGTAGTATGTAGTAGTAGAGGTAGTAGTAGTAGTAGTTGTAGTAGTGGTAGTAGTAGTAGTAGTGTAGTAGTAGTAGGTAGTAGTAGTAGGTAGTAGTAGTGGTAGTAGTAGTAGTATGTAGTAGTAGAGGTAGTAGTAGTGGTAGTAGTAGTAGTAGAGGTAGTAGTAGTAGTGGTAGTAGTGGTAGTAGTAGTAGTATGTAGTAGTAGTGGTAGTAGTAGTAGTAGTAGTGGTAGTAGTAGTAGTAGTAGTAGTAGTAGTAGTAGAGGTAGTAGTTGTAGTAGTGGTAGTAGTAGTAGTATGTAGTAGTAGAGGTAGTAGTAGTAGTATGTAGTAGTAGAGGTAGTAGTAGTAGTACTAGGCCTGCTTAGTAGTAGTGGTAGTATGTAGTAGTAGTAGTAGTTGTAGTAGTTGTAGTAGTAGTATGTAGTAGTAGAGGTAGTAGTAGTAGTACTAGGCCTGCTTAGTAGTAGTGGTAGTATGTAGTAGTAGTATGTAGTAGTAGTTGTAGTAGTGGTAGTTGTAGTATGTAGTAGTAGAGGTAGTAGTAGTAGTAGAGGTAGTAGGAGTAGTACTGGGCCTGCTTAGTAGTAGTGGTAGTATGTAGTAGTAGTATGTAGTAGTAGTAGTAGTAGTTGTATTAGTGGTAGTTGTAGTAGTAGTAGTAGTAGTATGTAGTAGTAGAGGTAGTAGTTGTAGTACTAGGCCTGCTTAGTAGTAGTGGTAGTATGTAGTAGTACTATGTAGTAGTAGTAGTAGTAGTAGTAGTAGTAGTTGTAGTAGTTGTAGTAGTGGTAGTTGTAGTAGAGGTAGTAGTACTAGGCCTGCTTAGTAGTAGTGGTAGTATGTAGTAGTAGTATGTAGTAGTAGTAGTAGTAGTTGTGGTAGTTGTAGTAGTACTATGTAGTAGTAGAGGTAGTAGTAGTAGTACTAGGCCTGCTTAGTAGTAGTGGTAGTATGTAGTAGTAGTAGAGGTAGTAGTAGTAGAGGTAGTAGTAGTAGTATGTAGTAGTAGAGGTAGTAGTAGTAGTAGTAGAGGTAGTAGTAGTAGTAGTAGTAGTAGTAGTAGTAGTAGTAGTAGTAGTAGTAGTAGTAGTAGAGGTAGTAGTAGTAGTAGTATGTAGTAGTAGAGGTAGTAGTAGTAGTAGTAGTAGTAGTATGTAGTAGTAGAGGTAGTAGTAGTAGTACTAGGCCTGCTTAGTAGTAGTGTTATGCTCTGTGAGTGCTGCTCTGTCTAAGCAGCTTAGACGAAGGCCTAATGGCCCCCTATATTTCTCCATACAGTCCCCTAATAGAGTGTCATTTGAGAAGCAGCCGGTGACTTCTAAAAGTCTCCGATCAGATGAAGGTAGACCAGATGTTTGTGTTGTGGCAGACAGATGAGGTTTGCTGCTGCGGCGTAGTGCTCTGAGTCAGTGATGCTCTGTCTCAGTGCAGTGGGCGTAGGCGCAGAGGAAGTAGCTGCACATTACTGCAGCAACGAACAGCTCCACCTAGTGGTGTGTTTGGGAAAGGGCACCTCAAACAGCTAGGACATGGTCAGACAGAATTTTTATTTTATTTGACTAGGCAAGTCTGTTAAGAACAAATTCTTATTTACAATGACAGCCTACCGGAAAACAGTGGGTTTACGATCTTGTTCAGGGGCAGAATGACAGATTTTTTTTTTACCTTGTCAGCTCAGGGATTCCATCCCGCAACGTTTCGCACTAACCACTAGGCTACCTGCCACCTCAACATGTTAAGAAACCTTCAGAATCAGATTATATAGAACAGACCGGCCTCTCTGACATGTAGTGAAAGGGATCATGGCAGCTCTATTCATGACATATCAAACTGATACAATTCCGTATTTGTGTATCTTTATTTAACAAGGCAAGTCAGTTAAGAAAACAAATTCTTACTTTCAATGACGGCCTAGGAACAGGGGGTTAACTGCCTTGTTCAGGGGCAGAATGACAGATTTTCACATTGTCAGCTCAGGGATTCAATCTTGCAACCTTTCAGTTACTAGTCCAACGCTCTAACCACTAGGCTACCCTGCCTCTAACCACTAGGCTACCTTCCTCTAACCACTAGGCTACCTTTCTCTAACCACTAGGCTACCTGCCTCTAACCACTAGGCTACCTGCCTCTAACCACTAGGCTACCCTGCCTCTAACCACTAGGCTACCTGCCTCTAACCACTAGGCTACCCTTCCTCTAACCACTAGGCTACCTGCCTCTAACCACTAGGCTACCTGCCTCTAACCACTAGGCTACCTGCCTCTAACCACTAGGCTACCCTGCCTCTAACCACTAGGCTACCTGCCTCTAACCACTAGGCTACCTGCCTCTAACCACTAGGCTACCCTTCCTCTAACCACTAGGCTACCTGCCTCTAACCACTAGGCTACCTGCCTCTAACCACTAGGTTACCTGCCTCTAACCACTAGGCTACCTGCCTCTAACCACTAGGCTACCCTTCCTCTAACCACTAGGCTACCTGCCTCTAACCACTAGGCTACCTGCCTCTAACCACTAGGCTACCTGCCTCTAACCACTAGGCTACCCTGCCTCTAACCACTAGGCTACCTGCCTCTAACCACTAGGCTACCCTGCCTCTAACCACTAGGCTACCTTGCCTCTAATCACTAGGCTACCTGCCTCTAACCACTAGGCTACCTGCCTCTAATCACTAGGCTACCCTACCTCTAACCACTGCCTGCCTCTAACCACTAGGCTACCTGCCTCTAACCAATAGGCTACCCTGCCTCTAACCACTAGGCTACCTGCCTCTAACCAATAGGCTACCTGCCTCTAACCACTCGGCTACCTGCCTCTAACCACTAGGCTACCCTGCCCGCTCTAATGCTTTGGATAGAATTGAAATAACTGTGATTCTAGGAACTGTTCTGCTCCAATCAAAGAGCGGGGTGTCATGACACCCTTTCTGTTTGGCGATCCAACCACAGGTCTTTAGATGGCGTGGAGAACCATAGAGGAGATTGTTGAACCACAGGTCTTTAGATGGCGTGGAGAACCATAGAGGGGATTATAGAACCACAGGTCTTTAGATGGCGTGGAGAACCATAGAGGAGATTGTTGAACCACAGGTCTTTAGATGGCGTGGAGAACCATAGAGGAGATTGTTGAACCACAGGTCTTTAGATGGCGTGGAGAACCATAGAGGACATTGTTGAACCACATGTCTTTAGATGGCGTGGAGAACCATAGAGGAGATTGTTGAACCACAGGTCTTTAGATGGCGTGGAGAAGCATAGAGAAGAATGTTGAACCACAGTTAGATGGTGTGGAGAACCATAGAGGACATTGTTGAACCACAGTTAGATGGCGTGGAGAACCATAGAGGAGATTGTTGAACCACAGTTAGATGGCGTGGAGAACCATAGAGGAGATTGTTGAACCACAGGTCTTTAGATGGTGTGGAGAACCATAGAGGAGATTGTTGAACCACAGTTAGATGGCGTGGAGAACCATAGAGGAGATTGTTGAACCACAGTTAGATGGCGTGGAGAACCATAGAGGAGATTGTTGAACCACAGGTCTTTAGATGGTGTGGAGAACCATAGAGGAGATTGTTGAACCATAGTTAGATGGCGTGGAGAACCATAGAGTACATTGTTGAACCATAGTTAGATGGCGTGGAGAACCATAGAGGAGATTGTTGAACCATAGTTAGATGGCGTGGAGAACCATAGAGGAGATTGTTGAACCATAGTTAGATGGCGTGGAGAACCATAGAGGAGATTGTTGAACCATAGTTAGATGGCGTGGAGAACCATAGAGGAGATTGTTGAACCATAGTTAGATGGCATGGAGAACCATAGAGGAGATTGTTGAACCATAGTTAGATGGCGTGGAGAACCATAGAGGAGATTGTTGAACCACAGTTAGATGGCGTGGAGAACCATAGAGGAGATTGTTGAACCACAGTTAGATGGCGTGGAGAACCATAGAGGAGATTGTTGAACCACAGTTAGATGGCGTGGAGAACCATAGAGGAGATTGTTGAACCATAGTTAGATGGCGTGGAGAACCATAGAGGAGATTGTTGAACCATAGTTAGATGGCGTGGAGAACCATAGAGGATATTGTTGAACCATAGTTAGATGGCGTGGAGAACCATAGAGGACATTGTTGAACCACAGTTAGATGGTGTGGAGAACCATAGAGGAGATTGTTGAACCACAGTTAGATGGCGTGGAGAACCATAGAGGAGATTGTTGAACCACAGTTAGATGGCGTGGAGAACCATAGAGGAGATTGTTGAACCACAGTTAGATGGCGTGGAGAACCATAGAGGAGATTGTTGAACCACAGTTAGATGGCGTGGAGAACCATAGAGGAGATTGTTGAACCACAGTTAGATGGCGTGGAGAACCATAGAGGAGATTGTTGAACCACAGTTAGATGGCGTGGAGAACCATAGAGGAGATTGTTGAACCACAGTTAGATGGCGTGGAGAACCATAGAGGAGATTGTTGAACCATAGTTAGATGGCGTGGAGAACCATAGTTAGATGGCGTGGAGAACCATAGAGGAGATTGTTGAACCATAGTTAGATGGCATGGAGAACCATAGAGGAGATTGTTGAACCATAGTTACATGGCATGGAGAACCACAGAGGAGATTGTTGAACCATAGTTAGATGGCGTGGAGAACCATAGAGGACATTGTTGAACCACAGTTAGATGGTGTGGAGAACCATAGAGGACATTGTTGAACCACAGTTAGATGGCGTGGAGAACCATAGAGGAGATTGTTGAACCACAGTTAGATGGCGTGGAGAACCATAGAGGAGATTGTTGAACCACAGGTCTTTAGATGGCGTGGAGAACCATAGAGGAGATTGTTGAACCACAGTTAGATGGCGTGGAGAACCACAGAGGAGATTGTTGAACCATAGAGGAGATTGTTGAACCACAGGTCTTTAGATGGCGTGGAGAACCATAGAGGAGATTGTTGAACCATAGTTAGATGGCGTGGAGAACCATAGAGGAGATTGTTGAACCACAGTTAGATGGCGTGGAGAACCACAGAGGAGATTGTTGAACCATAGAGGAGATTGTTGAACCACAGGTCTTTAGATGGCGTGGAGAACCATAGAGGAGATTGTTGAACCATAGTTAGATGTTTATTCTTTGGATCTTGAAGGATAAGTGGTACATTTAGGACATTTAGGAAAAAAGGAAACTCAACCAAAATAAATGTAATGGATCTTATGCCAATATTCTGGTCAACTGACCAAAATGGAGACCGAAGTGTTTGGTGTTTTGGTAATGTAGGAAATGTAACAACAGAAGTGCCAAAGTGTATGTTTAGCTCACATGATGTTGTTTGTCAAATAAAATAACCCCAGGCATGCTGTGAAACTGTAGAAGGTCATATTTTCAAGAGCAGATGGAATGTGTTGAGTTCCCCTGTTGTTACTGTTCCAGCTCACAGAAAGGGTGAGGGCCACATGCTTCTGTGTGAACTGTGACATAGTTTGAGAGAGTTTGCTCTGCCTCTGTGGGAATAGTGTCGGTATGTTTTCAGAATCCCAGAAGCATCATCATACTTGTTGCCAAGTTATTATTTTGTATTCGTTCAGAAAATTGCACTTGTTACTGACTCTAAACCCTCCTTCCTCTTCCCTGCTCTCCTCTCTTCCCTGCTCTCCTCTCTTCCCTGCTCTCCTCTCTTCCCTGCTCTCCTCTCTTCCCTGCTCTCCTCTCTTCCCTGCTCTTCCCTGCTCTCCTCTCTTCCCTGCTCTCCTCTCTTCCCTGCTCTCCTCTCTTCCCTGCTCTCCTCTCTTCCTTGCTCTCCTCTCTTCCCTGCTCTTCCCTGCTCTCCTCTCTTCCCTGCTCTTCCCTGCTCTCCTCTCTTCCCTGCTCTTCCCTGCTCTCCTCTCTTCCCTGCTCTTCCCTGCTCTCCTCTCTTCCCTGCTCTTCCCTGCTCTCCTCTCTTCCCTGCTCTTCCCTGCTCTCCTCTCTTCCCTGCTCTTCCCTGCTCTCCTCTCTTCCCTGCTCTCCTCTCTTCCTTGCTCTCCTCTCTTCCCTGCTCTCCTCTCTTCCCTGCTCCCCTCTCTTCCCTGCTCTTCCCTGCTCTCCTCTCTTCCCTGCTCTCCTCTCTTCCCTGCTCTCCTCTCTTCCCTGCTCTCCTCTCTTCCCTGCACTTCCCTGCTCTCCTCTCTTCCCTGCTCTTCCCTGCTCTCCTCTCTTCCCTGCTCTCCTCTCTTCCCTGCTCTTCCCTGCTCTCCTCTCTTCCCTGCTCTCCTCTCTTCCTTGCTCTCCTCTCTTCCCTGCTCTCCTCTCTTCCCTGCTCTCCTCTCTTCCCTGCTCTCCTCACTTCCCTGCTCTCCTCTCAATGTAGTTCTACTTCCAGGCAAGGTGGTGGCGCTGCGTCGTGTACAACCCAGGGCAAGGCCGGGACCGCCCATAAGATCTGTCTGGTGTGTTCAGATGAGGCGTCCGGCTGTCACTACGGGGTGCTCACCTGCGGAAGCTGCAAGGTGTTCTTCAAGAGAGCCGTGGAAGGTACGGTGGCAAGGGGTGAGATGGTAGGACAATTGCTATGGTCTGGTCCCAGATCTGTTTTTACTATCTTGCAAGTCACTGGGACTGGGCTACCACTGATGATGTGTGGTGTATATATCATGTGGTACTGTGGCAAGGAGTGTGACACCTTGTACTGTGGCGGCATGGAATGATGTTTGGTTTACGGTAGATACTGGCAAGGTAGGATGGCAAGGAGTGAGATGGTAAGACACCTTGTACTGTGGCAGCATGGAATGATGTTTGGTTTACGGTAGATACTGGCAAGGAGTGAGATGGTAGAACAACTGGTGCTTCTGGTACTGTTGCACTGTGACATGGAATGATGTACGGTAGGCATATTGTGAATGATACTCGTCTGTGCCTGTTCGAATGAAGACACTGCAGACATTTGATTTGCAAGTTGGGGGCTTTCTGATCCAGTGTGATGCAAGAAGAAAGAGGTACTTTATTCAATTGTTTTGTCATTCAAATTCTCTTCTCGTGTTTCAGGGCAACACAACTACCTGTGTGCTGGGAGGAAGGACTGTATCATCGATAAGATCAGAAGGAAGAACTGTCCAGCCTGCCGCTTCCGTAAGTGTCTCATGGCAGGGATGAACCTGGAAGGTAAACTATGTTAGTGTCTCATGGCAGGGATGAACCTGGAAGGTAAACTATGTTACCTTGTTTTATTGTCTCATGGCAGGGATGAACCTGGAAGGTAAACTATGTTACCTTGTTTTATTGTCTCCTGGCAGGGATGAACCTGGAAGGTAAACTATGTTACCTTGTTTTATTGTCTCATGGCAGGGATGAACCTGGAAGGTAAACTATGTTACCTTGTTTTATTGTCTCATGGCAGGGATGAACCTGGAAGGTAAACTATGTTACCTTGTTTTATTGTCTCATGGCAGGGATGAACCTGGAAGGTAAACTATGTTACCTTGTTTTATTGTCTCATGGCAGGGATGAACCTGGAAGGTACACTATGTTACCTTGTTTTATTGTCTCATGGCAGGGATGAACCTGGAAGGTAAACTATGTTACCTTGTTTTATTGTCTCATGGCAGGGATGAACCTGGAAGGTAAACTATGTTACCTTGTTTTATTGTCTCATGGCAGGGATGAACCTGGAAGGTAAACTATGTTACCTTGTTTTATTGTCTCATGGCAGGGATGAACCTGGAAGGTAAACTATGTTACCTTGTTTTATTGTCTCATGGCAGGGATGAACCTGGAAGGTACACTCTTTTACCTTGTTTTATTGTCTCATGGCAGGGATGAACCTGGAAGGTAAACTATGTTACCTTGTTTTATTGCCTCATGGCAGGGATGAACCTGGAAGGTAAACTATGTTACCTTGTTTTATTGTCTCATGGCAGGGATGAACCTGGAAGGTAAACTATGTTACCTTGTTTTATTGTCTCATGGCAGGGATGAACCTGGAAGGTAAACTATGTTACCTTGTTTTATTGTCTCATGGCAGGGATGAACCTGGAAGGTAAACTATGTTACCTTGTTTTATTGTCTCATGGCAGGGATGAACCTGGAAGGTAAACTATGTTACCTTGTTTTATTTTACAGATTCTATATTTGATTTAATGTAAATTGGTGTACAGCTCCATCTATGACTACAAGGTACTACAACCTCAAGTACCAGACACAAGTAGATACAGTGCCTTCAGAAAGTATTCAGACCCCTTGACTTTTTCCAGATTTTGTTACGTAACGGCCTTATTCTAAAATGGATACAATAAATAAAAATTCTCAGCAATCTACACACAATACCCCATAATGACATCACAATACCCCATAATGACAAAGCATGAGGTCAAAGGAATTGTCCGTAGAACTCCAAGACAGGATTGTGTCTCGAGGTACAGATCTGGGGAAGAGTACCAAAAACTTCCTGCAGCATTGAAGGTCCCCAAGAACACAGTGGTCTCCATTTTTAAATGGAAGAAGTTTGGAACCACCAAGACTCTTCCTAGAACTGGTCGCCCAGCCAAACTGAACAATCGAGGGAGAAGGGCCTTGGTCAGGGAGGTGACCAAGAACCCGATGGTCACTCTGACAGAGCTCTAGAGTTCCTCTGTGGAGATGGGAGAACCTTCTAGAAGGACAACTATCTCTGCAGCACTCCACCAATCAGGCCTTTATGGTAGAGTGGCCAGACAGAAGCCACTCCTCGGTAAAAGGCACATGACAGCCCGCTTGGAGTTTTCCAAAAGGCATCTAAAGACTCTCAGACCATTAAAAACAAGATTCTCTGGTCTGATGAAACCAAGATTGAACTCTTTGGCCTGAATGCCAAGTGTCATGTCTGGAGGAAATCTGGTACCATCCCTACGGTGAAGCATGGTGGTTGCAGCATCACGCTGTGGGAATGTTTTTCAGCTGCAATTACTGGGATACTAGTCAGGATTGAGGGAAAAGAGAGATCCTTGATAAAAACCTGCTCCAGAGCGCTCAGGACCTCAGACTGGGGTGAAGGTTCACCTTCCAACCTGTCAACGACCCTAAGCACACAGCCAAGACAAGTCTCTGAATGTCCCTGAGTGGCCCAGCCAGAGCCCAGACTTGGAACCAGATGGAGCATCTCTGGAGAGACCTAAAAATAGCTATGCAGCAAAGCTCCCCATCCAACCTGACAGAGCTTGAAAGGATCTGCAGAGAAGAATGGAGAAACTCCCCAAATACAGGTGTGCCAAGCTTGTAGCGTCATACCCAAGAAGACTTGAGGCTGTAATTACTGCCAAAGGTGCTTCAACAAAGTACTGAATAAAGGGATTAGTGTCCCGGTCCTTAAAAGTGGCAGCTTTAGCCTTTAGTGTGAATGTTGCCTGTAATCCATGGCTTCTGGTTGGGGTATGTACGTACTGTCACTGTGGGGACAATGTCATCGAGGCACTTATTAAAGGGAATGGGAACACTTTAGGAAGTTATGTACATGTGATATTTCAGTGACAATCATTTCAGAAAAACAGTTTTTGCTTTGACATTATGGGGTATTGTGTGTAGATTAATGGGGGGACACACGATTTAATCGCTCTGGATAAGAGCGTCTGCTAAATGACTTAAATGTAATGTAAATGTAATCATTTTTAGAAAAGGTCAAGGGGTCTGAATACTCCGAAGGTACTGTATGTTAGTTTAACTGGTTTTTGATATCATGGTCAGTCAATATACCTCCTCTCTCCCTCCCTTCCTCTCTCCTTCACTACAGCTCGTAAAACCAAGAAGCTGAACCGTTTAAAGGGGGTGCAGCAGCCCACCATGGCCGAGCTGACCCCCCGTCCGCTCCCAGAGGCCAGGTCGCTGGTCCCCAAGTCCATGCCCCAGCTCACCCCCACCATGCTGTCTCTACTAAAGGCCATCGAGCCAGACACCATCTACTCTGGCTACGACGGCACCCTGCCAGACACCTCCACCCGCATCATGACCACCCTCAACAGGCTGGGGGGACGACAGGTGGTATCAGCCGTCAAGTGGGCCAAGTCTTTGCCAGGTACTACTATTTCTAAGAGACATGGTTGGAAACCTACCATAGACAGCAGTGCTACAGTATCATCAGAGAAATGGAACCTATAGTCATTTAGTGTTCTGTTACCTTCCCCTGCAGGGTTCCGGAACCTTCACCTGGACGACCAGATGACTCTGCTGCAGTGTTCCTGGTTGTTCCTCATGTCCTTCGGCCTGGGCTGGAGGTCCTACCAACAGTGTGCCGGGAACATGCTCTGCTTCGCTCCAGACCTCGTCATCAACCAGTATGTCTATTTATCTGTCAGCCTAAGTCTTTGTCTGTCTGCATGTCTCTCTCTCTCCTCATCAGGGACCGTATGAAGCTGCCCTACATGGCAGACCAGTGTGACGTCATCACTAACATGTCTCTCTCTCTCATCAGGGACTGTATGAAGCTGCCCTACATGGCAGACCAGTGTGACGTCATCACTAACATACCTGTCTCTCTCTCTCCTCATCAGGGACAGTATGAAGCTGCCCTACATGGCAGACCAGTGTGACATCATCACTAACATGTCTCTCTCTCTCCTCATCAGGGACCGTATGAAGCTGCCCTACATGGCAGACCAGTGTGACGTCATCACTAACATACCTGTCTCTCTCTCTCTCCTCATCAGGGACAGTATGAAGCTGCCCTACATGGCAGACCAGTGTGACGTCATCACTAACATGTCTCTCTCTCTCCTCATCAGGGACCGTATGAAGCTGCCCTACATGGCAGACCAGTGTGACGTCATCACTAACATGTCTCTCTCTCTCTCATCAGGGACCGTATGAAGCTGCCCTACATGGCAGACCAGTGTGACGTCATCACTAACATACCTCTCTCTCTCCTCATCAGGGACCGTATGAAGCTGCCCTACATGGCAGACCAGTGTGACGTCATCACTAACATGTCTCTCTCTCTCATCAGGGACCGTATGAAGCTGCCCTACATGGCAGACCAGTGTGACGTCATCACTAACATACCTGTCTCTCTCTCTCCTCATCAGGGACAGTATGAAGCTGCCCTACATGGCAGACCAGTGTGACATCATCACTAACATGTCTCTCTCTCTCCTCATCAGGGACCGTATGAAGCTGCCCTACATGGCAGACCAGTGTGACGTCATCACTAACATACCTGTCTCTCTCTCTCTCCTCATCAGGGACAGTATGAAGCTGCCCTACATGGCAGACCAGTGTGACGTCATCACTAACATGTCTCTCTCTCTCCTCATCAGGGACCGTATGAAGCTGCCCTACATGGCAGACCAGTGTGACGTCATCACTAACATACCTGTCTCTCTCTCTCCTCATCAGAGACCGTATGAAGCTGCCCTACATGGCAGACCAGTGTGACGTCATCACTAACATACCTGTCTCTCTCTCTCCTCATCAGGGACCGTATGAAGCTGCCCTACATGGCAGACCAGTGTGATGTCATCACTAACATGTCTCTCTCTCTCTCCTCATCAGGGACCGTATGAAGCTGCCCTACATGGCAGACCAGTGTGACGTCATCACTAACATACCTGTCTCTCTCTCTCCTCATCAGGGACCGTATGAAGCTGCCCTACATGGCAGACCAGTGTGAACAGATGTTGAAGATCTCCAGTGAGTTTGTCAGACTGCAGGTGTCTCATGACGAGTATCTGTGTATGAAGGTTCTGCTGCTGCTCAGCACCGGTGAGTCTCAGCTCTGCTTTTCCTTTGACCTTGAGTCCATAACAATATACCAGCCTATTTCCTGATTGATGGCTGTGTGTTCCTGGGTTTTTACTGTTATGTTTTTAATGTTGATCCTGCCATTGGGATGTTAAAGAAGGAACGTTTCCTATTTCATCTTATTGTATTTTCACTTTTCATTTTCAACATAACAGTGCATTCGGAAAGTATTCAGACACCTTGACTTTTTCCACATTTTGTTTACGTTACAGCCTTATTCTAAAATAGATTTTTTTTTTTAAATAAGTTTTATCCTCATCGATCTACACACAATACCTCATAATGACAAAGCAAAAACTATTTCATACATTTTAGAATAAGGCTGTAACGTAACAAAATGTGGAAAAAGACAAGGTGTCTGAATACTTTCCTCAGGCACTGTATAATGGAAGGGGAACTGCATAGGCACTGTATAATGGAAGGGGAACTGCATAGGCACTGTATAATGGAAGGGGAACTGCATAGGCACTGTATAATGGAAGGGGAACTGCATAGGCACTGTATAATGGAAGGGGAACTGCATAGGCACTGTATAATGGAAGGGGAACTGCATAGGCACTGTATACTGGAAGGGGAACTGCATAGGCACTGTATAATGGAAGGGGAACTGCATAGGCACTGTATACTGGAAGGGGAACTGCATAGGCACTGTATAATGGAAGGGGAACTGCATAGGCACTGTATACTGGAAGGGGAACTGCATAGGCACTGTATAATGGAAGGGGAACTGCATAGGCACTGTATACTGGAAGGGGAACTGCATAGGCACTGTATAATGGAAGGGGAACTGCATAGGCACGACTTACTGGGCTGTTTAACACTATTTCTGTTATGTTATTTTCCTGTTATGTTCATCTTTAGTGCCAAAGGCAAAAACACTCAGAGAGGTTGATGTATTATGGTGTGTGTGTGTGTGTGTGTGTGTGTGTGTGTGTGTGTGTGTGTGTGTGTGTGTGTGTGTGTGTGTGTGTGTGTGTGTGTGTGTGTGTGTGTGTGTGTGTGTGTGTGTGTGTGTGTGTGTGTGTGCGTCCAGTGCCAAAGGATGGTCTGAAGAGTCAGGCAGTGTTTGATGAGATCAGGATGTCCTACATCAAGGAGTTGGGGAAGGCCATCGTCAAGAGAGAGGAAAACTCCAGCCAGAACTGGCAACGCTTCTACCAGCTCACCAAGCTTCTTGACTCCATGCACGAGGTACACATTAGAATTCTTCACGGGTTCAACAGACTCAAAATCCTGAGATAAGACCCGGGATTGGGGCCTAAATTCAGATTTTTCCCTTGGATATCAGTCGGGTCTGATATAATTGCCACGCTTCTCGAATATGTGCATTTAAAATGTATTTACCGTCTAGACCCGTACTCTGTTACTTTAATCTTTGTGAGGTGAAGAGAACGGTGCGATCTTGTTACCTGTGTCAGCCAACTGCAACTCAAAATGTATAGCTTATTTCCAGCTGAAACCGGTTCTGGCTGCTCACCTCACACGTGCCTGCTGTTGAAGAGAGAGAGAGAGAGAGAGAGAGAGAGAGAGAGAGAGAGAGAGAGAGAGAGAGAGAGAGAGAGAGAGAGAGAGAGAGAGAGAGAGAGAGAGAGAGAGAGAGAGAGAGAGAGAGAGAGAGAGAGAGAGAGAGAGAGAGAGAGAGAGAGAGAGAGAGAGAGAGAGAGAGAGAGAGAGAGAGAGAGAGAGAGAGAGAGAGAGAGAGAGAGAGAGAGAGAGAGAGAGAGAGAGAGAGAGAGAGAGAGAGAGAGAGAGAGAGAGAGAGAGAGAGAGAGAGAGAGAGAGAGAGAGAGAGAGAGAGAGAGAGAGAGAGAGAGAGAGAGAGGAGCCCTGACCTAGACTACTGTTGATTGTGAAGATGCAGGTCTTTTATATTGAAGTCAAATGAAAGTTAGAGGACAAAAGAGGATAGTGAGAAGAAGCCGACGGGAGGAGGGGGGTGGGACGTCCTCTGGGACAAGTTATAATATTGTAGTGGACAAAGATTAGAAAAGCGTTTGTAAATGGACTGTGTTCAACTCGCTATTCAGGTTTGAGGTTAACTTTGAGTTATTATCATTTGTTTTATCATTATTGTATATCATTTTCGATTTGTTGAGACATTTTTGTTGGCTAAATTAAGTTCTAACGGTCTTTTTAAATGTTGTGCTTCGTATATAGTTTGAGATGAAGGTTAAAACTAGGCCTGTTGTAAAATAAATAGCATTAGGCTATCATTGCTGTCATTTGTTCAGTAGGCCTACGGTATGCACTCACCTTTGTTGGGAATGGCTGCAATAGAGGCCATTTCAAGGTTTTAAACCAGTTCATTAAATATGCAACAAGTGTTTTGTTTCATTCTGTTGAACCATTTTCTTTGGCCAAATTAGGTTCCAACTGTAATGTTGTGTGTACCACAATATAATACCATTCGTGGTCTTGAACGCACTGCACAACATGTAAATTCCCGTTGGACGCGGGAGAGCTCTCAGTCTATTGAAAACGTCTGGTTAGTAGCTAGCAACCTTTTTGCGTTTGGATCCCACATCAGTTGCTGGGATCGCTACTATTTGTCCAGTGATCCTGCCGACCAGTGGTGTCTCTCTATCACATGTAAAGGATATTTTAAATGAACAAAAAATAGTTTTACAAGCAGTTGTTACAACAACAAGAATATCACTTCAAGTGTTTTGTCCAAATACTGGTGGAGTCAACTAATAAAATAATGGACCTGACCAGAGAGGTCCAGGACCTGAAGAACAGTTTGCTGTTCTCTCAGGGTCAGCTCGATGAGTTGAAACAGGAGATGACAGCCATCTGTAAATCGTTGAGAGAGGACATCAGTTCTGTAACAATGACAGAGAAAATCAGATTATCTCGAGGGACAAACGGGGCTGAATAACATGGTTGTGGACAGAATTGCTGGAAACCTGGACGGAGTCTGAGGAGAAACTGAAGTGAAATGGAATCTTAACGCAATGACATTCTATACGATTCTGTGCTTCCAACTTTGTGGCAAAAGTTTGGGGAAGGGACATTCCTGTTTCAGCATGACAATGCCCCCATGCACAAAGTGACGTCCATACAGACATGGTTTGTTGAGATCGGTGTCAAAGAACTTGAATTTCAAGGCCTACCTTCAAACTCAGTACCTCTTTGCTTGACATAATGGGGAAATCAAAAGAAATCAGCCAACACTTTAAAAAAAAAAGAATTGTAGACCTCCACAAGTCTGGTTCATCCTCAGGAGCAATTTCCAAACACCTGAAGGTACCACGTTCATCTGTACAAACAATAGTATGCAAGTATAAACACCCTGGGACCACCCAGCCGTCATACCGCTGAGGAAAGAGACGCGTTCTGTCTCCTAGTGATGAATGTACTTTGGTGCGAAAAGTGCAAATCAATCCCAGAACAACAGCAAAGGACCTTATGAAGATGCTGGAGGAAACAGGTACAAAAGTATCTATATCCACAGTAAAACAAGTCCTATATCGACATAACCTGAAAGGCCACTCAGCAAGAAAGAAGCCACTGCTCCAAAACCGCCATAAAAAAGCCAGGCTACGGTTTGCAACTGCACATGGGGACAAATATGAAAAAAATAGATAACTGTTTGGCCATAATGACCATCGTTATGTTTGGCGGAAGAGGGGGAGGCTTGCAAGCCGAAGAACACCATCCCAACCGTGAAGCACGGGGTGGTAGCATCATGTTGTGGGGGTGTTTTGCTGCAGGAGGGACTGGTGCACTTCACAAAATAGATGGCATCATGAGGGAGGGAAATTATGTGTATATATTGAAGCAACATCCCAAGACATCAGTCAGGAAGTTAAAGCTTGGTCGCAAATGGACAATGACGCCAAGCATACTTCCAAAGTTGTGGCAAAATGGCTTAAGGACAACAAAGTCAAGGTATTGGAGTGGCCATAACAAGTCCCTGACCTTAATCCTATAGAAAATTTGTGGGCCGAACTGAAAAAGCGTGTGCAAGCGAGGAGGCCTACAAACCTGACTCAGTTACACCAGCTCTGTCAGGAGGAATGGGCCAAAATTCACCCAACTTATTGTGAGAAGCTTGTGGAAGGCTCCCCAAAACGTTTGACCCAAGTTAATCAATTTAAAGGCAATGCTACCAAATACTAATTGAGTGCATGTGAACGTCTGACCCACTGGGAATGTGATGAAAGAAATAAAAGCTGAAATAAATCATTATCTCTACCATTATTCTGACATTTCACATTCGTGGTCTGGAGCTCAATGCTGTCTCCTGGTGGTCTGGAGCTCAATGCTGTCTCCTGGTGGTCTGGAGCTCAATGCTTTCTCCTGGTGGTCTGGAGCTCAATGCTGCCTCCTGGTGGTCTGGAGCTCAATGCTGTCTCCTGGTGGTCTGGAGCTCAATGCTGTCTCCTGGTGGTCTGGAGCTCAATGCTGTCTCCTGGTGGTCTGGAGCTCAATGCTGTCTCCTGGTGGTCTGGAGCTCAATGCTGTCTCCTGGTGGTCTGGAGCTCAATGCTTCTCCTGGTGGTCTGGAGCTCAATGCTGTCTCCTGGTGGTCTGGAGCTCAATGCTGTCTCCTGGTGGTCTGGAGCTCAATGCTGTCTCCTGGTGGTCTACAAATTTTGTCATGAGAAGCAGAGAACATTTAGCATTTTCTTGCAATTCTATTCTATTCTAACAAAATCTATGTACTAAAAAAAACCTAGCTATAAAATGTTAGTTGGCATGGGCTTTTTGATCTGGATATTTCGGACAATTTATAAATAGCTCTCTAAAGGTTTGCAATGACTGACATGATAAGAGGAACTGATGATGCACTACCCAGTTTAGAAACGGTATTCTACTATTACAACACACATGTGGCATACAGCCAGATATGGGATTCATGAATGAGTGGGTTAGGAACAATAATGATGACAACTTGCATATGTTGGGACAGGATGTTAACTTCTTAGGGGTCCTGCTAGCAGGACAACTTCCGGTGAAACTAGGGGCGCAATTCAATAAATAATCATAATAATTATGGATATTAAACATTTAGGTACATACAAGTGTCTTATATCGGCTGAAAGCTTAAACTCTTGTTAATCGACCTGCACTGTCCTATTTACAGTACCTATTACAGTGAAAACGTGTCATGTGATTGTTTGAGGACGGCGCCCCACATCAAAATCATTTTCCACCGGCACAGGTTTCATAAATTCACATAACGATTAAATATTCACTTACTTTTTGAAAAACTTCCTCTGATTTGTCATCCAAAGGGTCCCAGCTATAACATGTAGTGTTGTTTTGTTAGATAAAATCCTTCTTTATATCCCAAAAAGTCTGTTTAGTTGGCGCCATCGATTTGAGTAATCCATTCGTTCAACATGCAGAGAAAGGAATATGAAAATCTACCCCTAACCTTTGTTTCAAACAAATCAAAATACGTTTCTATTTACTCCTCAGATACCCTCAAATGTCATCAAACTATAATATTTCTTACAGAAAGAAGTATGTTCAGGAAACTGATTTTAGCAGGTGCGTCCTGTATTGATGGCACGCCCGAACACACATTTCCAAGACTGTGTCCCTGTACTAAAACTGATATTTCTTATTCATTTTGGAAGTTACAAGCCTTGAAACCTTGATCATAGACTGCTGACACTCTGTGGAAGCCATAGAAATTACAGCTAGAATTCAGTTTGCCCATATACTTTCCATTGTAAGAGCATGGTCTCAACAAAACAAAAATAAATTATGTTTGGTTTTTCGTCTACATTATTTTAACATTTCTACAAACTTCAAAGTGTTTTCTTTCCAATGGCACCAATTATACGCATATCCTGGCTTCAGGGCCTGAGCAACAGGTAGTTTACTTTGGGCACGTCATTCAGGCGGAAATTTAGAAAAAAAGAGGCCTGGCCCTAATTATGTGTTCTTCTGTCATTCATCTATCCATGTTTGTTTAAGAACATTTCTGTGGCCAACAGACAGTAAATAAACATGTCTAATGTGCTGCTTTCTCTTTAGATGGTTGGTGGGCTGCTCAACTTCTGCTTCTACACGTTCGTCAACAAGTCTCTGTCGGTGGAGTTCCCAGAGATGTTAGCAGAGATCATCAGCAACCAGTTACCAAAATTCAAAGCCGGGAGCGTCAAGCCCCTCCTCTTCCACCAGAAATGACTGTGTGGTGCTTCCGCCACCATGACACAATGCCTTAAAATCCCCTCACCTTTCCCCTGACAGAGGGAGACCGGGAAGAAGAGAAGACAGAAGAGGAGATGCTGTTTTGGGAGAAAGTATACAAAGTACAAGGGTTTGGGGATTTGGGGATGAAACATGGAGGAGGAAGGAGAGATTTGTCAAGAGGCAGACGACGAGAGGGAAAGAGCACAGAGTTTTTTTAGTTTCGTTTAACATCTATGATCCAGTATGCAGTATAACAGTAGAAATAAATGTCTTAAGTTTAAAGATAATCAAGGATTGAAATAAACTAACCGTGTTTTCTCAGGTGTATCACCCTCAGAATTTAACAATATCTAGATTAAACAAGTATCTCATGTACAGATTATTAAGATGCTATTTTTTACAGCCACAGGTTTATACAGTTTATTATACAGGTCATTTCTTACCTCAGCAAAGGTAAACACTATAACTATTGTGATGTTTTCCCACAGGTTTAGCTACTGGGTATTCCTCTACCTACTGTCGTGTTTAGAACCTGGTTGTAAACAGAGTTTGATTATCAAGTCACATGACATAAAACATCTCGTTTTGTTTTGTAACTGTCATTACAAAAGCATTTTTGCATAGCTTTTTTTTTTTTTTTAAGTCAGGCATAACATTATGAATGAGTTTTTTTAATTTTTATGTAAGCTTTATGTAAGCATACAGTACACAATTCACAGACCTATCTTTGTCTACGTTTAGGCTACACGCAGGCTGCCAGGTTTACACACACACACACACACCGTCGATCGGAAAAAAGGGAGAGAAAAAAAGATGTGCCTTTTTAGCTTGACGTCTGATTTTAGCCTCTGGCTGTCCGAGGATGTTCTTCCTTCACCATTACGGTTGACCCTCGGTGTATGTGATTGTTGTCTTCCTGTTACATGCAGTTTCAGTCAGTTTTCCTTTTTAAAAATGGCTGCCGTGTTTGTCTGTTGCTATTGCAGCTCGGTTATGGATTCTCAGTGTGGGATCAATCGATCCAATAATACTCCCAATCTACATACAGTATTCCCTTCCTGATCTCTTGTTCACGTCTCTATTTTAAATACTATTTTAGCACTATGCCCCCCCCCCCTCTACTAAACTGAGAGAATGTGAAAGTAAGTAGTAGAAAAGATGTCTTTAACTCTATTGGATGTTTGTAAAAGCTATTAATTGTCACCATTGAACTTGTTATTTTTGTCAGCAAAATGTAACTGGGTCTTTAACTAGGCAAGTCAGTTAAGAACAAATTCTTATTTACAATGATGGCCTACTGGGGAACGCACAACAGATTTTGACCTTGTCAGCTCGGGGATTCGATCCAGCAACCTCTTGGTTACTGGCCCAACGCTCTAAACACCTGCCGTCTGTCAGTGAACTTCTTCCTGTTGCTTTTGTTTTTACTGTTGTTTTGCTAGTCGTTATTTTGCCCGTTGTCATTGTTGGAATGTGTCGGAAAGAGAGAGATGCGTCAGCCAATCAAAAATAGAGAGTTTGAGAACGCAGCAGCGGCCCCAAAACCAGGCTGGTTGCTATGGTTTCCCTAACCGTAATATTTAATGGGAGTTTGGCAGTTCTTGAATTTAGTTGTATAGTAGTTCTTGGTCACTTTAGGAAAGGCAGAGGGCTTCAGTGTTTGACCCTCAATACTCTATATGCTGCTTTCTGTATGAACACGGGTGTGTTTGAATGGATAGTAGAGGGGTATGTGAATGAATCATGGGTAACTTGTCACTATTGATCCCTAAAGAGGCACTTATATTCTGGCAACAGTGACATGTCACTGACATATCAGACAATTTGACCATTTTATGAGACAAACCAGCGATACACAGGGGGTTCCGGAGAACTGCCACTGATGGACCGTGGTCTAGGACAACCTCTTAACCCACCGAGGCACCTTGCTTACGTCTTAGCTCTTTATGTGTGTTTTACTAAAAACATTTTCCAGAAAAGCACTTAGTACTAACATCCTTCTCTGTCATCTTGTGTTTTGCACTCAAACTGTGGGTCATCCCAAATGACACCCTTGTTCCCTTTGTAGTGTGTTACTTATGACCAGAGGAGGGCTCTGGTCCAAAGTAGTGCACGGAATAGGGAATAAGGTGCCATTTGGGATGTAGTTTAGTGGATGGGAGGGCATAGCTCTCCATCTTCTGTCCTCTGGGAGTTTCAGTGCCAAACTTGAACTTTCTCTTTTTTTTCAGGTTTGGAAAACAGTCCTCGTTTTAACAGTTGTCAGTGTTTATTTCAGAAAAAGATGAGGGAGAGAAAAAAAAACCTACTTAAAAGCGCTTATGTCCACCGTGGATTGAGTGGATTATTACAGAAACTAAAAACGTGAACTATTGACCTTTTTTAGTGTTTTCATCCACACTAGAGATTCCCTCGCATAAATATATATAGCAGGTTGACCCTTTAAGTCTAACAAACCCTTTCTATACACATGTACTTAGGTAGTTTAATGAGTCCAACATGAATTTGTAACATTTTATGATTTTGTCATTCATGTTGTCACCAAAAACATTTTACTGCTTTGTCATTCATGTTGTCACCAAAAACATTTTCCTGCTTTGTCATTCATGTTGTCACTAAAAACATTTTCCTGCTTGTCATTCATGTTGTCACCAAAAACATTTTCCTGCTTGTCATTCATGTTGTCACTAAAAACATTTTCCTGCTTGTCATTCATGTTGTCACTAAAATCATTTTCCTGCTTGTCATTCATGTTGTCACTAAAAACATTTTCCTGCTTGTCATTCATGTTGTCACTAAAAACATTTTCCTGCTTGTCATTCATGTTTTGCTTCTGTGCAGATTTTTTGTTCTTTCTCCCGTGAAACACAAACCAACCAACCCCATGTATCAACATGAATGTGAATCTGTACTAGGTCAGGCGGGGATGACTCAAGTCCTAGAGGGAGGGCATAGTGTCCGCTGGTCCTGGAGGGAGGGCATAGTGTCCGCTGGTCCTAGAGGGAGGGCATAGTGTCCGCTGGTCCTGGAGGGAGGGCATAGTGTCCGCTGGTCCTAGAGGGAGGGCATAGTGTCTGCTGGTCCTGGAGGGAGGGCATAGTGTCCGCTGGTCCTAGAGGGAGGGCATAGTGTCCGCTGGTCCTAGAGGGAGGGCATAGTGTCTGCTGGTCCTGGAGGGAGGGCATAGTGTCCGCTGGTCCTAGAGGGAGGGCATAGTGTCTGCTGGTCCTGGAGGGAGGGCATAGTGTCTGCAGGTCCTAGAGGGAGGGCATAGTGTCTGCTGGTCCTAGAGGGCATAGTGTCCGCTGGTCCTAGAGGGAGGGCATAGTGTCTGCTGGTCCTGGAGGGAGGGCATAGTGTCTGCTGGTCCTGGAGGGAGGGCATAGTGTCTGCAGGTCCTAGAGGGAGGGCATAGTGTCCGCTGGTCCTAGAGGGAGGGCATAGTGTCTGCTGGTCCTGGAGGGCATAGTGTCCGCTGGTCCTGGAGGGCATAGTGTCCGCTGGTCCTGGAGGGAGGGCATAGTGTCTGCTGGTCCTAGAGGGAGGGCATAGTGTCTGCTGGTCCTAGAGGGAGGGCATAGTGTCCGCTGGTCCTGGAGGGCATAGTGTCCGCTGGTCCTGGAGGGCATAGTGTCCGCTGGTCCTGGAGGGAGGGCATAGTGTCCGCTGGTCCTGGAGGGCATAGTGTCCGCTGGTCCTAGAGGGCATAGTGTCTGCAGGTCCTAGAGGGAGGGCATAGTGTCCGCTGGTCCTGGAGGGAGGGCATAGTGTCTGCTGGTCCTGGAGGGAGGGCATAGTGTCCGCTGGTCCTAGAGGGCATAGTGTCTGCAGGTCCTAGAGGGAGGGCATAGTGTCTGCTGGTCCTAGAGGGAGGGCATAGTGTCTGCTGGTCCTGGAGGGAGGGCATAGTGTCCGCTGGTCCTAGAGGGCATAGTGTCCGCTGGTCCTAGAGGGAGGGCATAGTGTCTGCAGGTCCTAGAGGGAGGGCATAGTGTCTGCTGGTCCTGGAGGGAGGGCATAGTGTCCGCTGGTCCTAGAGGGAGGGCATAGTGTCTGCTGGTCCTAGAGGGAGGGCATAGTGTCCGCTGGTCCTAGAGGGAGGGCATAGTGTCCGCTGGTCCTAGAGGGCATAGTGTCTGCTGGTCCTAGAGGGAGGGCATAGTGTCTGCTGGTCCTAGAGGGCATAGTGTCTGCTGGTCCTAGAGGGAGGGTATAGTGTCCGCTGGTCCTAGAGGGCATAGTGTCCGCTGGTCCTAGAGGGCATAGTGTCCGCTGGTCCTAGAGGGCATAGTGTCCGCTGGTCCTAGAGGGCATAGTGTCTGCTGGTCCTAGAGGGCATAGTGTCCGCTGGTCCTAGAGGGCATAGTGTCCGCTGGTCCTAGAGGGAGGGCATAGTGTCTGCTGGTTACATTTCCTAACTCCTGGCACGTATTTAATCCATTAATTTTACTAGTTGCTCTGAGAGGGCAACATACCTGGTTAAATTCAGTCACTGGTTTAAGGGAAAAGACAAAAAACCAGGAGACGTTCTAAAAATGTATGGTGATGCCGCAGGGGAGGGGAATTTGAGAGAATTGTTAACCCGAGACCTGAAGCGATTTTGAATAGTTGGGGCGTGTTCCAACTTCTCACCGAACTGGCATTAAAAATACAATGCTACTTATTTGTCTGTTTACGTGTTGGAAAAATGACTATTTTATTATTTTCATACACTATGCCTACGTGTAATAAAAGGCTATACATTAGTGACTCTTAAGAACAACTATTACCATACTCAGGTTGTTGTCATTCGTTACACATGTATGTGGTCATCTATGTTGATGGCACCGTTTAGAACCAAAAACATTTGGTTTTGATTCCCAACATTGTGTGTTTTTGTGACCTTCTTAATTAACAGTCAGGTTAAATAAACGCTCACCTGGCCATTCAGGTAAGTTAAGTTTCATACATACTGGACATGCCAAAGTCATTTGATGTTCTCACTACTTGGTTAGCCATTGTTAGCTTCCCAATCTATCCTAAAGGAAAATATTTGATTTTCTTTCAATGGTGGTACAAACATAGTTGAGCAAAACCAGCAGACTAGTTCTCCCGATCTAAACAGCTTTTGGATTACTTTCACAGTCAGTGTGGCTACAAGTTGTTCTCTGCTGTTGCCTTTCATATAACAAGTATGAAACCACAAACTACTCACCTCTCCTTATCCAAAAAATGTATTGGTCTCTGTGAAATTGTATCATACAGTACATTTTTGACAAGGAAATCTGAAAATATGCAATACGAATTACAAATACATGACTTACTTGTTGCTCTAAACAAGAGAATATGGACGTGTACTATGTAATTTCTTTTTTTTCTTTTACAATATAAGCTATTTTAGACAGAAAATGTTTACTTCAGTGAACTATTCTCTGTATTTCTCTGCAGGACAGATTTTCAGGAAACCTTTCAATAGTGTCAATATATACCATTTATTTAGACAACACAGTTCCACTATATGACTTTTTTCTATCAGGTGGCCAAAGCAAAGTTCAGCATATTTTCCTGTCGTTTTAGTGGCTCGTGGAACGACAGACGTTGCAGGGCTTTTCTGTTTCATAACACATTTGATATTTTCTTTTCTTTTTGCTTTGGTCAAATGTTGTGTACTAATATTATGAATATAGTAGTCAGTCAAAAAGTTCACAAATCAACCAGTTTGAACCTAACAATTTCCTCTGCCACAAAATATTGTTTTGAATTTCTATTTTGTATAAAACATATGCAGCCATCAAGGGGACGACGATTATTCACTAGTAATATGCTGTTCTCCGAAGCTTATTCGTTTTGCTTGTACACAAATTATGTACATATAATCCAGAGTAAAGCAAAAACAATTTGTTGTATTTCTCCCACAAATAATAATAGTTTTCTATATCCTGTGTATTATTGCTAATCTGTAGGTCATGTTGATGCTTTTCCTTCCATTAAATGTTGAACTACGTCTTTGTGTGGTATCTTTTTAAAAATGAGAAATGATATACAGATTGATCATGATGTTAACTTCTTGTACTTTTAATAACCACGTGATAATTCAACAATGGTTCATTCAATAAAAGGGGCTTTTCCATTCTGGTGCTTATTGATTTGATTTGTAACCTTTTGTATGACTAGGGACTTGATGAAGTTATTTCCTTGGCTAGCTGCCAGGGGACCTATTCTAGTTGATGGAAATTTTAATGTATTTGACACCAACCTAATCAGTCTAATATTGCTACGGTTAGTCTCTTGGTATCAGCATTTCTATAATGACAATACTTGGTGCCCCAAAGCCCGTTATAATGTTGGGAGAAAAGTGCTTTTTCATTCTTATTGAGGCCCTTTAGCCTGATCCCAGATGTGTTTGTACTGTATGGCCGACTCCTATGGTTGTTGGTATACCAAAAAGGTTGTTAATGGCAAGATGCCACAAACAGATGTTTGACCGGGCTCCAAGGTGGTAGCTCCTATGCCAGATTCCATATGTTGAACCAGGCTTCAAGGCTGTAGCTCCTATGCCAGATTCCAGATGTTGAACCAGGCTCCAAGGCTGTAGCTCCTATGCCAGATTCCAGAGCTCCTATGCCAGATTCCAGATGTTGAACCAGGCTCCAAGGCTGTAGCTCCTATGCCAGATTCCAGATGTTGAACCAGGCTCCAAGGCTGTAGCTCCTATGCCAGATTCCAGATGTTGAACCAGGCTCCAAGGCTGTAGCTCCTATGCCAGATTCCAGATGTTGAACCAGGCTCCAAGGCTGTAGCTCCTATGCCAGATTCCAGATATTGGACCGGGCTCTGAGATTCAGAAGTAATCTGCTCTACAATAATAAAACTGACCCTATACTGCATGAATAGCCAACGTCATCTGAAGATTCACCCGGGTGGGACGGTGGGAGGCAAGAGGGACAAAAATGACAGTAAAACCAGAAATAGTAGAATATTTCAGTGGATTTTGTGTTCTCAAATGACAACAGAATACTATGTCAAGAATACAAAAATCTGTCATTATTTTGTTTATTAAATTGTTCATCCAATCAAGAAGTTTAATATTTATCTTCAAAATTTGCTTTATATTCAACAGTAATACATTATGTTGATACATGCGTTAATGGATTGCAAATGTTCACAATCGACTTAACATAATAGACATGAAGGCTCATATTGTTAAACTTCATTAAAGATAAATCCTCAGTCTCCCACACTAATAATGACCCAGAATTATGTTATGGCTCAATAATAAGGGCAATGTGTGTTTGAATTACATGATAAGAATATGTGGGATCTATTTACACTGCAACAACACAGCTGGTTATGAGCTTAGGAAGTAGTGTTGAATATCTACAGACAATGTTATTAGTAAATATTCTACTGTTGTTAAAAGCTCCCATTTGCAAAACATCTACCATTCATACTGAGGCTATATAGATGAGCCTTTTCTTTGAATGTTGCATAATGCCATGATAACCAAACAAAAAGGTAGCTAACCCTCAGGGTTTCAAATTGTAACTGACTTCCACATGCTGTCTACATCACTGTTTATTTTAGTCTGTCCTCTACTTATCTCAGGTTTGCCCTTCTAGTTTGTGTCTTTGTTATCATGTGGAAGTTTATTTTTAAGGATGGTTGGAATGCTTCTGTTGAACTTCTTTTGATAGTTGAGTGGCTGAGAGTGAAATCTGTGGACCATAGTGATGGTTGACATCCAGGACGCTACTTGGCCCTTAGTTTTGGCTATGTAGTTCAGTGAGTATTAAAGTGTCGGTATGACCATGTCCTCGGTATGACCATGTCCTCGGTATGACCGGTATGACCATGTCCTCAGTATGACCATGTCCTCGGTATGACCATGTCCTCGTGGTGTCGGTATGACCATGTGACCATGTCCTCGTGGTGTCTGTATGACCATGTCCTCAGTATGACCATGTCCTCGTGGTGTCTGTATGACCATGTCCTCAGTATGACCATGTCCTCAGTATGACCATGTCCTCGGTATGACCATGTCCTCGGTATGACCATGTCCTCGTGGTGTCAGTATGACCATGTCCTCAGTATGACCATGTCCTCGTGGTGTCGGTATGACCATGTCCTCAGTATGACCATGTCGGTATGACCATGTCCTCAGTATGACCATGTCCTCAGTATGACCATGTCCTCAGTATGACCATGTCCTCGTGGTGTCTGTATGACCATGTCCTCAGTATGACCATGTCCTCGTGGTGTCGGTATGACCATGTCCTCAGTATGACCATGTCCTCGTGATGTCGGTATGACCATGTCCTCAGTATGACCATGTCCTCGTGGTGTCGGTATGACCATGTCCTCGTGGTGTCTGTATGACCATGTCCTCAGTATGACCATGTCCATGTCCTCAGTATGACCATGTCAGTATGACCATGTCCTCAGTATGACCATGTCCTCGTGGTGTCGGTATGACCATGTCCTCAGTATGACCATGTCCTCGTGGTGTCTGTATGACCATGTCCTCGGTATGACCATGTCCTCGTGGTGTCGGTATGACCATGTTCTCATGATGTTGGTATGACCATGTCCTCGTGGTGTCTGTATGACCATGTCCTCGGTATGACCATGTCCTCGTGGTGTCGGTATGACCATGTCGGTATGACCATGTCTCGTGGTGTCTGTATGACCATGTCCTCATGATGTTGGTATGACCATGTCCTCGTGGTGTCTGTATGACCATGTCCTCGGTATGACCATGTCCTCGTGGTGTCGGTATGACCATGTTCTCATGTATGACCCCTATGACCATGTCCCGGTATGACCATCTCCCGAGACAAGTCCTATGACCATGACCATGTCCTCGTGGTGTCGGTATGACCATGTCCATGACCATGTGGTGTCTGTATGACCAGAATGTCCTCCTCGTGGTGTCGGTATGACCAGGTATGACCATGTTTTATGACCATTGACCATGTCAACCATTCATTTAGGATTGTGACATGAGACATTTATGACCAATTATGACCATCATATTTCAAATATGGCCATTGACCATGTTTGGATCATGTCCTCGTGGTGTCAACCATTTTAATGACCATGTCCTCTTGGTGTCGGTATGACCATGTTCTCATGGTGACCCCTTCACCCTCCCCAACTATCTCCCCGAGACATAAAGGTCACAGAAACAGGGCAGTTTTAAGATTGATGTCAACACATTCATTTAGGATTGTGACAGGAGACATTTACAATTATTATCATCTTTCAAATAATTAGTTTGGATCACTCAAACATTTTAATACAATCTTACCAATCAGTTTTGGACTACCTAGAGCCCTTGACCAACCCCAGAACCTTACCAATCTGTTTGGGACTACTTGGTCTTTGACCAACCCCAGAACCTTACCAATCTGTTTGGGACTACTTGGTCTTTGACCAACCCCAGAACCGTTACCAATCTGTTTGGGACTACTTGGTCTTTGACCAACCCCAGAACCTTACCAATCTGTTTGGGACTACTTGGTCTTTGACCAACCCCAGAACCTTACCAATCTGTTTGGGACTACTTGGTCTTTGACCAACCCCACGTAATCTAATCAACGATCAGCATAT
Organism: Oncorhynchus gorbuscha; assembly: GCF_021184085.1. NCBI lineage: Eukaryota > Metazoa > Chordata > Actinopteri > Salmoniformes > Salmonidae > Oncorhynchus > Oncorhynchus gorbuscha. Next base: position 10,597,057 of record NC_060195.1, on the reverse strand, counting down.
GTTTGTGATGACTGTGTTTGTCTCTCCCATGTAGTCGATAGATACTGATCCGTGTTATTTCCTGGAGAAGAACCACTACAACACCTACCAGGAATTAAGTTGGTACGTTGGGACTGAAAAAGAAAAGGAAACCCAAACTAGACTCCAGAACCCACATAGGGCAGAAGGCCATCTTCTTGCCACGGTGACTAGAGGGCACAGGGGAGTGAAGGTTGTAAGTCCAGGGGTGTGTTAAATGTAGTGCACGATATTGGGATTAAGTTTCCATTTTAGACACATCCTTTCCAAAGGGCTCATTGGGAAATTGCAGACAGGCTCAACAAGCAGTATTTGCATTTCAACTAGCATGAAGCTTGAGTTTCAGGTTATAACAGCAGTTTACCAATGTCTCCACTGACCTGATATAGATGCTATAAATTGTTGTCGCAATATGGTGGACAGCTGACTGGTAGAATCATGCTAAAACTTGACCAAATGAAGCATTCCACTCCACACTACAACGAGGTATACATCCACAATGTATACCTCTACTGGTGTGACTATAGACATCCACAATGTATACCTCTACTGATGTGGCTATAGACATCTAGAATGTCTACCTCTACTGATGTGATTATAGACATCTAGAATGTCTACCTCTACTGATGTGATGTGACTATAGACATCTAGAATGTATACCTCTACTGATGTGACTATAGACATCTAGAATGTGTACCTCTACTGCTGTGGCTATAGACATCTAGAATGTGTACCTCTACTGATGTGATGTGACTATAGACATCTAGAATGTCTACCTCTACTGATGTGATGTGACTATAGACATCTAGGATGTATACCTCTACTGATGTGATTATAGACATCTAGAATGTATACCTCTACTGATGTGGCTATAGACATCTAGAATGTGTACCTCTACTGATGTGATGTGACTATAGACATCTAGAATGTATACCTCTACTGATGTGATGTGACTATAGACATCTAGAATGTCTACCTCTACTGATGTGATGTGACTATAGACATCTAGGATGTATACCTCTACTGATGTGATGTGACTATAGACATCTAGAATGTATACCTCTACTGATGTGGCTATAGACATCTAGAATGTGTACCTCTACTGATGTGATGTGACTATAGACATCTAGAATGTATACCTCTACTGATGTGATTATAGACATCTAGAATGTATACCTCTACTGATGTGATTATAGACATCTAGAATGTATACCTCTACTGATGTGATTATAGACATCTAGAATGTATACCTCTACTGATGTGATTATAGACATCTAGAATGTATACCTCTACTGATGTGATGTGACTATAGATATCTAGAATGTGTACCTCTACTGATGTGATTATAGACATCTAGAATGTATACCTCTACTGATGTGATGTGACTATAGACATCTAGAATGTCTACCTCTACTGATGTGATGTGACTATAGACATCTAGAATGTATACCTCTACTGATGTGATGTGACTATAGACATCTAGAATGTATACCTCTACTGATGTGGCTATAGACATCTAGAATGTGTACCTCTACTGATGTGATGTGACTATAGACATCTAGAATGTATACCTCTACTGATGTGATTATAGACATCTAGAATGTATACCTCTACTGATGTGATTATAGACATCTAGAATGTATACCTCTACTGATGTGATTATAGACATCTAGAATGTATACCTCTACTGATGTGATTATAGACATCTAGAATGTATACCTCTACTGATGTGATGTGACTATAGACATCTAGAATGTGTACCTCTACTGATGTGATTATAGACATCTAGAATGTATACCTCTACTGATGTGATGTGACTATAGACATCTAGAATGTCTACCTCTACTGATGTGATGTTATAGACATCTAGAATGTATACCTCTACTGATGTGATTATAGACATCTAGAATGTATACCTCTACTGATGTGATGTGACTATAGACATCTAGAATGTCTACCTCTACTGATGTGATGTGACTATAGACATCTAGAATGTATACCTCTACTGATGTGATGTGACTATAGACATCTAGAATGTATACTACTGATGTGGCTATAGACATCTAGAATGTGATGACTGATCTAGAATGACTGATGTGATTATAGACATCTAGAATGTATACCTCTACTGATGTGATGTGATTATAGACATCTAGAATGTATACCTCTACTGATGTGATTATAGACATCTAGAATGTATACCTCTACTGATGTGATGAATGACTGATGTAGACTATCTATCTAGAATGTGTACCTCTACTGATGTGATTATAGACATCTAGAATGTATACCTCTACTGATGTGATGTGACTATAGACATCTAGAATGTCTACCTCTACTGATGTGATGTGACTAGACATCTAGAATGTGTACCTCTACTGATGTGATGTGATTATAGACATCTAGAATGTGTACCTCTACTGATGTGATGTGACTATAGACATCTAGAATGTCTACCTCTACTGATGTGATGTGACTGATGTGACTATAGACATCTAGAATGTCTACCTCTACTGATGTGATGTGACTATAGACATCTAGAATGTCTACTCTACTGATGTGATTATAGACATCTAGAATGTCTACCTCTACTGATGTGACTATAGACATCTAGAATGTCTACCTCTACTGATGTGATGTGACTATAGACATCTAGAATGTATACCTCTACTGATGTGATGTGACTATAGACATCTAGAATGTATACCTCTACTGATGTGACTATAGACATCTAGAATGTATACCTCTACTGATGTGATGTGACTATAGACATCTAGAATGTCTACCTCTACTGATGTGATGACTATAGACATCTAGAATGTATACCTCTACTGATGTGATGTGACTATAGACATCTAGAATGTATACCTCTACTGATGTGATGTGACTATAGACATCTAGAATGTATACCTCTACTGATGTGATGTGACTATAGACATCTAGAATGTCTACCTCTACTGATGTGATGTGACTATAGACATCTAGAATGTCTACCTCTACTGATGTGACTATAGACATCTAGAATGTATACCTCTACTGATGTGATGTGACTATAGACATCTAGAATGTCTACCTCTACTGATGTGATTATAGACATCTAGAATGTATACCTCTACTGATGTGGCTATAGACATCTAGAATGTGTACCTGAGCCTTCATATGCCCTCCTCAGCTGGAATTGAGTTCTCAGGTGGGGGTGAGGGGTCATGAAGTTGTCTACTGATGTGATGTGACTATAGACATCTAGAATGTCTACCTCTACTGATGATGTTGATGTGATTTCTTACTGGGGTAAGATGTCAATTTTTGGGACACATCTCAGAGTGTGCCTTCGAATCATGTTAATCACTAAACACCCTCTACTGAGCCTTAGCTTGTGACTATCCCACAGGAGACATCTGAGAATGTATACCTCTACTGATGTGATGTGACTATAGACATCTAGAATGTCTACCTCTACTGATGTGAGCCTATAGACATCTAGAATGTCCCACTTACCTTTTCTACTGATGTGATGTGACTATAGACATCTAGGTGGAATGTATACCTCTACTGATGTGATGTAGGAAGATACTTGGGCCTTTTCTGTCCCTATAGACATCTAGAATGTCAAGTGCTAGGCCTCTACTGATGTGATGTGACTATAGACATCTAGAATGTATACCTCTACTGATGTGATGTGACTATAGACATCTAGAATGTATACCTCTACTGATGTGATGACTATAGACATCTAGAATGTATACCTCTACTGATGTGATGTGACTATACATCTCTACTGATCTACTGATGTGACTATAGACATCTAGAATGTATACCTCTACTGATGTGATGTGACTATAGACATCTAGAATGTCTACCTCTACTGATGTGATTATAGACATCTAGAATGTATACCTCTACTGATGTGATGTGACTATAGACATCTAGAATGTCTACCTCTACTGATGTGATGTGACTATAGACATCTAGAATGTGTACCTCTACTGATGTGATGTTATAGACATCTAGAATGTGATGTGACCTCTATCTGATGTGATGTGACTATAGACATCTAGAATGTCTACCTCTACTGATGTGATGTGACTAGACATCTAGAATGTCTACCTCTACTGGTGTGATCTATAGACATCTAGAATGTATACCTCTACTGATGTGATGTGACTATAGACATCTAGAATGTCTACCTCTACTGATGTGATGTGACTATAGACATCTAGAATGTATACCTCTACTGATGTGATGTGACTATAGACATCTAGAATGTATACCTCTACTGATGTGGCTATAGACATCTAGAATGTGTACCTCTACTGATGTGATGTGACTATAGACATCTAGAATGTATACCTCTACTGATGTGATGTGACTATAGACATCTAGAATGTCTACCTCTACTGATGTGATTATAGACATCTAGAATGTGTACCTCTACTGATGTGATGTGACTATAGACATCTAGAATGTCTACCTCTACTGATGTGATGTGACTATAGACATCTAGAATGTCTACCTCTACTGATGTGATTATAGACATCTATAATGTCTACCTCTACTGATGTGATGTGACTATAGACATCTAGAATGTCTACCTCTACTGATGTGATGTGACTATAGACATCTAGAATGTGTACCTCTACTGATGTGATTATAGACATCTAGAATGTATACCTCTACTGATGTGATGTGACTATAGACATCTAGAATGTCTACCTCTACTGATGTGATTATAGACATCTAGAATGTCTACCTCTACTGATGTGATGTGACTAGACATCTAGAATGTCTACCTCTACTGATGTGATGTGACTAGACATCTAGAATGTGTACCTCTACTGATGTGATGTGACTAGACATCTAGAATGTGTACCTCTACTGATGTGATTATAGACATCTAGAATGTCTACCTCTACTGATGTGACTATAGACATCTAGAATGTCTACCTCTACTGATGTGACTATAGACATCGAGAATGTATACCTCTACTGATGTGATGTGACTATAGACATCTAGAATGTCTACCTCTACTGATGTGACTATAGACATCTAGAATGTCTACCTCTACTGATGTGACTATAGACATCGAGAATGTATACCTCTACTGATGTGATGTGACTATAGACATCTAGAATGTCTACCTCTACTGATGTGACTATAGACATCTAGAATGTCTACCTCTACTGATGTGACTATAGACATCTAGAATGTCTACCTCTACTGATGTGCTATAGACATTTAGAATGTATACCTCTACTGATGTGATACGAGTATCGCTGTGGTCCTCTGTAGCTCAGTTGGTACAGCACAGAGCTTGCAACGCCAGGATATTTGGTTTGATTCCCGGGACCAGCCGTACGTAAAATGCATGCATTACTGTCATTCGTTTAAGATAAGGGTCTGCTAAATGGCATATTTAAATATCTTATAGAAAGCTGATGGATATGAAAATCACATACTGTACATTGAAAACCATAAGCCCCCCTGGGGGAACTGTAGCTGTCCAGTCATAGCGTCTTTCAACCACAAGGTGTCAATGCTTCACAACACAAACTTGCAACAGAGACGATCAAATCTCGCTTTTAAAAAGTCACATTTATTAGACATGAAGCTTTTTACAATTTATAACATCTCATAACAATAAAATCCCCAGGAATGCAGCTGTACTACTAGTTCACACAGATAGAGATGTGTGTGAACCAGTACTGGGTCAGGATCTTAGCTGTACCATTCCACATAGGGGCTAAGCAAGAAATCTAAACAGCTGGTTTAAAGCAGACTGACTGGCTGGCATACGAGGGGGGGGGGTTCCGTTAAGAGCAGGTTTGAGAGAATTTAGTTAACAATATGCCAACAATTGCCTAAAAGAGAAAGATCAACGAGTATAATTTCTTGTCTTCTTCCTAAATCTAATGATTATTATTAGATTATAAAATTGCCATATCCCCCTCATGAACACTTTATACTCACCCAATAACTACCCTTTGGTCATGTATAGTTGTTTGTGTGGATGATATGTCCAGGTTCCACTAGAAGAAACTCCTTGGGGTTTTAGTGCTGTTTGTAAAAGTGCAGCTGCTCAAATTCTCCGATAGCATCATAGTTAGTTTCCATACCGAATGTGTTTGTTCTCTAAACTAAAACAACTGCATGACTTGTACAACACTTCGCACATACGATACCTTACGTTTGAGGTATGTGCGCGAGCATATATAAAAAAGGTAGGATTCTGTCTTATAGGAATTATTCATGTTGACTCAATTTAGCAAAGAACTCTGCTCTCTATTGTCTAGACATAAGGGCAACGCTTCATATGGAGCCAAAAGGTACTGTGTATTATGACTTGCTATAAGCATGTGTAAAACATGTTCAAATTGTAATGCCCTGTGTGACATTTTTTTCCCCATCCTCAACTGGTTGATCTCATGATTACTATGAACTACTAACAAAACATAAAAAGGGTCTTTATGACCAAGTTATTGTGCATTATAACGGCGGGCTTTGAATAAAGTGTTACTGAAGTCTGCTAAATGACTTAAATGTAAATGTAAATAAGACTGATCCCAATTGGCTTGAGGGGCAGATGCATGCTAGTACACTACCATCAAACGATCTAAGGCATTACCCATACATTACAGACTGAAAAAATGTCAAATAGCACTTAACATTCGCCACTAATGAATACATAGTTAAAATGACTACCCATAATCCATTTATGAAGTTTTCAAATCGAATAATAAAACTGACGTATTTAATTCCTGAACGTTACAAGAGTCGTCTTCATCAAGGTTTTCTCTTCTCATCCTGCAGCTTCGTGATGGGTATTTTGAGTAGTTTGGTTTTAGACTTCTGCAGTTTTGTTGCTTTTTGTCGGGTATGTTTCTTTCCAAACATCCAGGATTCTTTATCCAGATCCTGTGACGTTGTGTTTATTCAGCTGTGTGAAAAGGAAAACAGGAGAAACGTTAAAGGGGGAGATCAGCATCTCTGTAGGGGGAGATCAGCATCTCTGTAGGGGGAGATCAGCATCTCTGATCAGCATCTCTGTAGGGGGAGATCAGCATCTCTGTAGGGGGAGATCAGCATCTCTGTAGGGGGAGATCAGTATCTCTGTAGGGGGAGATCAGTATCTCTGTAGGGGGAGATCAGTATCTCTGTAGGGGGAGATCAGTATCTCTGTAGGAGGAAGGGTGGTTTACTATGGACCATGTTTGTTTATGAGATATATATATATGGATCAGCTAAATATTGCGGAAAGAATATTGGTTCCATCAATGTAATTGTCTGCATCATTTCCAATCTCCCATATATTTTTGGGGTAAATATATATATATCCATACACACATATATACATACACATACCTATATAGACACAGTACATACATACCTATACAGACACAGTACATACATACCAATACAGACACACATTATATACATACCTATATAGACACACATTATATACATACCTATATAGACACACATTATAGACATACAGTATATAGACACACAGTATATAGACACACAGTATATAGACATACAGTATATACACATACAGTATATACACATACAGTATATACACATACAGTATATACACATACAGTATATACACATACAGTATATACACATACAGTATATAGACATACAGTATATAGACATACAGTATATAGACATACAGTATATAGACATACAGTATATAGACATACAGTATATAGACATACAGTATATAGACATACAGTATATAGACATACAGTATATAGACATACAGTATATAGACATACAGTATATAGACATACCTATATAGACATACCTATATAGACATACCTATATAGACATACCTATATAGACATACCTATATAGACATACCTATATAGACATACCTATATAGACATACCTATATAGACATACCTATATAGACATACCTATATAGACATACCTATATAGACATACCTATATAGACATACCTATATAGACATACCTATATAGACATACCTATATAGACATACCTATATAGACATACCTATATAGACAGACCTATATAGACAGACCTATATAGACAGACCTATATAGACAGACCTATATAGACAGACCTATATAGACAGACCTATATAGACAGACCTATATAGACAGACCTATATAGACAGACCTATATAGACAGACCTATATAGACAGACCTATATAGACAGACCTATATAGACAGACCTATATAGACAGACCTATATAGACAGACCTATATAGACAGACCTATATAGACAGACCTATATAGACAGACCTATATAGACAGACATACTTTTTTAAAGAATATACCTTTATTATTATTCCCCCCAAACCCTTCCTCCGATCCCCCAATTGGAGTAAACTTAGGTTTTTACCTTCAATTTATATATCTTATACACATTTTACAGACACAGTCTATTTTACAATAGTTATATTTAGTTTATTTTTAGTCCTTCCTCTATTTCTGATGTCCATCCAGTTTGATTTATATTTGCAAGTGTTATTTCACAACAGTTCTGAACATATAAACATTTTGTTTATGGTATATTTACATGTAAATCAAATCAACATTTATTTGTCACATGCACCAAACAAGTGTAGACCTTACCGCAAAATGCTTACTTACAAGCTCTTAACTAACAATGCAGTTCAAGAAAGAGTTAAGAAAATATTTACCAAATAAACTAAAGTAAATAAAATGACAATAACGAGGCTACCGGTACCGAGTCAATGTGGAGGCTATATACAGGGGGTACCGGTACCGAGTCAGTGTGGAGGCTATATACAGGGGGTACCAGTACAGAGTCAATGTGGAGGCTATATACAGGGGGTACCAGTACAGAGTCAATGTGGAGGCTATATACAGGGGGTACCAGTACAGAGTCAATGTGGAGGCTATATACAGGGGGTACCAGTACAGAGTCAATGTGGAGGCTATATACAGGGGGTACCGGTACCGAGTCAGTGTGGAGGCTATATACAGGGGGTACCAGTACAGAGTCAATGAGGAGACTATATACAGCGGGTACCGGTACCGAGTCGGCAGACTACATTGGAAGGAAACTAGTGAGTGAAGAGAATCAATATGATTTGGTAGATTACCAGTACTATTTATTTGATTTATTAATAAAAGGACCAGGCTTATGATTTGATAAGGTCTTATTCTGCTGTAACACAGGAATGCTGTGTGAATTAGGGCCCTTTACCTTCAGTAGATGAACAGGACTCTCGTTCGGGGCAGTGTGGCGTAAGTAGGGTCGGCCATTTTGCGAACCCGGGAGTAGTTGACGAACCCTCTGACGAACAGCATGAAGCCTGGAGAGTCACAAAAAGACAACAGCATCCGTTCCATGATCACATTTCATACACATTAAATCATTCAAATAAGAGCTCAGACGTACGCTCCACTTACCCAAAGCCAGGAACACCCACCACAACCAGTACTGGCCATCAAAGTAGCCGGGGAAGTAGGTGGAAAACTGAAATGTTCAAAAGACAGTAAAATAGCATTAGGAGGACCAGTCGTACACACAGTAGCATTCCAAAGCATTTAGTGCAGGAACAAAAGCCCGAATGCACCGCAGCACAGTGAGAATTATATACATGGGGGATACAACCATCCCAGCTCTGTCGATGTAGCTGTGAAGAGACTGAATGATTCTGTCATTTATTTTGGTACTTGTCCATATGTAAGCAGGTTTTTTTTTGGGGGGGGGTCGTAGGTTCAGGAATGGCTGAAGTACTGCCACATTTACCTGGAGCTAAATCTGCAGATAGCACTACTGGGTGATCTGAAAAGTCATAGTCAATCGATTAATAATAATAATAATAATAATAATATTAGAAAAATGATCTTTAATTAATGAGAACTTGTTCTTCATAGATAGATGGAACTAAAAACAAACCGGAAGTACTCAGACTTCTTCCACATTTTGGTACATTACTTATTTTAAAATGTATTCAATAGCTCCCTCCCCCCGTAAATCTACACGCAATACCACAGCAAAACCAGTTGAAACATTTTTTGCAAATTCATAATAAAAAATAAAAAATCAGAAACATCACATTTGCATAAGTATTCAGACCCTTTATTCAGTACTATGTTGAAGCACCTTTAGCAGCGATTACAGCCTCAAGTCTTCTTGGGTATGACGCTACAAGCTTGGCACACCTGTATTTGGAGAGTCCAGTCTAAGGTCCTGACCGCTCTGGAGCAGGTTTTCATCAAGGATCTCTGTACTTTGCTCCGCTCATCTTTCACTCGATCCTGACTAGTCTCCGCCACAGAAAAACATCCCCACAGCATGATGTTGCCACCACCATGCTTCACCGTAGAGATGGTGCCAGGGTTCCTCCAGATGTGACACTTGGCATTCCAGCCATAGAGTTCAATTTTGTTTCTCATGGTCAGAGTCCTTTAGGTAAACTCCAAGTGGGCTGTCATGTGCCTTTTACTGAGGAGTGGCTTCAGTTTGACAACTCTACCATAAAGGCCTGATTGGTGAAGTGCTGCAGAGATGACTGTCCTTCTGGAAGGTTCTCCGATCTCCACAGACAAACTCTGTCAGTGACCATCGGGTTCCTGGTCACCTCCCTGACCAAGGCCCTTCTCCCCTGATTGCTCAGATTGGCCAGCTGTAGGAAGAGTCTTCGTGGTACCAAACTTCTTCCATTTAAGAATGATGGAGGCCACTGTTCTAGGGGACCAATGTTGCAGACATTCTTTGGTACCCTTCTCCAGATCTGTGTCTCAACAATATTTTATTTAATCTATTTTAGAATAAGTCTGTAACGTAACAAAATGTGGAAAAGGGGAAGGGGTCTGAATACTTTCCAAATGCACTGTATATAGTATGTAGAAGCTGGAAGTAGAGGCCTAAGTGTTGTTGTCCATTAGTTTACTCCAATTAGGGGAGTGGTGGTAAGATATATATGTAATACCAGTCAAAAGTTTGGGCACACCTGCTCATTCAAGGGTTTTTCTTATATATTTGATTAACCATTTTCTACATTGTAGAATAATAGTTAAGACATCAAAACTATGGAATAATTTAATAACCAAAAATTGTTTTAAAAAACAAAATATTGTTTAGATTTAGATTCTTCAAAGTATCCACCCTTTTGCCTTGACAGCTTTGCACACTCTTGGTACTCTCAACCAGCTTCACCTGGAATGATTTTCCAACAGTCTTGGAGTTCCCACATGCTGAGCACTTGGCTGCTTTTCCTTCACTTTTCAGTCCAACACATACCAAACCATCTCAATTGGGTTGAGATTGGGTGATTGTGGAGGAGAGGTCATCTGATGCAGCACTCCATCAGTCTCCTTCTTGGTAAAATAGCCCTTACACAGCCTGGAGGTGTGTTGGGTCATTGTCCTGTTGAAAAACAAATGATAATCCCACTAAGAGCAAACCAGATGGGAGGTGTATCGCTGCACAATGCTGTGGTAGCCATGCTGGTTAAGTGTGCCTTGAAATATAAATAAATCACTGGCAGTGTCACCAGCAAAGCACCCCGACACCATCACACCTCCTCCTCCATGCTTCACGGTGGGAACAACACGTGCAGAGAGCATCTGTTCACCTACTCGGTGTCTGACAAAGACATGGCGGTTGGAACCAAAAATCTCAAATTTGGACTCATCAGACCAAAGGACAGATTTCCACCGGTCTAATGTCCATTGCTTGTGTCTCTTTTTATTATTGGTGTCCTTTAGTAGTAGTTTCTCTGCAGCAATTCAACCATGAAGGCCTGATTCACGCAGTCTCCTCTGAACAGTTGATGTTGAGATATGTCTGTTAACTGAACTTAACTGAATTTCTGCGGCTGGTAACTCTAATGAACCTATCCTCTGCAGCAGAGGTTACTCTGGGTCTTCCATTCCTGTGGCGGTCATCATAGCGCTTGATGGTTTTTGAGACTGCGCAAATTTTACGGATTGACTGACCTTCACGTCTTAAAGTAATGATGGATTGTCGTTTCTCTTTGCTGTTTTTGCCATAATATGGACTTGGTATTTTACCAAATAGGTCCATCTTCTGTATACCCCCCTACCTTGTGAGGTTGCGTGTGTTGATCTTACCCGGACTATGAGAACCCATTTGATGAGAGACAGGCCAAACCCAGAGATGGCGCCGTAGCGGCCGGCTGCAGAAGTGGTCAGACAGAAGGACAGGAAGAAACCGATCCAGTTGAACAGGAATGCCACTGGAGAGAAGAGAGGACAATCAATCAATTAACCAATCAATCATAGACCACTAATGAGGAAGTTGCACATCAGTTAACATTCTGTGCTGTTCACCACACAAACCATGATGCTTTGTGGAAGATTATACAACAGCTTTTCTAAAATCACAAACTTCCTCCTTATGATCCGGTTGGACAAGTCCCTGGCTTGACTTATTTAGTTGATTTGTTTAGTGTACCCATGAGATGCAGACAGGCATTGTCCACCCATAACAATCCCTACACTGTACAGGAAACAGAGAGAACACTTACTGAAGAAGGTGAGCATGAAGATGCCATCATTCCCTATCCGCAGCTGGTCAGCATCGTCAAACTCATCCTCCTGAAAGGAGAAATAGGAAATGTATGTTTGTCAGACATCTTCAAATGATGATGGCCCAAACATGTTTATTGAGGATGTAGGCTCTCAATGAAAAATACCTCAATGAATGAATGAATGAATATCACTGTGAAAGGAGGACAGACATACCACGACCCTGCCAGGGACGAGAGGGACGCCGGTCTCCGCTTTGGTCCTCTCTGCTTCATCATAGGAGGGCAGTGTTGTAGCCACGTTGTAGGACGGGGGGTTGGGGAACCTGCCTGCATCCTCCTTGTAGTCAAAGAACGCTGGAAGGGAAATGGAAAGGGGCAGAAAACTAAAACATGACACAGCACATTAGTGATGGCGAGTAGCAAGGTGAAGGTGGAGCGCTCACCAGACACCACAGCTTTGTACCGTAGCCTTTTCTTTTGAGCACTAGAGTAACCCGAGAACAAAATCCTATTCCTGACTTGCATCTGCAATGGTCTTCCACCCCCATTGTCATATGAGATTAGTCAATATTTTGCCAGGTACTGTGTGTAGTGCTATGGATGGACAGAGGACAATTACCTGCGTTGGCAGCGGAGATGCTGCTGTAAGGGGGAGGGGCATCCAGGACAGCTGCTTCCTCCTGGGGGGGCTGGGCTGCTGCTGGCTCCTCCTCATTCAACAGCTGAAGGAATGGGCCAGAGCAACACACACACACACACACACACACACACACACACACACACACACACACACACACACACACACACACACACACACACACACACACACACACACACACACACACACACACACACAGTGGAATGATGCTGCTGTGCAACTATTATGTCTGACCAATGCTGAGAGTAATTTAGCTAGCTGCTTCTGTGCTTATACCAAAAAAAAATGAATTAATGTGGTAACCATGGCAATTTGATTGGAAATATAGCAGAATACAAACAGTGTAGTTATTCCCTCCAAAAGGCAATCAAACAGGCAAAACTTCAGTACAGAGACAAAGTGGAGTCGCAATTCAACGGCTCAGACACGAGACGTATGTGGCAGGGTCTACAGAATCACGGACTACAAAGGGAAAACCAGCCACGTCGTGGACACAGACGTCTTACTTCCAGGCAAACTAAACACCTTCACCTGCTTTGGGGATAACACAGTGCCACCGACGTGGCCCGCTACCAAGGACTGTGGGCTCTCCTCCGTAGCCGACGTGAGTAAGACATTTAAGCGTGTTAACCCTTGCAAGGCTGCCGGCTGGTGTGTTTGCGGACATATTGAATCTCTCTATATCACAGTCTGCTGTCCCCACTTGCTTCAAGATGGCCACCATTGTTCATGTACCCAAGAAAGCAAAGGTAACTGAACTAAATGACTATCGCACTATTGCATTGAGAGACTAGTCAAGGATCATAGCACCTCTACCTTACCGGCCATCCTAGACCTACTTCAAATTTGCATACCGCCCCAATAGAGCCACAGACGATGCAATCACACTGCACTAACCCATCTGGGCAAGAGGAATACCTATGTAATGCTGTTAATTGACATTAGCTCAGCATTCAACATCAAGTACCCTCCAAGCTCATCATTGAGCTTGAGGCCCTGGGTCTGAACCCTGCCCTGTTCAACTGGGTCCTGGACTTCCTGACGGGCCACCCCTAGGTGGTGAAGGTAGAAAACAACACCGGCACTTCGCTGATCTTCAACACTGGGGCCCCACAAGGGTGCGTGCATGGCCCCCTCCTGTACTCCCTGTTTACCCATGACTGCGTGGTCAGCACGGCTCCAACTCAATCATCAAGTTAGCAAACACCACAACAGTAGTAGGCCTGATTACCAACAATGACAAGACAGCCTTCAGGGAGGAGTTGAGGGCCCTGGGAGTGTGGTGCCAGGAAAATAACCTCACACTCAATATCAACAAAACAAAAGAGATGACCCTGACTTCAGGAAACAGCAGAGGGAGCACCCCCTATCCAAGGTGGAAAAATTCAAGTTCCTCAGCATACACATCACTGACAAAATAAAATGGTCCACCCACACAGTGTGGTGAAGGCGGCGAAACAGCGCCTCTTCAGCCTCAAGATGCTGAAAAAAACTTGGCACCTAAAACCGTCAAACTTTTACAAATTCACAAATGAGAGCATCCAGTCTGACCGTATCACCGCCTGGTACGGCAACTGCACCGCCCTCAACTGAAAGGCTCTCCAGAGGGTGGTGCTGTCTGCCCAACGCATCACCGGGGGAAAACTACCTGCCCTCCAGGACACCTACACCACCCGATGTCACAGGAAGGCCAAAAAGATCATCAAGGACAACAACCACCCGAGCCGCTGCCTGTTCACCGCGCTATCATCCAGAAGGCGAGGTCAGTACAGGTGCATCAAAGCTGGGACCGAGAGACTGAAAAACAGCTTCTATCTTAAGGCCATCAGACTGTTAAATAGCCATCACGAGCACATTAGAGAGGCTGCAGCCTATATACCGAGACTTGAAATCACTGGCCACTCAGAAATTGAACACTAGCCACTTTAATAATATTTACATATTTTGCATTACTCATCTCATATGTACAGTTGAAGTCAGAAGTTTACATAAACCACCAGCCTAAGTGTTTCAACCACTCCACAAATTTCTTGTCAACAAACTATAGTTTTGGCAAGTCGGTTAGGACATCTACTTTGTGAATGACAAGTAAATTTTCCAACAATTGTTTAGAGAGATTATTTCACTTATAATTCACTATATCACAATTCCAGTGGGTCAGAAGTTTACATGCACCAAGTTGACTGGGCCTTCTGGAAAATTCCAGAAAATTATGTCATAGCTTTAGAAGCTTCCAATAGGCTAATTGACATAATTTGAGTCAATTGGAGGTGTACCTGTGGATGTATTTCAAGGCCTACCTTCAAACTCAGTGCCTCTTTGCTTGACATCATGGGAAAATACAAGAAATCAACCAAGACCACAGAAAAAAAGTCTGGTTCATCCTTGGGAGCAATTTCAAAATGCCTGAAGGTCCACGTTCATCTGTACAAACAATAGTACGCAAGTATAAACACCATGGGACCACGCAGCCGCCATACCGCTCAGAAAGGAGACGCGTTCTGTCTCCTAGAGATGAATGTACTTTAGTGCGAAAAGTGCAAATCAATCCCATTACAGCAGCAAAGGACCTTGTGATGATGCTGTAGGAAACAGGTACAAAAGTATCTATATCCACAGTAAAAATGAGTCCTATATCGACATAACCTGAAAGGCTGCTCAGCAAGGAAGAAGCCACTGCTCCAAAACCGCCATAAAAGGCCAGATTACGGATTGCAACTGCACATGGGGACAAAGATCGTACTTTTTGGAGAAATATCTTCTGGTCTGATGAAACAAAAATAGAACTGTTTGGCCATAACGACCATCGTTATGTTCATCCACCTCTGGCCTGCTCGCCTCCCTACCACTGAGGAAGTACAGCTCCCGCTCAGCCCAGTCAAAACTGTTCGCTGCTCTGGCCCCCCAATGGTGGAACAAACTCCCTCACGACGCCAGGACAGCGGAGTCAATCACCACCTTCCGGAGACACCTGAAACCCCACCTCTTTAAGGAATACCTAGGATAGGATAAGTAATCCCTCTCACCCCCCCTTAAGATTTAGATGCACTATTGTAAAGTGACTGTTCCACTGGATGTCATAAGGTGAATGCACCAATTTGTAAGTCGCTCTGGATAAGAGCGTCTGCTAAATGGCTTAAATGTAAATGTAATGTTTGGAGGGAAAATGGGGAGGCTTTCAAGCCAAAGAACACCATCCCAACCGTGAAGCACGGGGGTGGCAGCATCATGTTGTGGGGTGCTTTGCTGCAGAAGGGGCTGATGAACTTCACAAAATAGATGGCATCATGAGGCTGAAAAATTATGTGGATATATTGAAGAAACATCTCAAGGCATCAGTCAGGAAGTTAAAGCTTGGTCGCAAATGGGTCTTCCAAATGGACAATGACCCCAAAGTTGTGGCAAAATGGCTTAAGGACAACAAAGTCAAGGTATTGGAGTGGCCATCACAAGGCCCTGACCTCAATCCTATAGAAAATTTGTGGGCAGAACTGAAAAAGCATGTGCGTGCAAGGAGACCTACAAACCTGACTCAGTTACACCAGCTCTGTCAGGAGTAATGGGCCAAACTTATTGTGGGAAGCTTGTGGAAGGCTACCCAAAACATTTGACCCAAGTTAAACAATTTAAGGCAATGCTACCATGGTTCCCAGTGAAAGAAATAAAAGCTTAAATAAATAATTCTCTCTACTATTATTCTGACAAGTCACAATCTTAAAATAAAGTGGTGATCCTAACTGACCTAAGACAGGGAATTTTTACTAGGATTAAATGTCAGGAATTGTGAAAAACTGAGTTTAAATGTATTTGGCTAAGGTGTATGTAAACTTCCGACTTCAACTGCATATACTGTATCTTAGTCTATGCCGCTCTGACATTGCTCGTCCATATATTTAGATATTCTTAATTCCATTCCTTGGATGTGTGTGTTAGATAGACCTATTATGATTTTTACGCCGATACCGATTATTGTTGGACCCCCAAAAAAAAAAGCCAATGCCGATTTTTTTACTGTATTTGTAATAATGACAATTACAACAATAGTGAATGAACACTTCATTTAACTTAATATAATACATAAATAAAAATCTATTTAGCCTCAAATAAATAATGAAACATGTTCAATTTGGTTTAAATAATGCAAAAACAAAGTGTTGGAGAAGAAAGTAAAAGTGCAATATGTGCCATGTAAGAAAGCTAACGCTTCAGTTCCTTGCTCAGAACATGAGGACATATGAAAGCTGGTGGTTCCTTTTAACATGAGTCTTCAATATTCCCAGGTAAGACGTTTTAGGTTGTAGTTATTATAGGAAATATAGGACTATTTCTCTCTACACCATTTGTATTTCATTAACCTTTGACTATTGGATGTTCTTATAGACACTATAGTATTGCCAGTGTAACAGTATAGCTTCCGTCCCTCTCCTCGCACCTACCTGGGCTCGAACCAGGAAAACATCGACAACAGCCACCCTGAAAGCAGCGTTACATATGCAGAGCAAGGGGAACAACTACTCCAAGTCTCAGAGCGAGTGACGTTTGAAACGCTATTAGTGCGCACCCCGCTAACTAGCTAGCCATTTCACATCAGTTACACCAGCCTAATCTCGGGAGTTGATAGGCTTGAAGTCATAAACAGCGCAATGCTTGGAGCATTGCGAAGAGCTGCTGGCAAAACGCACGAAAATGCTGTTTGAATGAATGCTTACGAGCCCTGCTGGTGCCTACCATCGCTCAGTCAGACTGCTCTATCAAATCATAGACTTAATTATAACATAATAACACACAGAAATACGAGCCTTAGGTCATTAATATGGTCGAATCCGGAAACTATCATCTCGAAAACAAGATGTTTATTCTTTCAGTGAAATACTGAACCATTCCGAAATTTTGGCTTCCATAAGTCTAAATATTACTGTTACATTGCACAACCTTCAATGTTATGTCATATTACATAAAATTCTGGCAAACTAGGCAGCCCAAACTGTTGCATATACCCTGAATCTGCGTGCAATGAACGCAAGAGAAGTGACAATTTCACCTGGTTAATATTGCCTGCTAACCTGGATTTCTTTTAGCTAAATATGTAGGTTTAAAAATATATACTTCTGTGTATTGATTTTATGAAAGGCATTGATGTTTATGGTTAGGTACACATTGGAGCAACAACAGTCCTTTTTCACGAATGCGCACCGCATCGATTATATGCAACGCAGGACGCGCTAGATAAACTAGTAATATCATCAACCATGTGTAGTTAACTATTGATTATGATTGATTGATTGTTTTTTATAAGATAAGTTTAATGCTAGCTAGCAACTTACCTTGGCTTACCGCATTCGCGTAACAGGCAGGCTCCTCGTGGAATGCAACGTGATCAGGTGGTTAGAGTGTTGGACTAGTTAACTGTAAGGTTGCAAGATTGAATCCCCGAGCTGACAAGGTAAAAATCTGTCGTTCTGCGCCTGAACAAGGCAGTTAACCCACCGCCCCTAGGCAGTCATTGAAAATAAGAATGTGCTCTTAACTGACTTGCCTAGTTAAATAAAGGTATTTTTTTATTATATATATATATATATATATATATATATATATATATGTTTTTAAATCGGTCAAATCGGTATCCAAAAATACTGATCCGATTGCTATGAAAACTTGAAATCGGCCCTAATTAATCGGCCATTCCGATTAATCGGTCAACCTCTAGTGTGTGTATTGGGTATATGTCGTGAAATTGTTAGATATTACTGCACTGTCGGAGCTAGAAGCACAAGCATTTCGCTACACCCGCAATAACATATGCATGTGACCAATCAAATTTGATTTGATGTAATCATTCATCTATTTCCTAGTGAGACAAATTGACTGACAACACCCCATCAGTGACATGACAGGAACCTTTGATACCCGAGGGGTATCCTACGAAGCAAGATCAATGAGTTAGCCAGCTAACTTTGATAAAGAACCAGAAATATCAATGAGTTAGCCAGCTAACTTTGATAAACAACTAGAAATATCAATGAGTTAGCCAGCTAACTTTGATAAACAACCAGAAATATCAATGAGTTAGCCAGCTAACTTTGATAAACAACCAGAAATATCAATGAGTTAGCCAGCTAACTTTGATAAACAACCAGAAATATCAATGAGTTAGCCAGCTAACTTTGATAAACAACCAGAAATATCAATGAGTTAGCCAGCTAACTTTGATAAACAACCAGAAATATCAATGAGTTAGCCAGCTAACTTTGATAAACAACCAGAAATATCAATGAGTTAGCCAGCTAACTTTGATAAACAACCAGAAATATCAATGAGTTAGCCAGCTAACTTTGATAAACAACTAGAAATATCAATGAGTTAGCCAGCTAACTTTGATAAACAACCAGAAATAAATGAGTTAGCCAGCTAACTTTGATAAACAACCAGAAATAACTAAAGATTTATCTGGTTCATTAAGAAAGTTAAATATAAATAAGAGTGCTTTCAGAAAGTATTCACTGCCATTGACTTTTTCCACATTTTGTTGTGTTACAGACTGAATTGAAAATGGATTAAATTGAGATTGTGTGTAGGCCAATGACACACAATACCCCTTGATGTCAAAGTGGAATTCTGTTCTTCCAAATGAATTCAAAATGAAAAGCTTTGAAAACCACAAAGACCAGGGAGATTTTCCAATGCCTCACAAAGGGCACCTATTGGTAGATGGGTAAACAATCATTTAAAAAAAGACAAGAGATTTTGAATATCCCTTTGAGCATGGTGAAGTTATTAATTACACTTTGGATGGTGTGTCAATACACCCAGTCACTACAAAGATACAGGCGTCCTTCCTAACTCAGTTACCGCAGAGGAAGGCTCATGGTTACAGAGTTTAATTGCTGTGACAGGAGAAAACTGTGTTTTGGTCAACATTGTTGTTACTCAACAATACTAACTGAGAGCAAAAAGAAGGAAGCCTGTACAGATTTTTTTTTATTCCAAAACATGCATCCTGTTTGCAATAAGGCACGAAAGTAGGCAAAAAGGGCAAAAAGAAAATGGCAAAGTAATTAACTTTATGTCCTGAATAAAAAGTGGTAAGTTTGGGGAAAATCCAACAACACATAACTGAGTACCACTTTTCATATTTTCAAATATGGTGGTGGCTGCAACATGTTATGGGTAGCCTTGTCATCGGCAAGGACTAGGGCGTTAATGCTAAAAATAAACAGAATAGAACTAAGGACAGACAAAATCCTCCAGGAAAATCTGGTTCAATCTGCTTTCCGACAGGCACTGGGAGACAAATTCCCCTTTCAGCAAGACAATAAACTAAAACACAAGGCCAAATATACACCGGAGTTGCTTACCATGATGACATTAAATGTTCCCGAGTGGCCTAGTTACAGTTGACTTAAATCGTGTTGAAAATCTATGGCAAGAATTGAAAATGGCCGCCAAGAAATGATCTATGACCAATTTGTTAGAGCTTGAATATTTATTTTAATACTAGTGTTCAAATACTGTACAATCCAGGTGTGCAAAACTCATATTTACCCAGAATGAATAACACCTGTAATCACTGCCAAAGGCCATTCTAACATGTATTGATTGATTCAGGAGGTTTTATATTTATCTAATCAATGTGTTTTATTTTTCTTCCCCTTTGACAGAGTATTTTGTGTAGATTACTGACCAACATTGACTGTTAAATCGATTTCTTTGTCACAACGTGGAAAAGGAGGAATAAATACTGAAGACACTGGATGTGTTTTCGGGTGTGTTCAATCAATTTGACCTTGAGCATTTCAAGTTTGTCCAGAAAAAAAAGAAGTTATTTCATTATATTTAGGTGAGTAAACTGGCTACTTTATCCTGCCTTGTGGTATACCTCTCTGGTATTAAATCTCAGATTGGCTGTCTACAACTATCAATTAATGTAGGCCTACCTACTAGCTAGCGATAGTAGTGGGTTCTTGTGCAATCTTGATACATTTCAATGTCACTATGTGGTAGCTAACTAGCTAGCTAAATACCTACCCGTATTTAGATTATATTCACTGCAACAACAACATATTCCACGGATTAGCCTTGCAATGGCCTATGAGGGTGGGACATGTAACAAATGGGCCTGTGGCCCCGTCCTTGTTAAATGTAGCTAGTTAGCCACCATAAACGAGGTAGTAAATTACTCTTGTTAGCCAAACCATCAAGCTACATTTTCAAGACATAATGAGATATAACGTTTGGTAAACATGGCCGAAGTCATAACAGTCACCGTTTCGTTTTCCACTCCTGGCTCGTTTAGCTAGCTAGCCGTTAGCTAATTTTATTGGGTTGCCATAGAAATGAAAAAATAAACGTACCTCCTGATATCTAACGTTGCTGATTTGCTCGGCCATCCTGGATGGAAGTTGAGTGTTTGAAAAAAAAAATGACTTGTTTGACAAACTGTGAGCCGTATATACTATTGATACTGTACGCTAACCCTCGAAACTAGCACAGCTCCGCCATCTCCTCTTCCTCACAAGTCGGGTGTGTTGCTCCGCCCCTTGCCCGGTCATGTGACCCAGCGGAACTGTCAGCATTATCCAAGACAGCAACAATCTCACGATTTGCCTAAATCATCAGAGCACCGCTAAACTACAATGAAACGAATATGTAACAAATATAGATTCATTGTCAAAGTTATTTTATTCAAATGACTCTCATTGAAATAAATTCATAGTCAAGTTTGTATTAAAAATTTAACAATGGAGCTAAGAAACTTGAATTGTCAGTGATGTCACATCACACTGGTTTATGTTCTATAATCAATGTACTCGATGTAGCCCACTACAAGTAGGTTTACTATTATGTTACATAAAATGTAACTTGAGATAAACCACGGTACAACACACACAATTGATCATCCACCCTTGGCGACTGTCATATCCAGGGGAGTATGGCATCAGTTCTCTTGGTTATTGCAGGTTTACAGGTGTTTTTGTGACTCCCTCGTCTTACTTTGGAGGCAGTGGATCCACCAACTTGTTGTGCACATGCATCATCCCTGTAGGAGGAATAACGATAGGTCAAGTGAGTCAGATTACCACTTTATTCACAATTATGTTTCAATTATGGTTTCATTGAAGAAAATAATGTATCCCTCCCAGGCCAATAATAAAACAAAACACAATGAATTTGGAAATTGATGAAGCACTAGTTCCTAAACCATGCAAGCAGCATAAGAAGGAAATGAACTGTGAGGACCAAGTCCTTTAGTAAGGGAGTAGACCCTCACCTCGGAAGTACTTGACAGTTTTAACCCTCAGTTCCAGGGTAGCATCCTCGTCACACACAAACACAGTCTGAGGGTGCTGCTGAAAGGCCGACACCGTCCACATGTGGTTCACCCCTTCCTCTATGGCCTTGTACAGGGCAAACGCTTTGTGTACTCCCGTGATGAGAATCATGACCTGGAGACATTAAGGAGTGAATGTATTATTTTCATCTTATAACCCGTCATTACATTGCATTACATTGCTAGACTGTCACTAAATTGCTATAGACCGTCATTACATTGCTATAGACTGTTATTACATTGCTATAGACTGTCATTACATTGCTATAGACTGTCATTACATTGCTATAGACTGTCATTACATTGCTATAGACTGTCATTACATTGCTATAGACTGTCATTACATTGCTATAGACTGTCATTACATTGCTATAGACTGTCATTACATTGCTATAGACTGTCATTACATTGCTATAGACTGTCATTACATTGCTATAGACCGTCATTACATTGCTATAGACCGTCATTACATTGCTATAGACTGTCATTACATTGCTATAGACCGTCATTACATTGCTATAGACCGTCATTACATTGCTATAGACTGTCATTACATTGCTATAGACCGTCATTACATTGCTATAGACCGTCATTACATTGCTATAGACCGTCATTACATTGCTATAGACCGTCATTACATTGCTATAGACCGTCATTACATTGCTATAGACCGTCATTACATTGCTATAGACTGTCATTACATTGCTATAGACCGTCATTACATTGCTATAGACTGTCATTACATCGCTATAGACTGTCATTACATCGTTACAATAAAGCATTAAAAGTATTTGGGGTAAAAGTATTTAATCGTAAGGCTATGTGTTACAGCCTCATTATATCATCATTTAATAAGTATAGGAGCTGTAAAGGGACCAGTTGTCCATGCAAAATAAGTTACAAGAGAAGACAGACCAGAAACAAAAGGCATAGACAGACATCTTGAAATCATCTCTAACCTCTCTGGCATCCATGACAGTGGCCACTCCCACAGTCAGAGCCATGGTGGGTACTTTAGACAGATCTCCGTCAAAGAAGCGTGCGTTGGCCAGGATGGTGTCCTGAGCCAGGGTCTTCACTCTGGTCCTGGACAATAGACTGGAGCCTGGCTCGTTGAAGGCAATGTGGCCATCCGGTCCAATACCTGACAGACAGGGTGGGTTACATTTGTTGGATTTTGGTATTTCTTTTTTTCTATGTGTTGTTTCCTGAACTGGTTTGTGTTTGTGGTGTTTCTTAGCTTTTTCAGCAATGTCTTTGAAAAAGTACGTGCCACACAATACAAAAACATATTTTTATGATGCAACAATGTTAGAACAAGACTATAAACTTCTCATTTAAATCCAGCATGGGTGTGTCTGCCTGTTTGATTGAGCAGTTGCTATTGTGTCATTTGACATCATCACTGTTATCCTACCTACATCCAACAAAGAGGTCAATTGCCACAGCAACTTTAGAATGTAGTAGATTAAATAGAATCAATATACTAAATTCCATCCTATCATTGTCCTCCCTACTGACCTCCAACAAAGAGGTCAATTCCTCCAGCTGCTTTGATCTCCTTCTCAAAGGAATCACACTCCTCTACAAGATTGGCAGCGTTGCCATCCAGAATATGAGTGTTCTCCGATTTGATGTCAATGTGCTTGAAGAGATTATTCCACATGAAGGAATGGTAGCTCTCTGGGTGATTCCTAGGAATACCTGCAATATTAAAAAATAAAAAAACAGGGATCACAGTTTTGTATGGCTTCTAATGCTGTGAAGAATGTTGATACTGTATGGTGTAGAAATAGGTGAAATAGAGAAGTATTGTAAAGGTGAAGCGTACCCACATACTCATCCATGTTGAACGTTTTGACATACTTGAAAGAGATCTCTCCTTTGTTATAAAACTCAATCAGCTTCTTATAGCATCCCAGAGGAGTACCTCCTACAGTGTACAACGGGGAATAATTATGGTTCATATGCATTGCTTTTTCAACTCAAATATTTGTAGTTTTACACGTCAAATAAATCAATGTTGATGTCTTTATACAGATTATTTAACCTTTATTTAACCTTTATTTAACCTTTATTTAACCAGGTAGGCTAGTTGAGAACACCTTTATTTAACCAGGTAGGCTAGTTGAGAACACCTTTATTTAACCAGGTAGGCTAGTTGAGAACAAGTTCTCATTTGCAACTGCGACCTGGCCAAGATAAAGCATAGCAGTTCGACACATCCAACAACACAGAGTTACACATGGAATAAACTAAACACAGTCAACAATACAGTAGAACAAAAGTCTATATACAGTGAGTGCAAATAAGGTAAGTTAAGACAAATAGGCCATGGTGGGGAAGTAATTACAATATAGCAATTAAACACTGGAATGGTAGATGTGCAGAAGATGAATGTGCAAGTAGATATACTCGGGTGCAAAGGAGCAAGATAAATAAATAAATACAGTATGGGGATGAGGTAGGTAGATGGGCTGTTTACAGATGGACTATGTACAGGTGCAGTGATCTGTGAGCTGCTCTGAAAGCTGGTGCTTAAAGCTAGTGAGGGAGATGTGAGTCTTCAGCTTCAGAGATTTTTTAAGTTCGATCCAGTCATTGGCAGCAGAGAACTGGATGGAAAGACGACCAAAGGAGGAATTGGCTTTGGGGGTGACCAGTGAGATATACCTGCTGGAGCGCGAGCTACGAGTGGGTGCTGCTATGGTGACCAGTGAGCTGAGATAAGGCCGGGCTTTACCTAGCTGAGACTTGTAGATAACCTGTAGCCAGTGGGTTTGACGACGAGTATGAAGCGAGGTCTAATCAACGAGAGCGTACAGGTCACAATGGTGGGTAGTGTATGGAGCTTTGGTGACAAAACAGATGGCACTGTGATAGACTGCATCCAGTTTGCTGAGTAGAGTGTTGGAGGCTATTTTATAGATGACATCACCCAAGTCGAGGATCGGTAGGATGATCAGTTTTACAAGGGTATGTTTGGCAGCATGAGTGAAGGATGCTTTGTTGCGATATAGGAAGCCAATTCTAGATTCAATTTTGGATTGGAGATGCTTAATGTGAGTCTGGAAGGAGAGTTTAGTGTCACCCAGGTGTTTGTAGTTGTCCACGTATTCTTAGTCAGAACTGTCCAGAGTAGTGATGCTGGACAGGTGGGCAGGTGCGGGCAGTGATCGATTGAGTAGCATGCATTTAGTTTTACTTGCGTTTAAGAGCAGTTGGAGGCCACGGAAGGAGAGTTGTATGGCATTGAAGCTCGCCTGGAGGTTAACACAGTGTCCAAAGAGGGGCTAGAAGTATACAGAATGGTGTCGTATGCATAGAGGTGGATCAGAGAATCACCAGCAGCAAGAGCAACATCATTGATGTATACAGAGAAGAGAGTCGGCCTGAGAATTGAACCCTGTGGCACACCCATAGAGACTGCCAGAGGTCCGGACAACAGGCCCTCCGATTTGACACAAGTAGTTGGTAAACTAGGCGAGGCAATCATTTGAGAAACCAAGGCTGTCGAGTCTGCCAATAAGAATGTGGTGATTGACAGAGTCGAAAGCCTTGGCCAGATCAATGAATATGGCTGCACAGTAATGTCTCTTATCGATGGCGGTTATGATGTCGTTTAGAACCTTGAGCGTGGCTGAGGTGCACCCATGACCAGCTCTGAAACCAGGTTGCATAGCGGAGAAGGTACGGTGGGATTCGAAATGGTCGGTAATCTGTTTGTTTTACACATTTGACACAATTATTATTAAGCGCAACATTAATTGTACAAAGGAAAGGAGGGCGTGCACTGTAGAATCAACAGCTTGCTTACCCGTGGGGAGTCCTAAAATGAAGAATCTGTCTGGTCCAGGGTTGAAGTTAATGATTTTATTCCTGATGTACTTGGCAGCCCACTCACCAACTTGGTCATAATCATTCAGGATGATCAGCTTCATGGTCCTGAGTTAAATGCAAACTTGGATGGTGAATACAGCTGTTAATGTACAAGAACGAACTACTATTGAAGCTATTTTTGTTCTCCACCTAAAGCAGACTTTAGACTCATAAAATGTGAGCACTTGCAGCCGGAAGATGTACTAACGTTTCCCTACGTGAATTGAAGGGGGGGGGGGGGGGGGTAGACCAAATCAAACTATACGACGCATTGTCCGCCCTATGAATGGAATGCAAATGTTGAAACCACTTTACTTTAAAACCTTATCGTGCATATCCAAAAGAGGCCGATGGTAAACGTTTGTTTAATTTTTATTTTATTTAACTAGGCAACGCAGTTAAGAACAAATTGTTATTTACAATGACCCCGGCCAAACCCTAACGAGGCTGGGCCAATTGTGCACCGCCCTATGGGACTCCCAATCACGGCCGGTTGTGATACAGCCTGGAATCGAATCAGGGTCTGTAGTGACGTAGATTGTACTACCATCTTAGTTTGTGGCGAGAGTAAATGAAAAACAAAGGCATTAACCAACTTACCGGAGCAGGCACGAACCGGAGCAGGGCAAGTTCTAGCGAACGCATTGTTTTCAGATTGGAATGCTGTGTGTTGATTGGGATGAATTAGGTATTCTTGAAGTGTGTACATTAGTACATTTACATTAGTTTATAATTAAAGTAGCGTATCATCCTGAATAACTGCAGTCCAGTTTTTTTGACAGATGAGATTAATTTTTCATTGATGGCATAAGAAATTAGGACATTTAGATAGCCATACAGTCATTATATAGCCCAGGTGGCGATATTGAGTAGTTTCAGTCAAACTGCATTCCTCTATAATGTTGAAAGAAGGGCCTCGTGAAGCGGTTTTCAATAACTTTATTAAAACTCAAATTGTGACAATGACCCGGAACAGTTATAGAGAGCACAAAACAGAAATAAATACCATGATACAGCGCTCATCGTCAAACAGGCTTATTGCAGTTGGTTCTTTCAATTTTATTTCAGCAAAACAAAAACAAAAAAGAATGGACATGCTATTGGCTGCAGAAATACACCATCATCAGGTACTGGGGTCAATGTGCCGAAATTACAGAATGCTGCCTGCATTGACAAGTGGAGTGAATGGCAACATCATGGCACCAATTCCCTATATAGTACACTATTTTTTTTAAATCAGGGGTCATATAGAGTCTCTGGCCAAAAGTAGTGCACTATAGAGTGAATAGGAAGTAGTGCACTATATAGTGAATGGGAAGTAGTGCACTATATAGTGAATGGGATGCCATTTGAGACAAGCAAGGAGTTTACACTTCACTAGCAGCTCTGGTACATCTGGGCAGCGTCTCATTCCTGCCTTTGCCTCCTTCCCTCGCTGCCTTGGTTAATTCCTTCCTGACCGCAACTGATTTGACAAGCTAGAAAAGACGTGAGCAATGTGCTACAGTACTGTAGTTAATATATCCAGCATGCCTTTTGGTAGACCATGCAGGTAGAGTATTGTTTTGCTTTTGTTGGAACTCATCTATCCAGTCCTATCAGATCTGAAAGGGGAAGGCGACAAGGAAACATGGGAAGGAGACTACTCTCAAATGAAGACACAGCCCCTGGTAGAGGAGACACTGGTTGCTGCTTGTCCGTCTGCTTAATCAAGGTCCATGTCAGGTCTAGGGTTGGTGGATTCCGTGGAGGGAGGGTTGCCTGTGCTGTCGGCGGTCCCCTTCTCGGTGCCCTCTGCTGGGGCTTTCTCCTGTCCGTTGACTGGTCCATTCTGCTCCCCTGCCTTGTCTTCCTTAGGCAGTTCCACCTTGGGCTTGGCCTTGGTCACGATGGGGTTGCAGGTGGAGTACAGCTCCTATTGAGGGGGAAAGAGTGAATGTTATGAATAACTTTACAAGCATATCACAGGATCATGTGTAAGTAATGTTGAGTTGGATGAGAAGCAGAAGGCTGGCATGCATAATTACAATAGTATAATGATATTCATGACTAAAATGCAATATTATTCACAGTACAGCTTGGTTGCAAGAAAAATTCCCTCTAATCTGCACATGTGCCCGCCTGCGCACTTCATACAGGAATGCTGCGCAGAAGAAATGCCATGCGAGGCAGAGATGCAAGACATTGAACGTCACTGAGTCCGCCCCATTGGTTTGCACTATATAGCTCAACATTTGTTCTGTGATCTAATCAACGTTATATCAGCCCCTCTTCAATGCAACAAAACAAATCTAACTTCGCAAGATTTAAGTCTGATTTGTGAGCCGTACTGTAGTGAGTGAGCCGTACTGTAGTGAGTGAGCCGTACTGTAGTGAGTGAGCCGTACTGTAGTGAGTGAGCCGTACTGTAGTGAGTGAGCCGTACTGTAGTGAGTGAGCCGTACTGTAGAGAGTGAGCCGTACTGTAGAGAGTGAGCCGTACTGTAGAGAGTGAGCCGTACTGTAGAGAGTGAGCCGTACTGTAGAGAGTGAGCCGTACTGTAGAGAGTGAGCCGTACTGTAGAGAGTGAGCCGTACTGTAGTTAGTGAGCCGTACTGTAGAGAGTGAGCCGTACTGTAGAGAGTGAGCCGTACTGTAGAGAGTGAGCCGTACTGTAGAGAGTACTGTAGAGAGTGAGCCGTACTGTAGAGAGTGAGCCGTACTGTAGTGAGTGAGCCGTACTGTAGAGAGTGAGCCGTACTGTAGAGAGTGAGCCGTACTGTAGTTAGTGAGCCGTACTGTAGTTAGTGAGCCGTACTGTAGAGAGTGAGCCGTACTGTAGAGAGTGAGCCGTACTGTAGAGAGTGAGCCGTACTGTAGAGAGTGAGCCGTACTGTAGAGAGTGAGCCGTACTGTAGAGAGTGAGCCGTACTGTAGAGAGTGAGCCGTACTGTAGTTAGTGAGCCGTACTGTAGTTAGTGAGCCGTACTGTAGTTAGGGAGCCATACTGTGGAGAGGGAGCCATACTGTGGAGAGGGAGCCGTACTGTAGTTAGTGAGCCGTACTGTAGTTAGTGAGCCGTACTGTAGTTAGTGAGCCGTACTGTAGTTAGTGAGCCGTACTGTAGTTAGTGAGCCGTACTGTAGTTAGTGAGCCGTACTGTAGTTAGTGAGCCGTACTGTAGTTAGTGAGCCGTACTGTAGAGTGAGCCGTACTGTAGTTAGTGAGCCGTACTGTAGTTAGTGAGCCGTACTGTAGTTAGTGAGCAGTACTGTAGTTAGTGAGCAGTACTGTGGAGAGGGAGCCGTACTGTGGAGAGGGAGCCGTACTGTAGAGTGAGCCGTACTGTAGTTAGTGAGCCGTACTGTAGTTAGCGAGCAGTACTGTAGTCAGCGAGCAGTACTGTAGTTAGCGAGCAGTACTGTAGTTAGTGAGCAAAATCAAATCAAATTGTATTTGTCACATACACATGGTTAGCAGATGTTAATGCAGTAGCGAAATGCTTGTGCTTCTAGTTCCGACAATGCAGTGATAACCAACAAGTAATCTAACTAACAATTCCAAAACTACTGTCTTATACACAGTGTAAGGGGATAAGGAACATGGACATAAGGATATATGAATGAGTGATGGTACAGAGCAGCAGTACTACAGTATATACAGTTGAGCAGTACTGTAGTTAGCGAGCCGTACTGTAGAGTGAGCCGTACTGTAGTTAGCGAGCCGTACTGTAGTTAGCGAGCAGTACTGTAGTTAGCGAGCAGTACTGTAGTTAGCGAGCCGTACTGTAGTTAGCGAGCCGTACTGTAGTTAGCGAGCCGTACTGTAGTTAGCGAGCAGTACTGTAGTTAGCGAGCAGTACTGTAGTTAGCGAGCAGTACTGTAGAGTGAGCAAAATCAAATCAAATTGTATTTGTCACATACACATGGTTAGCAGATGTTAATGCGAGTGTAGCGAAATGCTTGTGCTTCTAGTTCCGACAATGCAGTGATAACCAACAAGTAATCTAACTAACAATTCCAAAACTACTGTCTTATACACAGTGTAAGGGGATAAGGAACATGGACATAAGGATATATGAATGAGTGATGGTACAGAGCAGCATACAGTAGATGGTATCGAGTACAGTATATACAGTACTGTAGAGTGAGCAGTACTGTAGAGTGAGCCGTACTGTAGAGTGAGCCGTACTGTAGTTAGCGAGCCGTACTGTAGTTAGCGAGCCGTACTGTAGTTAGCGAGCCGTACTGTAGTTAGCGAGCCGTACTGTAGTTAGCGAGCAGTACTGTAGTTAGCGAGCAGTACTGTAGTTAGCGAGCAGTACTGTAGAGTGAGCAAAATCAAATCAAATTGTATTTGTCACATACACATGGTTAGCAGATGTTAATGCGAGTGTAGCGAAATGCTTGTGCTTCTAGTTCCGACAATGCAGTGATAACCAACAAGTAATCTAACTAACAATTCCAAAACTACTGTCTTATACACAGTGTAAGGGGATAAGGAACATGGACATAAGGATATATGAATGAGTGATGGTACAGAGCAGCATACAGTAGATGGTATCGAGTACAGTATATACAGTACTGTAGTGAGTGAGCCGTACTGTAGTGAGTGAGCCGTACTGTAGTGAGTGAGCCGTACTGTAGTGAGTGAGCCGTACTGTAGTGAGTGAGCCGTACTGTAGTGAGTGAGCCGTACTGTAGTGAGTGAGCCGTACTGTAGTTAGTGAGCCGTACTGTAGAGAGTCTCACCTTAGTCTTGTCCTGTATCTCTCTGACTTTAACAGCAGGCTCCACAGTCAAGCTCAGTTTACTCTGCTGGTTCATCTTGCTGTTCATCCAGATCATGGCATCATTCACCATCTTATCCACCTTGTTGATCTCTTCCTGGTCCAGATGATCATACTGCTCCTCCTGGGGGATGGAAAGACAAGTCAAGGAAACGTCTGACACATTTGTTCATTCCTGAAAGACAAACCTCTGATAACGGCCCCCTCAAACCCCAAGATGTCGTCTTTTGTAACAAAGTGTAACACACACACACACACACACACACACACACACATACATCGAACTGCTTTTACAGCTTTGGGATATCTGCAAATGGTTTTAGAATTGCTGTGAATATTTTTTTTAACTTGCTACACTGGAATATGAAGGTATCTGTAGGAAGTAACAATAGGATACGATTGGTGAACTGGACTGCATTTTAACAGAACTAGTCTCGTGTATTCTCATTGTCTTACGTCAGATAGTGCGTCGATTCCGCACTGAGGGTCGAGGGTCGCGTCGGAGTGACGCCATCTGACGTTTGACAGTGGTGCATTCTAGCATTAACGGCTGTACTATAGTACATTTCTACTACTAGTAGTATTTCTACGATTTCTCAGTCGTACCTGCTCCTCCTGGGGTACGCAAAGAATAAAGATGTCGTCCATTGTAGCAGTCCAGTAATAATAATAAAGTTTATATCCATTTAGTAGCATAATACAATACACATTTGGTCATTCCTGAAATGCAACCATTCTCAACGTCTGATATTTGCAATGGCTTAGAATGATTGTTGTAGTTCTGTGGAGCATTATGATCAAAATGTATCAGGTTACTTCTAGACCTCTGGGGCAGGGGAACCCTGGCTGTATAAGGGGCAGGGGAACCCTGGCTGTATAAGGGGCAGGGGAACCCTGGCTGTATAAGGGGCAGGGGAACCCTGGCTGTATAAGGGGCAGGGGAACCCTGGCTGTATAAGGGGCAGGGGAACCCTGGCTGTATAAGGGGCAGGGGAACCCTGGCTGTATAAGGGGCAGGGGAACCCTGGCTGTATAAGGGGCAGGGGAACCCTGGCTGTATAAGGGGCAGGGGAACCTGGCTGTATAAGGGGCAGGGGAACCGTGGCTGTATAAGGGGCAGGGGAACCGTGGCTGTATAAGGGGCCGGGGAACCGTGGCTGTATAAGGGGCCGGGGAACCGTGGCTGTATAAGGGGCCGGGGAACCGTGGCTGTATAAGGGCAGGGGAACCGTGGCTGTATAAGGGCAGGGGAACCGTGGCTGTATAAGGGCAGGGGAACCGTGGCTGTATAAGGGGCAGGGGAACCGTGGCTGTATAAGGGGCAGGGGAACCGTGGCTGTATAAGGGGCAGGGGAACCGTGGCTGTATAAGGGGCAGGGGAACCCTGGCTGTATAAGGGGCAGGGGAACCGTGGCTGTATAAGGGGCAGGGGAACCCTGGCTGTATAAGGGCAGGGGAACCCTGGCTGTATAAGGGGCAGGGGAACCATGGCTGTATAAGGGGCAGGGGATCCATGGCTGTATAAGGGGCAGGGGATCCATGGCTGTATAAGGGCAGGGGATCCATGGCTGTATAAGGGCAGGGGATCCATGGCTGTATAAGGGCAGGGGAACCATGGCTGTATAAGGGCAGGGGAACCATGGCTGTATAAGGGCAGGGGAACCGTGGCTGTATAAGGGCAGGGGAACCGTGGCTGTATAAGGGGCAGGGGAACCGTGGCTGTATAAGGGCAGGGGAACCCTGGCTGTATAAGGGCAGGGGAACCATGGCTGTATAAGGGCAGGGGAACCGTGGCTGTATAAGGGCAGGGGAACCATGGCTGTATAAGGGCAGCTGTACCTTGGTTTTATAAGCTTCAACGATCTTCATGTACATCTGGATCTGTTTCCCCATGTCATCGAAGGCTCTGGGTCTTTCCTCAGACTCCATGTACCTCTCCTGGATAGGCTGGCCCAGTTTCTGGAGACAGCAGACGACACTCGTGTCAGACACATTGGCTAATCTGACCCATTTCAACTGTGTTGAGAACTAGACTGAGGAGGAAGGCTAGGCATTTTCAGAGAGCGTGATGAAGCGACTTTCACCTGACTTCGTCGAAATGTAACAGAAATTTGCAGAACACACAATTGACTTGACAGAACTTTAACTCACAAGGACAAAAAATAAAATAAAATTTTAAGTGAGAAGTAAGCATTGGTCTGAAGCCCGAAAAAAGAAAGGAAAGTGACACGAGCACCACAATGCCTACTCCACCCATGCTCTACCAAGGTTTTCCAGCATTCAGCTTTGACCTACGAGAGTATCTATGTTGGTCTATTGAACATCAAACAACCTGTATGCTGGATGCTTAGCATTCAAACTTTCTCAAACAGACTAGCTAAACTTTAGCGAGCTAATCAAAATATATATGTTTGCATTGATTGTTTAACCTCAGCTTGAATACCACCACATAGCTAGTTATCTACAGTAGCCTAGTTTTGTCCGCAGCTACTTTCATGTCTGACAGCCTGTTGCAGGCAGCAGCAGCTGTGTTGTTGCCGAGCAACAGAGTTCGATCGACCCAGTTAGATTGAATTCTGAGATTCGGCTGAAAATCTATCAGCATTGTCAGAAATGCTACAAAGAAAAATAAAATAGCACCTCTTTGGTTCTTAATGGACGGAAATGTGCATGTGAGAGAGATACATTATGTAATAGTTTGTTGGTGCAACAGTTTCTAAGTCAATTCAAAAAATGTTTTTAAGTCAAATGGTCACTGTATGGAAGCTATCGTCTCGTTTTAATCCGACGCCTAGAATTTGAGCTAGGTAATAGCAAAAAAATACTTTCAAACTCAATTGTTCATGACCCTGTTAAAAATCAGGGTGTGTGGTTCTCTGTAACGGCAGGACGGCTCATGGCGAGAGGCAGAAAGTGTGTTGTGAACCTCCAATCAAGTTGATTTGTCAATTTTCATCGACATTGGTGTCATATTGGCTTAGATATGGTAGGGAGATAAGCTTCAACCAATCAAATCAATTTATAAAGCCTTTTTTTTACATCAGCTAATTTCAGAAAGTGCTTATACAGAAACCCAAACAGCAAGCAATGCAGATGTAAAAGCACGGTGTCTAGGAAAAACTCCCTAGAAAAGGTAGGAACCGAGGAAGAAACATTTGAGAGGAACCAGGCTCTGAGGCCATTCCTCTTCTGGCTGTGTCGAGTAGAGATTATAAAAGTGTACATGGCCATTAAGGGCAGACTGTTCTTCAAGATGTTCAAATGTTCATAGATGACCAGCAGGGTCAAATAATAATCACAGTGGTTGTAGAGGGTCCAACAGGTCAGCACCTCAGGAGTAAATGTCAGTTGGTATAGCCAAGCATTCAGAGGTCAAGACAGCAGGTGCGGTAGAGAGAGAGAGACGAAAACCTCAACGCATACCGGCGTGACTATAATGATAAACGGAAAGCATTACCTCAGACTCGGCTTAATCAGGGTCTGGGAAACTGGTCTACAGTAACAGTGTAGAACACTAAGCTTTACCTTCAGCACGGCCAGTTTGTCGATGTACTGTTGTTTAGGCTGGTCCTCTCCGTCTTCATACAGCCAGTTCTCTGTGTCCTCCAGTTGTAAAGACAGGATATCTCCGGTCCTACCACAGTCAAAAACACAGTTAATGACAGGATATCTCGGTCCTACCACAGTCAAAAACACAGTTAATGACAGGATATCACGGTCCTACCACAGTCAAAACCATACAGTTAATGACAGGATATCCCGATCCTACCACACAGTTAATGACAGGATATCCCGGTCCTACCACACAGTTATTAACATAGTTAAGGAAAGGGTATCCCATCCCACCAGGCAGTTATTAACATAGTTAAGGACAGGGTATCCCATCCTACCAGACAGTTATTAACATAGTTAAGGACATGGTATCCCCATCCTACCAGACAGTTATTAACATAGTTAAGGACAGGGTATCCCCATCCTACCAAACAGTTATTAACATAGTTAAGGACAGGGTATCCCATCCTACCAGACAGTTATTAACACAGTTAAGGACAGGGTATTCCATCCTACAACAGTCAAAGTCAACATGCTGTTGTGAACATATTACAGAGAAGACCATTCTGATCTACAGTACTATAAAAAGCCCTTTATATATTGTTGTTAAAGGGATACTTCAGGATTTTGGCATTGAGCCATTTATCTACTTCCATAAGATCATCTGACTAGACAAAGTAAACAAAGTGGAAGTAGTCAGAGTGTTCATTTGTGTTGAAATCCATAAAGATGAATCCCTTTAATGTAACATTATATAAGGTAGCATTGTTTAAAGTGGCTTGTGTTTCATTGTTGTTAAAGGGAAGCCAATTTCAGACAGTTGGAAGTGCCACAGAAAGCCACAGTACTCACAGCTTCACTGACCAAGTCCCAAAGTATCCCTTATAGAAACCTGCTGGGTGTTTCGTGGGCAGCTAATTTCAGACGGTTGGAAGTGCCACAGAAAGCCACAGTACTCACAGCTTCACTGACAAATTTCTCCAGCCTGCCGTGAAGTTTGTCCCTCATGTCGTACACATACTCCTCCACGTAGTTCTTAGCGTCGTTCCTCTCCTTCTCCAGCTTGTCCTGCATGATCATTTTACCCTGTTGAAACCAGACAAAAATCAACCACTTCAAGTTACCACAGAACACTCTTTTAAGCACGACTCAAAACAGAGAGAGAGAAACGTGTAAAAGACAAGTATATAGCAACAGCCTGATGAATACAACACAGAATGACATAACAGACAGAGATAAAAGAAACAGAGGACAGCAGTAAGGAGAAACACAATAGGTCAACAACACAATCCACAGATGTCAGATAATAATGTATTACCTCATTTTCTACAAAGAGGTTGAGCATGTCGATGGCCAGCTCCCACTGAGGGCTGTTCTCGATGGGAAGCTCCAAGACTTTTGTCTTGACTTTGGGCTTCTTGGCCTGGGGAGGCTGGTCAGACTTCTTCTCTGTCTTACTCTCCTCTGGAGAGGTCTGGGGAGAGAGGAGTGGGAAACAGCATCATTGAAACTAAATATCCATAAAGTAGTGCTCTTCACGCCTGGTAAATGTTTTTCAGCCTGCTCGGAGATGGGTTTGTTCTGTCTGGTCAGCTGGTCGTTGGCAAGACAACACAAACTGATCTGGGACCAGGCTACTCATTTTTGTCTAAGCCTCTACAAACTGCAGTGCTCCACTACCATAAAAGTCATGATCATAGATGTCAAACGTCTCAGGACATAAAAGGGAATATTCTATATTACCTCCATCTCCTCGTTCTCCGGCGGCGTCTTCTTCTCCTCTTCTGTCTCTTTCTGTCCATCTCCTTGGGCCTTTGTCTCATCCTGGTCAGTCTGCATGTTGCCCTGCAGAGAGCGCAGGTCACTTCATTAACGCCACATCTCTGGCCAATGACAGACAGACTTCCAGGTGGCAGTGTCATCACAATATAGTAGTGTACCTAACTGAACCTCTTCTTCCTCAGGTGGTATAGTTTAATAAAGCATTTGTAGGCCTATCTTTCAATGATGTACAAAGTTAACTGTCTGTGTACTGAATAAGACACTGGTCAAATTAAAATCCTATATTCAATTTGAAAGAATATGATTATTAACAATCACCTCTTTCTCTTCCTCTTTCTCTGGTGTTGCCTGCTGTTCTGTGTCCATGGGCTCCTCTCCTTCCTCGGTCTTCTGGACCTCCACCAGCGAGGCTGAGGAGACGCTGAAGATGCCGTGGATGTTGACCCTCACCTTCACCTTGACCTTGGAGCTCTCCCCAGACGCCTGGGGCACCACCTTCTGGATCACAAACTGACCTATAGGAAAGGACACAGGAAATAAGGTGGTAATGGCACACAGTTGGTACATTTCACAGGAAAAACTAATGACCAACTGGCCTATAATTTATTGTCCATAGGGGGAAACTTGCATTATAGACACATAGCAAAAACAGTTATACATTAATATTTTTACAAAATGAATTGGCAAGTCAATAAGTTTCATATTGCAAACTGTAGTCCACAAGCCTTTTTGAAAAGATACTGCTGCTAGGATGCATGACTATGTTTCTATAGAAGATACTGCTGCTAGGATGCATGACTATGTTTCTATAGAAGATACTGCTGCTAGGATGCATGACTGACTATGTTTCTATAGAAGATACGGCTGCTAGAATGCATGACTGACTATGTTTCTATAGAAGATACTGCTGCTAGGATGCATGACTGACTATGTTTCTATAGAAGATACTGCTGCTAGGATGCATGACTATGTTTCTATAGAAGATACTGCTGCTAGGATGCATGACTGACTATGTTTCTATAGAAGATACGGCTGCTAGGATGCATGACTGACTATGTTTCTATAGAAGATACGGCTGCTAGGATGCATGACTGACTATGTTTCTAAAGAAGATACGGCTGCTAGGATGCATGACTGACTATGTTTCTATAGAAGATACTGCTGCTAGGATGCATGACTGACTATGTTTCTATAGAAGATACGGCTGCTAGGATGCATGACTGACTATGTTTCTATAGAAGATACTGCTGCTAGGATGCATGACTGACTATGTTTCTATAGAAGATACTGTTGGCAGACAGAAAAGGACCCACGGGAGCGTTGTTCATAGTGGAGTCAATGCCTTGTACATACCTATGGTGGGGTCGGGGTACGGCAGCTCGTTGGGGGTGTTGTAGTAGGCTTCCAGAGAGAAAGGCTCCCTCCGGTAGAAAGTCAACACTTTGGAGAAGGGTGCAGCATGGTTCTTTGGGAATACCTCGCAATCGCTACAATGAACAACACACATAATAGTCTAGTTTACTAGCAGTAAAATAACCACAATGAACAACACACATAATAGTCTAGTTTACTAGCAGTAAAATAACTACAATGAACAACACACATAATAGTCTAGTTTACTAGCAGTAAAATAACCACAATGAACAACACACATAACAGTCTAGTTTACTAGCAGTAAAATAACTACAATGAACAACACACATAATAGTCTAGTTTACTAGCAGTAAAATAACCACAATGAACAACACACATAACAGTCTAGTTTACTAGCAGTAAAATAACTACTATGAAGCTATCAGAAACAAAAAAAATCTATAAATCAAGGTGATAATTAACAAAACATATGCATTGTAGTTTACCTCAAGCCTTCCTCTGCAGCAGAGTTCCATTTCAGAGAGATTGGGTAAGCAACTGCGTCTGTGATGGAGAACTCACGCACTTTGAATGCAGGGGACAGGATTGCACACTGAGGAGGCAGACAGGGGATATTTTTAGCAGGGAGGCAAACAATAATTCCATCACCATACTCCAGTAGAAATCAACAATGAATTAGGGTCTGCTGGTTAGAATTACATCTACAAAACGTTGGAATCATGAACATTAGTACTCCAATATTGACATATAATAGTAAAAGAAGCGTTTGGAGGCTAACTTTAGTTTTCTGATTTAATCTGCTGTGCAAGCAAATCCTGGATAGCCAAAGGGTGTGTTAAGGTCAGGAGGGGGGGGGGGGGGGGGGGGGGACAGAGAGAGATCATCAGACCTGCAGGGCACATCCTCTGGCCACGGCCTCATCAGCATTCAGGGTGGTGCTCAGCTCCTTCCCAAAGAACTTGCTGATCCTCTCTTTGACAGACGGGATACGGGAGGCCCCGCCCACTATTTCCACCGCATAGATGTCCTCCTTCTTAAGCTCTGATTGGACAGGAACCAGGAAGGAAGGCACCAATTAGACCTGACATAACTCAATGCTATGAAGACAATAGTCAATGCCTACACAGAAAATGCTCAATGTTATATACAAAGATAAATGCTGTACTAAGATTCAAGCAAGCTATATGCAAACCTACGATACTCACTGGCTTGGTCCATCAGGTTGTGCAGTGGTGCCTCCACTCTGGCCAGAACGTCAGCACACATCTCCTCAAATTGACCCCTAGATAAAATTCAGATGCAGATATAGGACCTTAATTTGATCACCCTGTTGTTGCAGGAATCTTGTTTATAGCGCATTCAAGTTTTTTAAAAACGCTCCTAAAAAGTTTGTAATATCCAATTAGACATGTCAGACTTCATTTTCCCTAACTAAAAATATATCAACCCTGACAAAGAAAATGTCCATTAATTATGTTGTGGCAAGATTATTTTCCTGCTGTAAGAAACTAGTCAAATTAAATCCTACATATGTATGCATCATCAATATGCACATTTCTGTGATAAAGCCATTAGAGTTCAAGGACCACAATGTGTTCTAAGGTGTCACTAAACTTACAATATAACTGTCATTTGGTAATTGCATCAAAGACAAAAAATAATGACTCATATCTAGTACTGTAGATCATGTAAGACTTACCAGTTGAACACATCAAGGAGGTGCTCAATTGAGATTACAACAATCTCATAGACTCACAAAACACTATACCTGTTGAGTTTTCCAGAGACGTCAATGTCGTTCATAAAGCACTCGATGTTGAGGGGCAGGTCTGAGGAGTTAGCGCTCATCAGCTTCTTGAGTTTCTCACACTCCTGGTAGAGCCTGACCAGAGCCCTGGGCTTGGTCTTCACGTCCAGCTTGTACTTCTTCCCAAACTCCTCACAGAAGTGTCTCACCAGCATCTCGTCAAAGTCCTTCCCGCCCAGCTCCGGGTCGCAGGCCGTCGCAAGGATCTGAGGGAAAAGAAAATGGTATTTAATTTGTTTTTAAAGAATATGAGCAAAAATGTATTATGAGGGCCGGGAGTTTTTCCCTGAGCCCATGAGACCTGACCAGAACAACTCTGGGCCCTATAGCACTTGTTTTGTTCAATAGCCAAGAGGTTATTGAAGTTGTCTGTAACTCTTTTGTGGACATTTTTAGTAAAAACGGTTCATTTGTAGAATTAGCATGACCCCCATAGCCTCCTGATTGAAAGACACTCACCTTCAGCTTGCCTTTGTTGAAGGCACAGACAGAGGTCTGGTATCCAGAGTGTCCAATGTCTACAAACACCACAATCCTGGGCTTTTCCTCTGGAGCAGGGAGGTCCTGCTTGTAGATCCCATACGCCAACGCCACTGTAAGAAAGATGGGTATAATCACAATTTATTATGAAACAGCATATCACCTTAATATCAAATAATAAGGTGCGGTTGAGTAAATTAGCTACAGTAACTCTGTTAGGGGTCAACACAGCTCTCTCCATACCTGCAGTTGTCTCATTCATGAGCCTCAGACAGTTGAGTCCAGCGATCTGTGCTGCGTCCACCACTGATCTCCTCTCGGCGTCCGTGTAGTAGCAGGGGACCTGGGGAGGATAACATAAGGATGCAAATACTCAGCAGGTGTAGAAACTCAATTACAAATTGTTTTTCATATCTGGTCTTTAGTCTAACTGTCCAAACTCAGTTTAACATGTGACCAAATTCCTGGTCCTTCTAGTAAAGTGTAGCGCCCAGTGCACACTAGCACACAGCAGATTGATACTCAAATTTAAAGAAAATCCAAATCAAATGCATTTATATAGCCCTTCGTACATCAGCTGATATCTCAAAGTGCTGTACAGAAACTCAGCCTAAAACCCCAAACAGCAAGCAATGCAGGTGTAGAAGCACAATGGCTAGGAAAAACTCCCTAGAAAGGCCAAAACCTAGATAAGAAACCTAGAGAGGAACCAGGCTATGTGGGGTGGAGATTATAAACCTAGAGAGGAACCAGGCTATGTGGGGTGGCCAGTCCTCTTCTGGCTGTGCCGGGTGGAGATTATAACAGAACATGGCCAAGATGTTCAAATGTTCATAAATGACCAGCATGGTCGAATAATAATAATCACATGAGAACAGTCCTGTATGCATGTACTGATCTATTAATCTGTCAACTGTGCTGTACCAAATAAAGCATACTTGTCCCGGCTTATGGAGATCTGCCAGCTATGAAATGTATTGTTCTCTAGAGCTGCAGCAGTATGACTGACTCACAGAGACAACGCAGTCAGCCACGGGTTTCTTCAGTGCATGCTCAGCTGTCTCCTTCATCTTGGTCAGAAGCATGGCAGTGACCTGCTCAATGCTGAACACCTTCTCCTCCTCCATGTACATCACCTGATGGACACACAGACACCAGTTGTCATTGTAAACGATTGCTTGATTTTAGGGTTCACACAGGTAGAGTACAAATACAGAATAAACACATGAAAGTATTTCCCAGCACAGACAGATGGATAGACAACCAATATATATTTGTTGATTACAGATTAGACAAGGATGATGAGTAATCTATTAGATCATTAAAAAGGGACCCGTCTCTCCATCAGGCCTATTCATATATTTCCCACCCTTTCAGCCAGATCTCTGTTCTCTCTCCTTACCTTGATGCCAGTGGTGCCCGAAGGCATCTGTGCCAGGTCGTAAACCAGGCTGGATTTCAAACTCTGGATGTACGGGTCAGAAAACGCCCGGCCATGAAATCTCTTGAACCCTTGGACTGTGTTCTTGCAGTTTGTGACGACCTGATATGAGATTAGCAGGGAAAGAACACAATGCTTTATGCAAAATAAATAATTATCTCACATTTAAAAAAGTAATTTAATGATTTGCAACCTAATGTGGAAGGAGTAATTATAAATTATGGAATAGGTGAAATCCCTTATCAAACACTTTAGATATGAAAAAAACGGTCAAAATTGACCCCATAGTTTTATTTAGAGTCCTTTGAGGGTATAAATGTATAACGATCTTCTCTTCTGTTTTTACCAGTTACATCTGGTCAATATATATTGGCCTGGATATGAAATCCCTATTTCTATGCATAAGCACAAAACCATAGAACTTGCTAGAAGAGTCACACCCTCAATGTGTCACTAATCAAATAAATAATCAAGTAAAGGTCGCCCTCGATCAAAACATACCTGGCTTTTTGCAGCTGCACCAATAGATCGATTCCGTGGTCCAAATGACACGCATGCTCTGAAAGAATTACAGCGGAATAAATATCAGTAAAATGCTCATGTCTGTTTTCACAGGGCTCGCCGTAATAAGATAACAGCGCTAGCTAGGATAACACAGTAGCATTTAAAATTACCCATCTAAATGTGTTTTATTAGCTGGCTAATAATAAAAGTCAGAATACACATGATTCCTATGAACAAGTCCACTGATGTCAAGAGATTGCAGGCCTCCTCCAAGTAGGATTCATGCGCCCATTCATACTTTATTGAAAAATTAACCCCTTAAAAACAGGGGACAACAATTAACCCCCCCATTGTCTTCGAAAACACACAAGATGTTAGGTGAGGAAAACAAGTTAAGGCTTCAAAAGTCAAATGGCGCATCGTTTAATTAGTAAAATAGATAAACTGAGTACAACGATTGCTAGTTGTTTTTTTACAAGTCATGGGGTGATCGGTCTCACTAACAACGTGCTGTTGCAACGCTGGTCGGTAGTTGGCGAGTTGCTCCGTTAATGTTATAGCGCATCTCCCCGTCTGTCAAGGCCACAAAATGTATTCTCATCTCTCTAGTTTCTC
The DNA here is from genome assembly GCF_021184085.1 of Oncorhynchus gorbuscha. NCBI lineage: Eukaryota > Metazoa > Chordata > Actinopteri > Salmoniformes > Salmonidae > Oncorhynchus > Oncorhynchus gorbuscha. The sequence continues at coordinate 10,554,353 of NC_060195.1, read as the reverse complement.
AATTCCTTTAGAAGTAAAACCGGTTGAAATTGTACAATTCACAACAAGCAGAATAACTCACACGAAATATAAAATGTCACTTACGGTGTACATCGATCGCTGTATTCATTGGCTACGGTTTCTATTCCTCCGGCTCTAGCTACCGCAACATAGCAGTTCAGAAACCCGACGTCGAATCCTACCACAGACATCTTCGCGAAATGTTACTCAACAAACAGAGAATATTATGGAAAAGCACAATATAGTCTTACAGTTAACTCCTAAATATGACAGTCCAGACCGCAAACTGAATGTATCAATGTACGTGCTGGTTTAATTCATTATCCCCACCCTAGTTTCATGAAGATGCAACTGCGTGCGCTTCTCGCCGGCAAATCGTCGATGCCTTCGAACAAGCTCACTTCAACATGGAGTTCAGTATAAAAGTCCCATGAGCATGATGGCATATGTCTGAAGAACTAGACCCATAGGCGGACAATTTGAGAAGTATGGGAGGCAACGCGGATGTCTAGAGAGACTGGCACTGTTCATGCTATCTGGGTTCATTCTATGGACCGTTCTGGATCATGCGACACATTTTTCCATGGTACCAAATATATTGAATTTTTTTCTTTATATAATAAATGTTATGGTATATTTAATCTCAAGAAATACTCAATGTTCATCCTCGGGTTCATTTTTGCCCCTTTATTTTTTAAACTAGGCAGTTAACAGAAAATGATTTACAATTACGGCTTGCCGAGGAACAGTTTAATGTTTCGGGGCTGAAAGAGATTTTTACCTCGTCAGCTTGGGGATTCGATCCAGCAACCTTTCGGTTACTGACCCAACGGCTGCCGTCTAGAACTACAATGGCATTAAACTTGATATTAATGATTTTGTAACAGTTTTGCTTTCCGTCCTCCTCACCCCTACCCGGGCTCGAACCAGGGACCTGCACACAACAGTCACCCTCGAAGCATCATTATCCATGTCTCTTGCAGACCAAGGGGAAACAACTACTTCAAGGTCTCAGAGCGAGTGACGTCACCGATTAAAACGCTATTAGCGCGCACCCCGCTAACTAGCTAGCCATTTCACATCGGTTACACTCTTATAGACTATGTAGATGTAGCCTGATATTGCCCACATCACATACTTCAGTATTTTATATAGACCTGTTAGCCGTGTTGAGCAGTACCCTCATTGCTATGTAATATTACATTTAACTTTACACTGTGTGACAAATGACTGGTCACTCATTTATATCTCTTCGTAGTGACCCATCTGGCAGGAAGACAGCAAACAATTCATCCCAGATATCCAGGTGAGGTGGTATCAAACAGGAAGAAAAAAATAACTTCTCTGATAAATATAATCTTTATTGACGAAACATACAGTGAAGGTTTAAACGGGGGGACCTCTTCATTTCACTCTTCATTCTCGTAGTCGGCAGCTACCTTCCTCTTTCCTTCTGAGTGGACATGGTTTCCCCAGGTGTATGTCAGGTACATGCAGATCATAGCTGGAAGAGAAGAACGGGAGAAGACCGGCTAGTGACTGAAAACAGGGATGTGGCTCGGGAGGTATACACTGAAAGATACGAGCAATGCATGTTTAGTTAGGCCATTTAAAACAGGCCATTTAAAACATCCCAAGAGTCAGAGATTTTAGACATGGGCAGACAGAAATTGTAATGAGAGTTACATAGCTATCCAACTACAGCGAACTGACTACACATTGAGAAGATTCTTTCAACCGACTACCTGCATCTGAAGAGTGAAGCTACATCCATAAAACCAGTAGAATGGTTCCGATTGGAGAGTGGCGCAGTAGTCTAAGGAGTTACTACGGACACTGGTTCGATCCAGGGCTGTATCCCAACCGGCCGTGATCAGGAGTCCCACAGGTCGGCGTAACAATTGGTCCAGCATTGTCCGGATTCGAGGGTTTGGCCGGGGTAGGCCTTAATTGTAAATCATTTGTTCTTAACCGACTTGCCAATCAAATATATATTAAAAAATAATTTAATCACTGAATAAGAAAATATTAAATCCAGTTCAGATACCTACCCCCTGACCAAATCAAAACCTAATATGGAGGCACGTTTCCTCTACTTCCTGCCTGAGGCAGCATGGTGCCCATATTGTGAGGCTGATTAAGACAGATGTGAAACAGACCATTGTGCGGGCAAAATGAGAATAAGACATGGAATCAATATTTAGATTTGGTGAGGGAGTAACATCTAAACTGAATTTAATAGTTTCTTGTTCACTGCTCAACGATGCAAACGGTGATTCGCCAATGTGAACCATTCTACCAATTATGGATGTAGCTTCAGACGCTGCTAGCAGGTAGTCATTGGACCATATCTCGCACAATATGGCCCTAAATGAGGCCATATTTATCAAGACGAGAACAGATCTGAAAATGGGGAGAGAGAAAAATATTTCAGAAATTGGATGGAGAGGTTTTATAACATGGGAATATCCTGCCTGGTTCTTCCCAGAAAGTAACGTGTAAACTCTGGGAGGACTTACGTGGAGCAACTTTGAAGACAGACGATGTGAATCGTCTCCAGACGTTGGGGATTCCTTTAGAGAAGTAGTTGGGGAAAGCCCTCTGCTCGAAGGGGACAGACTGTAGGTGATCACGTGCCTGATCTTGGCCAGATCTCCAAAGTGGCGACCCATGGTGTCCAGAGAGACGATCTGAAATTACCAAAGAGTATAAAGGGTATCGATGAGGAAAAAGGTGCAGTAGTTTAGATTTTGCAACGCAGTCGTCACACAACTAGCATTAATGACATTAAATGGGCATCTTGCCTGACGACAAACTAAATTATTCAGCTGCTCTATGTTCACCACATACTTCAGTCTGGGACTGCATTCGTTTGTGGTGGTCAAAATGAAGAGTTTTACAATACAAAGTCATAAGCAATTGTACCAATCAGAGTATCAAAGCCAATTGTTAATTTTCTAAACGTGGCTTTACCCACATGTGTTCTGGCTCTTGCCCAAGCCATTAGTTTCAGGGACCAATTAGAATGTTTAGAACGCGTTTGCGTTCTAGAATTCATCGGGGAGGTAATCAGATCCAGACTCATTGCGGAGAAGAAATTAACTTCCATGTAGCGTTTGGCCCGGAGCAAGGAGTTTTGGTAGCCAGGCAAATGTGCATCTCCTCTTTCTAAGAAATGGCAAACATGAGAGTCAGCCAGTCCTCCACAACAGTAGTCAGAATATATTATTCGGACCCTACGCTTGTTTACAGCTGCACTGGGGTCAGACAGGCTTCCTGTTTAGATGAAGCATTTCACTACACTCGCGTTAAACATCTGCTAACCACGTGACCAATAAAATGCGGAGCCGGCGCGAGATATGGCTCAAAATATACCTCAATCCAGATTGAACGACTGCTAGTTTTTCTGGAAAACTGCCCTTTTCATCCTCATTCTAGGTAGCAGAAGTACCAGCAGCCATTTTTAATGGCAGTGTCAACAAAGGAGCCAATCAGCTCCTTTGTTGTTCAATGTGAAGTGCCATTCCATAATGTCTGCTGTAGCTACTGATAGCTAGCATGGGGAGGAGAACAGCAGTCGTTCAATCTTCTGTGTAACAATTGGGATTATGGGACAATTCTGAGTACAATGCAATTTCTCATCCCTGGATTGAGGTACACTACATGACCAAAAGTATGTGGACACCTGCTTGTCGAACATCTCATTCCAAAATCATGGGCATTATTATGGAGTTGGTCCCCCCCTTTGCTGCTATAAACAGCCTCCACTCTTCTGGGAAGGCTTTCCACTAGATGTTGGAACATTGCTGCAGGGACTGGCTTCCATTCAGCCACAAGTACTAATGAGGTCGGGCACTGATGTTGGGCGATTAGGCCTGGCTCGAAGTCGACATTCCAATCCATCCCAAAGGTGTTTGATGAGATTGAGCACTCGGCGGTCATATTCTGTGAGTTTGAGCACTCGGCGGTCATATTCTGTGAGTTTGTGTGGTCTACGTCCTGGACGTTTCCACTTCACAATAACACCACCTATAGTTGACCAGGGCAACTGTAGTTGGGCAGAAATTTGACTGACTTGTTGGCAAGGTGGCATCCTATGACGGTGCCACGTTGAGCGTCACTGAGCTCTTCATTAAGGCCATTCTACTGCCAATGTTGGTCTATGGAGATTGCATGGCTGTGTGTTCGATTTTATACACCTGTCAGCAATGGGTGTGACTGAAATAGCCAAATCCACTCATTTGAAGGGGTGTCCACAAACTATGTACAAGTGTTTTCCAAGCCATATCTAGTGCCGGCTCAGCAGTGTCTTAATCTATACAGGAAGCCTGTCCGACCCCAGTAAAAATGCAATGTCAATAGACATGTTTGGACGTGATTCCTTAATTTCCAAACACAACTGGATGGCAAACATTATATTAACTAAAGCGTTAGCCAAGTTAACACCATACATTCGATGACATCGGTCACTTAGTCACCGATTGATATTACGACAGGTAAACTCGTGTCTGAGAGATAATATAAAATATGAAAATGGTCAAATTTAGCTAGATAGAAAAGATGATTGTACAAGAGGGCAACCAGCCATGAAGACCTTGCTTGACATTCACGCCACGATTTAAAAGGTGTGTAATGGCACGATACTTACTTCGTAAAATCCCAAGAACATACACTGATATGACACTTATACAAGTGATTAACATTGTGAAATGAATCCCAAAAACCTTGACCTTTCAGTGTCTCTTACCTTACTGCTTCTCAAAACGCAGATTAATTGCTGTTGGTGTGGGCTCTGCCCTAGATCGCTGAGCTATAAAAAACAACTCTGGATTGGTTCAACAACCAGCAGAAGTTGCCTTACGTAACTTCCGTTCTTTTTCTTCTTCTATGATATATTGGCGTTCCACAAACAAACGTTAAAGGTGCATGCCGCCACCTACTGTGCTGGAGTGTGTGGTCAGTCAAGGTTTACAACATTTCTAAATCCTCCTACCTAACTCCGTAGGTAAAATCAAAAAGAGCCCTAATAACTTCTAATAGACCCTTCCCCATCCCCCAAATCCAGTCCAAACCCCCCCGTCTCTGTCAAACCTCAAATACCCTACACGTCAATCTATCCCTCTCTTCAACATGCTGACAACAATATAACAACACATGCTCCAACATTTCAGCAACCATACACTCCAGATACAAACCATTCACATGCTTGCCAACTAGATGCAATGACGAGTTCAATGTTTGCTGTCCGTGACACTTCCTACCTTCAAACATTATGTTAAAGTTCCAACTCGTATGGACAAGCCCATTGGCCCTCTCTGCACCAATAGGAATGATGCCTACTGCTCGACTGCTCTGCCTCCGCTAGGACAGTCTGACCACAACCTGATCCAGCTGCTACCAGAATACAGCCCACTGGTCCAGAGGCAACGCATCACTCAGACAGTGATTCACGAATGGACACTCAAAGCTGGAGAGGCACTGCAGAGAGTTGCTTTGAAGGTACAGATTGGAACCTATTTATAGACGATTGGGAGGAGGATCTGAATAGTATTTCTGAATGTAATAACAGATTATTTTAACTTCTGTACTGACAATGTGGTGCCAAGCAAAACAGTGAAATGAAAAATAATAAGCCATGGGTCACAAAATACATCAAGGAGGCACTGAACAGGAAGAAGAAGGCTTTTGAAAATGGACATGGGGATGAGTTGAGAGAGGTACAGAGGGAGATTTAAAGGGCTGATCAAGAAGGACGAACATGAATACAAACTGAAGTTAGAACTCAAGCTGAAAGTGAATAACATGAAGAATGTCTGGGATGATATGAAGAAGATAACAGGCTACTACAACATGAGACAACTACCCCGGGAGACAACTACCCCGGGAGACAACTACCCCGGGAGACAACTACCCCAGGAAGAGTAACTGCTGCAAATACAAATACAAAACCACAGAGTGATGAAGAAAGGGACAGAGCCACAGAGTGATGAAGAAAGGGACAGAGCCACAGAGTGATGAAGAAAGGGACAGAGCCACAGAGTGATGAAGAAAGGGACAGAGCCACAGAGTGATGAAGAAAGGGACAGAGCCACAGAGTGATGAAGAAAGGGACAGAGCCACAGAGTGATGAAGAAAGGGACAGAGCCACAGAGTGATGAAGAAAGGGACAGAGCCACAGAGTGATGAAGAAAGGGACAGAGCCACAGAGTTGAACCATTTTTGTTTACCAGATTCGATAAGTATGATTTCTCAGCAGATAGGGGAGGTGCTGGACTCTGATCTGGGAAGCACTGAGCCCATGAGCATCTGGGAGGAACAAGTAAAGGTCTGGCTATGTGAAGCAGCTGAAGAGGCTCAGTCACAGTAAGTCTGCCTGATGTGGTTAAAGCCAGAGTACTCAAGGTATGTGCTAATCAACTGGCTGTCATACTGCAGTATATTTTCAACCTGTCCCTAATACTATCAGATATTTACACTAAACGAAAAACATCCTGCAAAGTGCCCATCTCAGAGAAAGCAGGAGGAACTAAATACTTTAGACGAGTGGCTTTGACCTCACAAGTCGTGAAAACCTCTGAGCGGGTTTCAATGCCCGTATTAAGAGTTTAGGTAGCAACCTCTTTGGATATTTCGCAATTTGCCTACCGCCCAGAAAGTGATGTTGACGACGTTCTGCTCTACTTCCTCCACAGAGGATATGAGCACCTGGAGTGGCACGGTTGTGTGGTGAGTACAATGTTCTTTGACTTCTCCAGTGCTTTCATTGCCATACTACCCCACCTGCTGGCCCGAAAAGCTCACGTAAACTCACGTAGGACATTCACGTAAATCCACACACTATCAAATGGATTGTGAACTACCTGACCAATAGACTACAGTTCGTAAGACTGAATCAGGCAGTATCAGATCGGATATGTACGAACACAGGAGCACCGCACGGGACGGTCAGCTTTTCTGTTGACCCTTTACACAAATTACTTTACACACAACAATGAACTGAGCCACTTACAGAAATTCTCTGGTGACTCTCTTATAGTCTGCTGTGTGATTAGTGGAGACTCTGTTGTAGTCAGCTGTGTGATGAGAGGAGACTCTGCTATAGTCCGCTGTGTGATGAGAGGAGAATCTGCCATATTCCGATGTGTGATGAGAGGAGACTCTGCCATAGTCAGCTGTGTGATGAGAGGAGACTCTGCCATAGTCAGCTGTGTGATGAGAGGAGACTCTGCTATAGTCCGCTGTGTGATGAGAGGAGACTGTTATAGTCAGCTGTGTGATGAGAGGAGAATCTGCCATAGTCAGCTGTGTGATGAGAGGAGAATCTGCCATAGTCAGCTGTGTGATGAGAGGAGACTCTGCCATAGTCAGCTGTGTGATGAGAGGAGACTCTGCCATAGTCAGCTGTGTGATGAAAGGAGACTCTGCTATAGTCCGCTGTGTGATGAGAGGAGACTCTGCTATAGTCCGCTGTGTGATGAGAGGAGACTCTGCTATAGTCCGCTGTGTGATGAGAGGAGAATCTGCCATAGTCAGCTGTGTGATGAGTGGAGACTCTGTTGTAGTCAGCTGTGTGATGAGAGGAGACTCTGCTATAGTCAGCTGTGTGATGAGAGGAGACTCTGCCATAGTCAGCTGTGTGATGAGAGGAGACTCTGCTATAGTCCGCTGTGTGATGAGAGGAGACTGTTATAGTCCGCTGTGTGATGAGAGGAGAATCTGCCATAGTCAGCTGTGTGATGAGAGGAGAATCTGCCATAGTCAGCTGTGTGATGAGTGGAGACTCTGTTGTAGTCAGCTGTGTGATGAGAGGAGACTCTGCCATAGTCAGCTGTGTGATGAGTGGAGACTCTGTTGTAGTCAGCTGTGTGATGAGAGGAGACTCTGCTATAGTCAGCTGTGTGATGAGAGGAGACTCTGCCATAGTCAGCTGTGTGATGAGAGGAGACTCTGCCATAGTCAGCTGTGTGATGAGAGGAGACTCTGCTATAGTCCGCTGTGTGATGAGAGGAGACTGTTATAGTCAGCTGTGTGATGAGAGGAGACTCTGTTGTAGTCAGCTGTGTGATGAGAGGAGACTCCTTTAGTCAGCTGTGTGATGAGAGACTCTGCCATAGTCAGTTTCTAGAAACTAAATAAATAATCCAGACTGTGTGATGAGAGGAGACTGTTATAGTCCGCTGTGTGATAAGAGGAGAATCTGCCATAGTCAGCTGTGTGATGAGAGGAGACTCTGCCATAGTCAGCTGTGTGATGAGAGGAGACTCTGCTATAGTCCGCTGTGTGATGAGAGGAGACTCTGCTATAGTCAGCTGTGTGATGACAGGAGACTCTGCCAGTCAGCAGTCTGATGACAGGAGAATCTGCTATAGTCCGCTGTGTGATGAGAGGAGACTCTGCCATAGTCAGCTGTGTGATGAGAGGAGACTCTGCCATAGTCCGATGTGTGATGAGAGATCACGAAGCTCATCACAGGGATATAACAGAGTCCTTTATGAAATGTGTGAGGCCACACAATTCTCTCAGTTTCTACAAAATAAATAAATAATCCAGACTGTCTAATGACACACACCCACTCCACAGCAGTCTAATGACACACACCCACTCCACAGCAGTCTAATGACACACACCCACTCCACAGCAGTCTAATGACACACACCCACTCCACAGCAGTCTAATGACACACACCCACTCCACAGCAGTCTAATGACACACACCCACTCCACAGCAGTCTACTGACACACACCCACTCCACAGCAGTCTAATAACACACCCCCTCCACAGCAGTCTAATGACACACACCCACTCCACAGCAGTCTAATGACACACACCCACTCCACAGCAGTCTAATGACACACACCCACTCCACAGCAGTCTAATGACACACCCACTCCACAGCAGTCTAATGACACACACCCACTCCACAGCAGTCTAATGACTCACACCCACCCCACACAGCCACTCCACAGCAGTCTACTGACTCACACCCACTCCACAACAGTCTAATGACACACACCCACTCCACAGCATCACACCCACTCCACAGCAGTCTAATGACACACACCCACCCCACAGCAGTCTAATGACACACACCCACCCCACAGCAGTATAATGACACACACCCACTCCACAGCAGTATAATGACACACACCCACTCCACAGCAGTCTAATGACACACAGGAGCAGCTTCAGTAGCAGGTTTGTGCTGCCCAGATATTCCACAGAAAGTTTTAGATGGTCATTTTTACCCACAGATATGATACTTTTTAATTGGTGTTATGGATCAACTGTTTTGTGAGGTCTTTCAATTGGAAAATGTTGTTGCTTGTTTTCTCCAGAGTAGGATAGAAAATAGCACTTGAATCATACTATAATTTTATGGATACTAAGGTTGGTGCATGTACCTTTGTCTTAATGTGTTTTTATTTTATTGTTTTATCATGTGTTTGTCCTGGTTGCGTGTTCTGTCATTGTAAGTCATTGATGATGCATGCTGTGAAAAAACTATTTCCCAAGTTGGAATTAATAAAGTAATACTCGACTCAATGTCCTAAACACAACCAAGCAAACACCACCTCTTCCTTCCTAATCTGACCTTTGATTCTTGGTCAGGCAACCTTTCTTAGGAAGGCATATAAATGCCGTCCCTTGGGCTCAGAGTCTCATCTCTTCTGACACACATCTATCAAAATGGCTGTGATCTTACGTCTGGCCTCACCTATACCCAGTGGAACATTAATATCAATTATATCTAGTTTCAAAGCTCTTTTAGCTAACTGGTCTTCAATTTCATTCCTTTCCACACCTGAATGTGCTGGGACCCTGCAGAATCTCACTACTACACACAGGTCTCTCAATTCTCCATAATAACATGAATAGCTCCAATAGTAGGTCACACATTAGATTGACCAGATGATAAACTATTCAATACAGAGAATCTGAGCACACTATAATTCTAGCAGGTTGTATGTCCTCCACCCACTGGAGGGCTAACTTCCGTTCTCTTCTTCTACACATGTGACATATCTGAACATTTAGATTCTACTGCCACCATGTGGTTAAGTATAGCCAGCGGCTCATTCTTTGGAATGAATCATCCCACACTTTTTAAAATTCCATTTTCTATTTTTATTCAACCTTTATTTAACTAGGAAAGTCCGTTAAGAATAAATTCTTATTTACAATGACGACCTTCCCCGGCCAAACCCTCATCTGGACGACGCTGGGCCAATTGTGCGCCGCCCTATGGGACTCCCAATCACGGCCGGTTGTGAGACACCTTCCAATCGAACCAGGGTCTGTAATGATGCCTCTAGCGCTGAGATGCAGTGCCTAAGACCCCTGCACCACTCTGGAGCACTACAGACACCCCACACTGGGGCATCATGCACCCTCAAAACCTGAGGGGGCACAAAGTACGTGATGATTTGAAAGGGGTGGTCCGTAGTGGGTCTAGGCCCCCCTTCCAAAATTTGAGAAGTTTTCAAACCCCTGAAACAGCTTTTTAATTCAGTCAAGAGCCATAATCATGCTTAATTCTGTTGCTTCATTCCGGACTGGTGCTTTAAAATAAAAGTATGCTTCTCTGCAAAAATCTGGGTAAAATATTTAACAAAATGGGAGTCTTATTCAGTACATTTAGTTATAATTTGACCTTGCCAGCAGGCATGCCAGCTAAGATAATTAGAAAAGATAGCAATTCTAAACTTGATTGATAGCCTGAAATGGCTTCTTGGTAGCTAGTTGAGGTTGAGAACCAATCTGGGCTAAAACCAACACACAAAAAAAAAAAAAAAAAGTATCCCGTTTGTGTTTGTTTTTACAGGACCAATTTGAGGGGGTCACGTACCCCTAGGATCAGAAAACTAAGCTGATAAACCTTTGCCAAGCAGTATGTTAACTATCCATCTACTACAGGAGTCAATTCAGACAGGATTGCAGACACACAGACTTTAAAGGGAAAGGATACCTAGTCAGTTGAACAACTAAATGCATTCAACCCAACCCCTCTGAATCGGAGGGCTGCCTTAAATCCACGTCCAAGACGCCCGGGGAACAGCGGCTAGTGTGTATCTCAGCAGTCAAATGTGTTTGTAAGTCAGAACCAACAAGCCATGCAATTTAGAATTATTTATATGGAATAAAACAAGGATCTTTGTGTACTCTTTATTTTAAGTTATCAAATTTAACATTGTGATAATCAGTGAGCCAAACAAGACTGTACAATATTTTTTTTTGTTGTTGCATAAATAGACGACATGCATTTTAGTTAAATTTGCCAATACAAATTCATATAGGTATGCAGTCATTTCATGACCCAGGGTAATAAATACACACTGAAACATCAAGTTGGCCATACAAGATAACTTACATTCTGGACCGTATGAAAAGAGGGGTTGTCCATAAAACAACAGTCTGCAATCCCCAGGAATAAAATGAAACGTGAAAGTGTTTGAGACGAGTATATAGGACTACTTTAAAACAATATTTTGTCCAAAACAGATGTACTTAAAATGTACCAGTTAGTGTGAAAGAATAATGACAAAACACCCAAAATAAATTAACAAAAATAACTTAAATCATATTAATAATAAATTATATTAAATTCATTTGTAAAATATCAATCCATGCATGTCAACACATTGCAAAAGCAGATGACAAACAAGACGTCTTCACAACATTCCTCCTATCACTTCACATAAACAAAGAGAAAATAATGACATATCTTCCATTTAGATAAAAAAAATACTTTGGCAAGTGAGTAAATACATCTGTTCTAGATCAAATCAAGCTCAACGCACTGATGTTTTGACAAAGACACGGATGTTTTGACATGAAGTCACAAGACCAGGATGTTACACTAGACAATTAATGTGAGGAAGTAATTGAAGTCAAGCGCTTGAGGATGGAATAAGTCGAGCGGCAGTCAACGCAGTAGCTAGGTTAACAGTCAAAGTGTTGAGGCTGGTAAAACGTCATCAGGCAGGAAGGTAGGTAGGGTCGGGGTCAATTCCATTTAAATTCAGTCACTTTTTACATTGAAAAGTATTTAGAACAATTGGAATTTCAATTTAGATTTAAATGGAATTGAGCCCGACCCTGGAGGTGGGACTTTAGCGACATGTACACCTCGTAGCGATCATTTCATCTAACTCCTTGTAGGCGAGGGAGTCAGCTTCAAGGGTTAAAACACTCAGGGGGTTGTACTCTGAAGGAACACAGGAAGGTCTTGGCACAGAAGAGTCCAGTTTGTGGTAGATCATGTTCTGGAAGAAGGTGTGTCTGGGGGAGCCGTAGATGAACCCCACAGCCCTGGGACAGGTGCCTTTACAGTACCTGGGGTTGTACCTGTGGGGGAAAATGATCCAATGGCTCAGTTTGAGCTCACTGAAGCTCACTCTGAAGTCGTACAAGGCACAGTCACTCGTAGGGAAGTCAGAACTCGGGAGGAGGTCCGGGAGGAAGGTCCTCGTTTTGTCTTCGGCGTTGTTCGTCGACAGATATGGAGATTCTCTCCTCAGCCGCCTCCTCTCGCTCCGGATGATCCTTTGCTCTGGTTTGAACTCCGCCAGGCTCGCTAAGGTGTCCACCTCATTGGCAGACCTCGGATGACCTTGTGACGTGGTGGGCAGCCATCTTTGGTGAGCCAGCTCGCTGGTGTCGTTGAGATACAGCAGCAAGGACGGAGACCTTAGGTGGAGCTCCATGGGGCTCCTAGCGCTCCACTCCTCTCCTCCAGCCTTAGATACCCTGCCTCTGCCCTCCACACAGGTCAGGTTGAGCAGTAGGTGGATGTCCTTCTTGTGGGACTGGATGAGAGGGCGGAGGAAAGCTGTGATGTCCACCTTGAGGGCCACAATGAAAATAAGTTAGCATTGTGGTTTAACATCCTCCGATTGTAAATGCAGTGTATCCACATAGTTTGTTAAATTGTGCTTTTAAAAAAATGATCAAATATAGCCCTTTATAGTCCTTATACGATTTTCCTGAGGTAACAAAATGTTTTTTTTTGCATTGAATTAAACCAAAAATCACCTCAACCCACTTCCTCCTGCGATCCGTGTGGAACAGGAAGTTAACCGAGTGATGGGTGCTTGGGCAGAGAGGACACTGATTGTGGGTGTCCTGCTCTTTCACATCTTGGTAACACTGGTTAGTCATGAACGTGGCCTGCTCTTGGTCGAAGGAGTACAGCAGGACAGATTTCAGGAGCTGCTCCTTGGCTCTGACACGGCCCAAATTGTAGGAGAGGTCTTGCATGAAGAACTCTGAAGAGAAACATGGGAAATGTAGGCCTATAAGAAGTAGAACCAGAGACATCTCATTCACTCCTTTTTTTCTGCTTCATATAGTCAAACTAAGCAGACCAGACACAGCTGCTAATGCATTGGTGCCTATGGGAGAGACACCTCTTAAGCAGAACGGAACTGTGACATTTAAAAATGAAAAAAATTACAATGGCCTGAGTAGGATATCTTCATTTATTAACCATCTTTGGTAGAACTGTGACAACCTCTTTAGTAGCTTAATGAAAACTATAGGTTAGGCCTACATATGCTCGAAAAACATGGGAAGAGTAAAGGCCTGAGATAAAACTAAGTGTCAACTTCAATGGCCTAAAAATATCAAATAATACACACTGCACAAAAACCTAGAACACAACATAATAATAATATATGCCATTTAGCAGACGCTTTTATCCAAAGCGACTTACAGTCATGTGTGCATACATTCTACGTATGGGTGGTCCCGGGGATCGAACCCACTACCCTGGCGTTACAAGCGCCATGCTCTACCAACTGAGCTACAGAAGGACCACATCTAAAGTGTTGGTCCTATGTTCCCTGAGCTGAAATAAAACACATTTCCCCATACACACAAATAGCTTAATTCTCTGTTAGTGAGCATTTCTCCTTCTAAAAGATAATCCATCCACCTGACAGGTGTGGCATATCAAAAAGAGCATGATAATTAAACAGCATGATCATTACACAGGTGTGCCTTGTGCTGGGGACAATAAAAGGCCATTGTAAAAAAAAAAGAGCAGTTGTGTCACAACAATACCACAGATGACAGAGCATTCAATTGGCATGCTTACTGCATAAATGTTCACCAGAGCTGTTGATAATTAAATGTTCATTTCTCTACCATAAGCCACCTCCAACATTTTCCAGAATTTGGCAGTATGTCCAACCGGCCTCATAACTGCAGACCACATGTAGCCATGCCAGGACCTCCACATCCGGTTTCTAAACCTGCAGGATCGTCTGAGACCAGCCACCTGGAAGGCTGACAAAACTGTGGGCTCGCACAACAGAAGATTTTCTGCACAAACTGGTCCCAAAAACTGTCAAACCCTCAGGGAAGCTCATCTGCGTGCTCGTCGTCCTCACCAGGGTCTTGACCTGACTGCAGTTCGGCATCGTATCCAACTTTGGTGGGCAAATGCACATCTTCAACGGCCACTGGCACGCTGGAGAAGGGTGCTCTTCCCCGATGATGTCTCCTGGGTGCTCTTCCCCGATGTCTCCTGGGTGCTCTTCCCCGATGTCTCCTGGGTGCTCTTCCCCGATGTCTCCTGGGTGCTCTTCCCCGATGTCTCCTGGGTGCTCTTCCCCGATGTCTCCTGGGGTGCTCTTCCCGATGTCTCCTGGGTGGATGTCTCTTCTTCCCGATGTCTCCTGGGTGCTCTTCCCCGATGTCTCCTGGGTGCTCTTCCCCGATGTCTCCTGGGTGCTCTTCCCCGATGTCTCCTGGGTGCTCTTCCCCGATGTCTCCTGGGTGCTCTTCCCCGATGTCTCCTGGGTGCTCTTCCCCGATGTCTCCTGGGTGCTCTTCCCCGATGTCTCCTGGGTGGATGTCTCTGGGTTCTTCCCCGATGTCTCCTGGGTGCTCTTCCCGATGTCTCCTGGGTGCTCTTCCCCGATGTCTCCTGGGTGCTCTTCCCCGATGTCTCCTGGGTGCTCTTCCCGATGTCTCCTGGGTGCTCTTCCCCGATGTCTCCTGGGTGCTCTTCCCGATGTCTCCTGGGTGCTCTTCCCGATGTCTCCTGTGCAATGTCTCCTGCTCTTCCCGATGTCTTGGTGCTCTTCCCCGATGTCTCCTGGGTGCTCTTCCCGATGTCTCCTGTGAACTGCTCCTGGGTGCTCTTCCCCGATGTCTCCTGCTTCACTTTGTCTTTGGTGAACTTCCCGATGTCTCCTGGGTGCTCTTCCCCGATGTCTCCTGGGTGCTCTTCCCGATGTCTCCTGCTCTTCCCGATGTCTCCTGGGTGCTCTTCCCGATGTCTCCTGGGTGCTCTTCCCCGATGTCTCCTGGGTGCTCTTCCCCGATGTCTCCTGGGTGCTCTTCCCCGATGTCTCCTGGGTGCTCTTCCCCGATGTCTCCTGGGTGCTCTTCCCGATGTCTCCTGGGTGCTGTTCCCGATGTCTCCTGGGTGCTCTTGTCCCAATGTCTCCTGGGTGCTCTTCCCGATGTCTCCTGGGTGCTTTCCCCGATGTCTCCTGGGTGCTCTTCCCGATGTCTCCTGGGTGCTCTTCCCGATGTCTCCTGGGTGCTCTTCCCCGATGTCTCCTATCTCGACTCGGGTCTCATTACTGCTCTTCCCGATGATCTCCTGTGGTGCTCTTCCTGGGTGCTCTTCCCCGTTGTCTCCTGGGTGCTCTTCCAGCTAGATTCGACGTGGTGGTCGATCCAAATGATGTCTCCTGGGTTGCTAGTAAAACAGATGTCAAGTGGAAGGAGTCTCCATTGTAAATGTCTCCTGCTGGGTGCTCTTCCCCGAAGGTGTGCGCAATCTGCTCTTACCCCGAAAATGTGAAGGTCCTTGGACGGTAACGTCTGTACGCAGATGTGAACTCCTGCTCTTCGATGTTCCACATGAGGACTGATTTCTATAACTTTGGCACCGTTTGTGTAATGCATATTTTCGACAAATCTGAAAACATTGTGAAGCCACACTATTTTCTGAAGAACTGCATAATGGGCCCTAAAAGCGCTTAAGTGTCCACTGCTTCACTTTGTCTTTTGGTGAACTTAGTATGACAGCTGGTAACTTTTGGCATAGTAACTATATCCATACTATGACCAATAAGCATTTGACTCAATTTACGTCACAACAGCATGGTATGTATGAGTATTCTAACACAGCTCATGTCTTAAGGCTTAAAAGTCCTTCCTTAAAAACGCCTCTTCTCTCCATCTACACTGATTGAAGTGGATTTAACAAGTGACATCAATAAGGAATCATAGCTTTCACCCGATCAGTCGGTCATGGAAAGAGCAGGTGTTCCTAATGTTTTGTACACTCAGTTTTAAATTAGTGTCCCAATGTAAGATAGGCCTTCCATATTTAAAAAAAAATAGTTTACCCAAAACTCACCTTTGCTTTGCTCCAGGCACTCATCACGCGGTGTTATAAGTCGAACTGTGTTGTACAAGTGGTTGTTCCTTTCTGAACTCCTCTCATGTCTTGAAGATATCCTGTACAGTCGTTTCATGTATCGAACATATCTCGACTCGGGTCTCATTACTGGGGTGGATCGCCATGGATCTCCCTGTGCGGTCAGCGCCTTCAGAAGGGGTGACAAGATACTGCCATGTTGGTATAAAACGGAATCGCCAAACTCGTAATCAGCTAGATTCGACGTGGTCGGGGTCGATCCAAATGAAAGGCCGCTGATCAAGAGTTGTAGTAAAACAGAGGTCAAGTGGAAGAGAGTCTCCATTGTAAATCAATCCGTCAACTTGCTGGAGAACGCTCTCAAGTCAACCAACCTATACACGAGTCTCTCAAATTGAACAGGTGTGCGCAATCAACTCTTACGTCGAAAATGTGAAGGTCCTTGGACGGTAACGTCTGTACGCAGATGTAGAAATATGAACCGTTCCGAAGGAGCCACTTCAGGTGCCAGTGCATCGTACAAGGACTGATTTTTATAAGCTGATTACAGGTGAGCACCGTCCGTGTAATTAACCAAGTCTTCAATACCATAAACATTTAACTGTGGCCACAAAAAAAATCTACTTCCATCAGAAGACCAAGGTCGTGTCAGGGTGGGCTTGTACTGATACTCTGTCTGTCCGTACCTCCTTGTGTATTGTATTTCTGTCTCCAACTCTTCCACTTGACGTTTTTATCTCAATATCAAATCATTTCTGGGTAACAATAAGTACCTTACTGAGATTGTTTTCATTTCAAATTGAAAAAATATATATAAAAAAATATTACTTATTTTTGTTTAGGGAATTTTCATTTAATGAATTTCTCAGTATGAATTATTCTAACCTCATTGTATGTACGTATCTACCTACCTACCTACCTTTTTATTTAACTTGGCAAGTCAGTTAAGAACAAATTCTTATTTTCAATGACGGCCTAGGGACATACACACACATATATATAGGGGCAGTGTGGGAGGTGTTAAATAAAAAGGATACATACATACATACATACAGTGGAAGACACACATCTAGTAAAGATGACACATTGCCACAGGGGGGAAGGTGACAGGGTGACAACACACACACACACACAGAGAGGACACAGTCACACACACGTGGGGAGGTTAAATACACAGAACTGTGACATACATACATACATACATACATACATACATACATACATACATACATACATACATACATACATACATACATACATACATACATACATACATACATACATACATACATACATACATACATACATACACAGGAAAAGTATGTTGTTGTCTTTACTGCAGGAGGCATTTGCCAGTTCTCAGCTCAGTGCCATATGAGTTTATGGAGTAGAAAGCTGTTATAAAAGTATGTTAAAGTTTAACATTGTGCTGATTACATGTAAACATTTTTACACTGTAAAGATAGATTTTTATTTATTTCATCCCAGAGGTTTTCTGTTTCACAAGGATGAGGTGCTCCAAGTACAGTGCCTTGCAAAAGTATTCATCCCCCTTGGCGTTTTTTCCTATTTTACTGCATTACAACCTGCAATTTAAATGTATTTTTATTTCATGTAATGGACATACACAAAATTGGTAAAATAGGGGGAAAAAAACGGAAAAGTGGCGCTTGTATATGTATTCATCCCCTTTGCTATGAAGCCCCTAAATCAGTGTTGCCAACTCCTCAGTAAGGAAAGTAGCTATTGGCTGTCCTAAAAGTCGCTAGAAATCGCTAAATGACGTCATCGCTTAATTTGCATAATCGGGCCAAGTGGATGTAATTGTCATGAACGCTGTAGGAGAGAGGAATAACGTCGTGGGAGAGACAAAAAGTGAGTAAAAAAAACACCCCAAATATGTTTAGAACTACAAATGAACTTTCTTCTGTAGATTCTTTGTTTTTTTTAATGTCACAATTACAACCCTCCTCCTTTATCCAGGCGTGTGACCGGCAAAAGTAACCCAAAAGAGACACTCTGGCGGAGATACTTAGTTTTTTAGTGTATTATTTAATTATTTTTAGTTTAGTTTTCTAAATTTGGTTTGGTTTTTAACCTTATGGTCCACTTAGGAGCATACAACAAGTCACAGTAAAACATGAACATTTTTAACCATAACATTTTTTACATTTTTTGTATATAATCTATATTAACAATCTAAATGGACCAAAAAGAGACAATAGAAAAAACTGTCAATGGCAACATGAGAACATTATGGTAACTAGTCTGGCCCTAATTCAGGTTCATTGTTGTTTTTTCCAGACCCCCCTCCACACACACAGGCTACGCTGGCTCACAGAAAGAGTGGGTCATCGTCATTTTGGTCAAGGCTCTCTATGGCAGATTCAGCAACTGAAGGGAACTGACTTAAATGAGTAAGCAGCTGATGTGCCAAAAAGCTGCAAAACATTATCAGCCCATGCTTTCTGTCATCCTCTGTGTCTTCAACAGCGTGGTGTTTGTCTCCTCCTTTGTTCCATCAGTCTGCTCAGTGTATTCACTCCATAGTCTCTGGCCAGCAGACTCCATCGTGTCTGTGTATGACAGCGACGTGTAGAGGAATATAACCTTGCTGTTGATAGGGGCGGCAGGGTAGCCTAGTGGTTAGAACGTTGGACTAGTAACCAGAATGTTGCAAGTTCAAACCCCCGAACTGACTAGGTACAAATCTGTCGTTCTGCCCCTGAACAGGCAGTTAGTTCCTAGGCTGTCATTGAAAATAATAATTTGTTCTTAACCGACTTGCCTAGTTAAATAAAGGTAAAATAAAAATAACCTGCCTGTGTTCTGATGTTGACGTCTACCTCCGTGCCTCTCTTCTTGGAGATGTCCAGGATGTTGCAGACCATGTCTGTATTGCTGCCCAGTGGAGGGCAGTGAAACCTGAGATGAAATCTCTCTTCTCGGTCAGCGGCGGATCCTGTAACAGCAGACTGTAGTCTCCAGAGACCTGCAGCAGACTTCACCAGCCAATCATGACCTACAGCTTCCAAAGGAATAGATTGATCAGAGTACTTATTGGCATCCTTATTGGTAACCTTATTGGCATCCTTATTGGCATCCTTATTGGTAACCTTATTGGCATCCTTATTGGCATCCTTATTGGATTACCTTATTGGCATCCTTATTGGTAACCTTATTGGCATCCTTATTGGTAACCTTATTGGCATCCTTATTGGTAACCTTATTGGCATCCTTATTGGTATCCTTATTGGTAACCCTATTGGCATCCTTATTGGTATCCTTATTGGCATCCTTATTGGTAACCTTATTGGCATCCTTATTGGCATCCTTATTGGCATCCTTATTGGCATCCTTATTGGTAACCTTATTGGCATCCTTATTGGTATCCTTATTGGTAACCTTATTGGCATCCTTATTGGTAACCTTATTGGCATCCTTATTGGCATCCTTATTGGTAACCTTATTGGCATCCTTATTGGTAACCTTATTGGCATCCTTATTGGTAACCTTATTGGCATCCATAACCTTATTGGCATCCTTATTGACATCCTTATTGGTAACCTTATTGGTAACCTTATTGGTAACCTTTATTGGCATCCTTATTGGCATCCTTATTGAAATCCTTATTGGTAACCTTATTGGTAACCTTATTGGTAACCTTATTGGCATCCTTATTGGCATCCTTATTGGCATCCTTATTTATTGGTAACCTTATTGGCATCCTTATTGGCATCCTTATTGGTAACCTTATTGGCATCCTTATTGGTAACCTTATTGGCATCCTTATTGGTAACCTTATTGGCATCCTTATTGGTAACCTTATTGGCATCCTTGACATCATCCCCTTGTTTGGGATTCTCCTCAGCTGTGGAGAGACAGATGTTTGTGCTTCTACACCTGCATTGCTTGCTGTTTGGGGTTTTAGGCTGGGTTTCTGTACAGCACTTTGAGATATCAGCTGATGTACGAAGGGCTTTATAAATACATTTGATTTGATGTTTGTGGCATCTCTCCTAGCTCTGGATGTCTGGTGTAAGGCCCAGGGGAGTTGTAGGTGACTGTACCCCACTCTGAGCTCACTCTGCCAGGGTGTTTAGGAGTCACTGCTGCCTCTGGTGGTAGAGGAGTGGGAGATCTGTGCCAGCTTGCTTGGAATCTCTCACATTTTCTGTCTCGTAGACACTTTATCCCAGTACTGGTTCTTGTCTGTGGTGGCGATTTCACTGCCACTATAGCACACACAGGGTCAGTAGTTTTTCCAGTTTTTCTGATCCCTTGATCAGCTGAAACATTCAGTATCTTGATTGTGGGGGGGTTCTTGATAAGAATGTTTGATAGGTTTACGTGACCTAATGGCACCCCCATAACCTGCAGGGCGCGCATTGGGGCATCATCCTAATTCATTTATATGCAGAGGCATACGTTTTAAATTATCTTAAAAGCTATTTCCATTGACAATTGAAGCACAATTCATATTGTGCTTCAATAATAAGAGTTCAGTATTTTACCAGATTTGGAAATGTCACGGCAAATATTCTCGTCCAAATCCGACTTTTCAGTGGTTAAATCCATTCCTCCTTTCACAAAGTCGTGAAACCTTTCCTTTACAACGACAAACTCGACATCATCGATCTGTTTGACTAACACGATGTGGATAATTGTCTTGAATATATCTCTATTGTGCTTATTTTCCACAGGATCACTGCAATTCATCTGAGGTATAAAAGTATTCAGCAAAACCGAATGATTCACTTTGCTCCACCGTGCTCCAACAAATAAGTCTGAATAGTTTATATAGTCAAATACAGATTTTTCATTGTTCACCTCTTCCCAGATAGCGGGAAAATGTTGTTCTGAAACTCTCCGCTCACCGACTGTCCCGTCGGTCGTCTTCTATGATGATGCGTCGAGGGTCCCCCACCACCACTACCTGCTGTTTCCGGTGCCAAGCCAAAACATTTTTAATGGGAAATTAGAATATCTTTGCAGTGCACGCCAAGGGTGTCAGACCGGTGAGCGCCATATGCGCGTTCACGTTTCAGTATCATCCACTTTTCTTCTCCCAGTTTAGAGAGCGCGGATCTATTCCATATTATCGTAGTCCAGTCTAGTTTTCCACCTTGGTTTTCTTTCGCAGAATAGTTTTTGTTATTGTGCCAGTTCATAAAACACCTGTTATTAGCCTTGTTGTAACAAAGTCATAATGCATGCTTGATGTATAACGGGTGGAGCATATTTTTTTCTGGGCATTGACTATTGGCATTATTGTTCTCCAACTTCTGTATTTACAGTTTATCATCCGGACCAGACCAACACCGCGCAGAGGGTCTGTGAGTGTTTCTCCGTTCTTAAACCTGTTCTCGTGGAAACTAAAGCGGGTCATTTGTCTCCCCTCTACAGTACCAAATCAGAGCATTAGAGGCTCCATTATGTACAGAGCAACAGTCTTACTGCATGTGAGGCTTTAACTAATTCCATTTCAGCATATAGGGGGTGTTGCCACAAAGTAGCCATGTTGAATGAATTGAGCTGTTCCACTGTCAACCCCACCAGGTCCCGATGAAGACAGCTCCTCATCAATTCTACTCCCCACGCTTCTCTTCTTCACGATGGCCGCCACGGACATAGACATCTTCGCTGTAAGTAGCCTAGAGATTTGCTGCGTTTCACACAAGTCGTGAATAAACAGCCTCGTGCATTATGCATAGCCTACGTTAGTGTGTCTACTGCTATATGGAGGTATTAAGTAGGAGCTGATTAGGCGCGTATGCAGCAGCTAATGTCGGGTATCATTAACACGGGGAGAGCAGTGATTTCTTTCCCGTAGGCTAGATAGCATTTGGAGAACGGTAGCCTACTATTGACGCATAATTATTTCAATCCTATTCTAGGTTACTTATACAATGTTGATTGATGCTAGGTATGCAATTGAGTCATTTTAGTCGTTGCACTCTGATATTGCTGTAAAAAAAAAAATCTAAATCTCGACACCTCACTGTGCTGTCACTCAGATATTAATCCAATAGCCACGCAATGCTACATTGTATCAATTCGGTCCACGTATGTATCACTTTCCACTGTCAGTGAAACATTGTAACAGTTGTGGAACGTGTTTATTGTAGCCGCGCAGATATTGCATGTTTTGTGGAGGAAATAGGGTTGATACACAGTAACTACATCGCTGCAATGAATAGAGGGAGAGTTAACGTTTCAGTGCAACCCTTGCTAAGAGGCCAGTTAGTTTGAGTTGCTGTGAATTGAAGGTAACCTGGGGATAACCTAATAAGTAGGTAATTAGCAGCCACTTGTCTCTCCATAAGGGAACTGCGCTAATCCTTAGTTCAACACTATAGGAACACACACTGAGGACGTGTGTGTCTGTCAACATATGATATCCTTTCCGTGTTTGTTCATAACGGTAGCCAACTGTCATTCTGACCTCATAGTTATTGAGTTAGTGATTCAATTCATCCGTGCAATTCAGTTTGCACCGCACACGGACACTAGGGCACATGGATGTGAAGCGGATGACAGATTGTGTTTTGTTAAGTGTGATTTTTAAGGGCAGGAGACATGGATCTCCTCACCCTGTGAAATAACAGCTACACAGAAGGATCTTTGTGTGTGTGTGGAGCACTGGGCCAGTGGTACAGATGACTGTTGCGTTGAGCTCATCCTTGTCCTCATGTCCAGCCCTCTGTGCTGTGAATAACAACATGCTGGGCCCAGCCCTCTATGCTATGAATAACAACATGCTGGTCCAGCCCTCTGTGCTGTGAATAACAACATGCTGGCCCAGCCCTCTGTGCTGTGAATAACAACATGCTGGGCCCAGCCCTCTGTGCTATGAATAACAACATGCTGGGCCCAGCCCTCTGTGCTATGAATAACAACATGCTGGGCCCAGCTCTCTGTGCTATGAATAACAACATGCTGGGCCCAGCCCTCTGTGCTGTGAATAACAACATGCTGGCCCAGCCCTCTGTGCTGTGAATAACAACATGCTGGGCCCAGCCCTCTGTGCTATGAATAACAACATGCTGGGCCCAGCCCTCTGTGCTATGAATAACAACATGCTGGACCCAGCCCTCTGTGCTGTGAATAACAACATGCTGGTCCCAGCCCTCTGTGCTGTGAATAACAACATGCTGGGCCCAGCCCTCTGTGCTATGAATAACAACATGCTGGTCCAGCCCTCTGTGCTGTGAATAACAACATGCTGGCCCAGCCCTCTGTGCTGTGAATAACAACATGCTGGCCCAGCCCTCTGTGCTGTGAATAACAACATGCTGGTCCCAGCCCTCTGTGCTGTGAATAACAACATGCTGGTCCCAGCCCTCTGTGCTGTGAATAACAACATGCTGGCCCAGCCCTCTGTGCTGTGAATAACAACATGCTGGGCCCAGCCCTCTATGCTGTGAATAACAACATGCTGGTCCCAGCCCTCTGTGCTGTGAATAACAACATGCTGGGCCCAGCCCTCTGTGCTGTGAATAACAACATGCTGGCCCAGCCCTCTGTGCTGTGAATAACAACATGCTGGCCCAGCCCTCTATGCTGTGAATAACAACATGCTGGTCCAGCCCTCTGTGCTGTGAATAACAACATGCTGGCCCAGCCCTCTGTGCTGTGAATAACAACATGCTGGGCCCAGCCCTCTGTGCTATGAATAACAACATGCTGGTCCAGCCCTCTGTGCTGTGAATAACAACATGCTGGCCCAGCCCTCTGTGCTGTGAATAACAACATGCTGGGCCCAGCCCTCTGTGCTATGAATAACAACATGCTGGGCCCAGCCCTCTGTGCTATGAATAACAACATGCTGGGCCCAGCTCTCTGTGCTATGAATAACAACATGCTGGGCCCAGCCCTCTGTGCTGTGAATAACAACATGCTGGCCCAGCCCTCTGTGCTGTGAATAACAACATGCTGGGCCCAGCCCTCTGTGCTATGAATAACAACATGCTGGGCCCAGCCCTCTGTGCTATGAATAACAACATGCTGGACCCAGCCCTCTGTGCTATGAATAACAACATGCTGGTCCCAGCCCTCTGTGCTGTGAATAACAACATGCTGGGCCCAGCCCTCTGTGCTATGAATAACAACATGCTGGTCCAGCCCTCTGTGCTGTGAATAACAACATGCTGGCCCAGCCCTCTGTGCTGTGAATAACAACATGCTGGCCCAGCCCTCTGTGCTGTGAATAACAACATGCTGGTCCCAGCCCTCTGTGCTGTGAATAACAACATGCTGGTCCCAGCCCTCTGTGCTGTGAATAACAACATGCTGGCCCAGCCCTCTGTGCTGTGAATAACAACATGCTGGGCCCAGCCCTCTATGCTGTGAATAACAACATGCTGGTCCCAGCCCTCTGTGCTGTGAATAACAACATGCTGGGCCCAGCCCTCTGTGCTGTGAATAACAACATGCTGGGCCCAGCCCTCTGTGCTGTGAATAACAACATGCTGGTCCCAGCCCTCTATGCTGTGAATAACAACATGCTGGTCCAGCCCTCTGTGCTGTGAATAACAACATGCTTCTGAAGATGGCACAGGGTCTGTCTCACATTGCACCCTGTTCCCTATGTAGTGCACTACTTTTGACCAGGGCCCATCCGGTTCTTGTTAGAAGAAGTGCACCACATAGGGAATAGGGTGCCATTTGGGATGCAGATTCTGAAGACAGCCATGGTTCAGTATCTGGTTATGGGAACATGGATTACATGCTAATATCCTGGGTTAAATATAGCCTAGCATTAGTCAGGCTTTCATCCTGGGTTAAATATAACCTAGCATTAGTAGCTTTCATCCATTAGTCAGGCTTTCATCCTGGGTTAAATATAACCTAGCATTACAGTCAGGCTTTCATCCTGGGTTAAATATAACCTAGCATTACAGTCAGGCTTTCATCCTGGGTTAAATATAACCTAGCATTACAGTCAGGCTTTCATCCTGGGTTAAATATAACCTAGCATTAGTCAGGCTTTCATCCTGGGTTAAATATAACCTAGCATTACAGTCAGGCTTTCATCCTGGGTTAAATATAACCTAGCATTAGTCAGGCTTTCATCCTGGGTTAAATATAACCTAGCATTACAGTCAGGCTTTCATCCTGGGTTAAATATAACCTAGCATTAGTCAGGCTTTCATCCTGGGTTAAATATAACCTAGCATTACAGTCAGGCTTTCATCCTGGGTTAAATATAACCTTTAGCATTAGCATTAGTCAGGCTTTCATCCTGGGTTAAATATAACCTAGCATTAGTCAGGCTTTCATCCTTTCATCCAGACTTTCATCCTGGGTTAAATATAACCTAGCATTCATCCTGGGTCAGCATTAGTCAGGCTTTCATCCGGGGTTAAATATAACCTAGCATTAGTCAGGATTTCGTCCTGGGTTAAATATAACCTAGCATTAGGAGGTGGCAGGTAGCCTAGTGGTTAGAGCCGGTTGCTGGATCGAATCCCCTGGTTGACAAGGTCAAAATTCTGTCGTTCTGCCCCTGAACAGGGCAGTTAACCCAATCCTCTGTCATTGTAAAGAAGAATTTGTTCTTAACTGACTTGCCTAGTTAAATGAAGGTTAAATATGATTTATTTTGATGTATTTTTTAATTAGTCAGGCATTCAGACACATCTAGTACTAAAAGACACATTGGAAAATAAAGTGATTCTATTGCATTAAAAGGAAAACCAATCCCAGGTGTTTCTGCATATAAAACATCACACGTACAAAAACTGTATGAAATGAAACGGATTGATTTGCAGAACCTGATGTTCCTCCCTGTTTTGACATGCCTGGCAGAGCTTTCTGACCTTGTATCTCAGCGGCATGTCTTTGCCGAGGGGTTATAGTCCTAACGGTTAGTCAGACAGACCCTTTACAGGTCAGGTATCCAGTCATTTTGTTTAAGAGGAGGTTAACATCATTTTCTAAAATGCTCTTAACTGGGGAGGAGTATGTGGTCTTGAGTATAAACAATGTTTATCACTCCTCTTATTTAACCTTTATTTAACTAGGCAAGTCAGCTAAAAACAAATGATTATTTACAATGAAGGCCCACACCGGCCAAACCCGGACGATGCTGGGACAATTGTGCGCCACCCTACGGGACTTCCAATCACGTCCGGATGTGATACAGCCTGTATTGGAACCAGGGACTGTAGTGACGCCTCTTGCATTGAGATGCAGTGTCTTAGACTGCTGTGCCACTCAGGAGACATTATAATATTTGAAAAGTATTGTTTTGTTTATTTGTACACATTTCTAACATGTGATTGTCTCTCCGCAGAATGAAGAGAAGCGTAGCCTGGAGCTGGGCGGCCATGTTGGGTTTGACAGTCTTCCAGACCAGTTGGTCAGTAAATCAGTCACACAGGGATTCTGCTTCAACATCCTGTGTGTCGGTATGTTACATCTGTGTCCAGCATTACCTCAAGATCTTAACACGTCTCACTTCTCACTACAGAGACAACTCTAGCCTGACTGCCAGTCTATTTCTACCGTAGCTAAAGGCAGGAACATTTCGGTACCCAGACTAAAACATCTTCAGTCGCTACATTTTTATTTTCTCACTCACTCTTTCACATCTTTTTAAAATGTTAATCTTTTTTTCATTTCTACTTACTTTCAACTTGTATTTTTTTGTCTCTCCAACCTCAGGTGAGACAGGGATAGGGAAGTCGACGTTGATGAACACGCTGTTCAACACACTGTTTGAGGCCGAGGAGGCCAGCCACTACCAGAACGGTGTGTACCTGCGGCCCAGGACCTACGACCTGAAGGAGAGCAACGTTCAGCTCAAACTGACCGTAGTCGACACCGTGGGGTTCGGAGACCAGATCAACAAGGAGGAGAGGTGATACTGCAGGAACAGCTGGGTGCTTCGTTAGCGAGGCTGATAGGAGGTGGTTTGGTGAACCACACTCACGTGATGAATAACCTTGCCTGACTTCTGGTTGAGATGTTTAGGTCATGGATTTGTGTAGGTACTGTAGGGAGAGATAGCATCAGGACTGTTCAGGCCGGGGGTTAGGGGTTCAGGCCAAGGCCGGGGGTTAGGGGTTCAGGCCAAGGCCGGAGTTAGGGGTTCAGGCTGGGGGTTAGGGGTTGGGGTTAGGGTTCCGGCCAAGGTTGGGGTAGGGTTCGGGCCGGGGTTAGGGTCCAGGCCAGGGTTAGGGTCCAGGCCAGGGTTAGGGTTAGGGTTCAAGCCAAGGTTGGGGTAGGGTTCAGGCCTGGGGTTGGGGTTAGGGTTCAGGCCAAGGTTAGGGTTAGGGTTCAAGCCAAGGTTGGAGTTAGGGTTCAGGCCAAGGTTAGGGTTCAAGCCAAGGTTGGGGTTAGGGTTCAAGCCAAGGTTGGGTTAGGGTTCAGGCCAGGGTTAGGGTTCAAGCCAAGGTTGGGGTAGGGTTCAGGCCGGGGTTGGGGTTATGGTTCCGGCCAAGGTTAGGGTTAGGGTTCAAGCCAAGGTTGGGGTTAGGGTTCAAGCCAAGGTTGGGGTTCAAGCCAAGGTTGGGGTTCAGGTTGGGCTCAGTCATTAAATAACACTTCAGTCAGTCGTTGAAGCTGGGAAGTTAAGACAGGCTGTAGATATAAGAAGACCTACACTGGAGATTCAGCCTCCTCAGGCCCTCTGAACTAGTGGCCCTCCAGCCAACACACATACAGTGGAAAGGATTGGCATAAATGAAGGCTTTGGGTCTTTGTGCAGCAATGAATGGGAAGACAGGAGAAGGGAGAGGATGATTGGTAGAACTAATGCAATCTGAAAGGGAACTGGAATGGTCCAACAACAGGGGAGTGGGAAAGAGTGCATTTTTGGGATGGTATTATTGCTGCGGTTTGTAACCCAGACACTCTACTATTTGTTTCTTGAATAGCAGGGAAAACTGTCTAGGATATTTATTTTCTGGTGAAAATACTTTTAAGGAGCTTGAGAGTAAATAATTTATCTGTTCTTAAATGACTTGCCTAGTTAAAGGTTCAATAAAAATACATGTTTTCAGGCCCTGCATCTGAATTGTTTTTTAAACACTTTTCTCGGGGATGTGATTGTTCCCAATTTGATCAGGAATTCCTGCTTTTCTGACTTACTCCATTCACGTGTAATTGAAACTGACCCTATTCCCAAAGCCCAAATCCTGGTCTCTCTGTGCCCTGCAGCTTCAAACCCATAGTGGACTACATCGACACCCAGTTTGAGACCTACCTGCAGGAGGAGATGAAGATCAAACGTTCCCTGTTCGACTACCACGACACCAGGATCCATATCTGTCTCTACTTCATCTCCCCAACCGGACACTCTCTCAAATCACTGGATCTGGTCACCATGAAGAAACTGGACAGCAAGGTAACGTTTGAAATGCATTTGTTCTTGTATTAGGAGCTGCTCTTATACCTACTGTCCTGCAGGAATATACTGTTGCTGGAAAACATTTTTGGACACTGATTTGTTAGCATCTGAAGCGTTGGACATCATAAGAGTTGAACAGCACCTGGCAGCTCCCCTGAAGGATACTGACAGGTGTTCAGGCACAGCTCTCCTGAAGGATACTGACAGGTGTTCAGGCACAGCTCTCCTGAAGGATACTGACAGGTGTTCAGGCACAGCTCTCCTGAAGGATACTGACAGGTGTTCAGGCACAGCTCCCCTGAAGGATACTGACAGGTGTTCAGGCACAGCTCCCCTGAAGGATACTGACAGGTGTTCAGGCACAGCTCTCCTGAAGGATACTGACAGGTGTTCAGGCACAGCTCTCCTGAAGGATACTGACAGGTGTTCAGGCACAGCTCTCCTGAAGGATACTGACAGGTGTTCAGGCACAGCTCTCCTGAAGGATACTGACAGGTGTTCAGGCTCAGACACAGCTCTCCTGAAGAATACTGACAGGTGTTCAGGCTCAGACACAGCTCTCCTGAAGAATACTGACAGGTGTTCAGGCACAGCTCTCCTGAAGGATACTGACAGGTGTTCAGGCTCAGACACAGCTCTCCTGAAGAATACTGACAGGTGTTCAGGCACAGCTCTCCTGAAGGATACTGACAGGTGTTCAGGCTCAGCTCTCCTGAAGGATACTGACAGGTGTTCAGGCTCAACTCCCCTGAAGGATACTGACAGGTGTTCAGGCACAGCTCCCCTGAAGGATACTGACAGGTGTTCAGGCTCAACTCCCCTGAAGGATACTGACAGGTGTTCAGGCTCAGCTCCCCTGAAGGATACTGACAGGTGTTCAGGCTCAGCTCCCCTGAAGGATACTGACAGGTGTTCAGGCTCAGCTCCCCTGAAGGATACTGACAGGTGTTCAGGCACAGCTCCCCTGAAGGATACTGACAGGTGTTCAGGCACAGCTCCCCTGAAGGATACTGACAGGTGTTCAGGCACAGCTCCCCTGAAGGATACTGACAGGTGTTCAGGCACAGCTCCCCTGAAGGATACTGACAGGTGTTCAGGCACAGCTCCCCTGAAGGATACTGACAGGTGTTCAGGCACAGCTCCCCTGAAGGATACTGACAGGTGTTCAGACACAGCTCTCCTGAAGGATACTGACAGGTGTTCAGGCACAGCTCTCCTGAAGGATACTGACAGGTGTTCAGGCACAGCTCTCCTGAAGGATACTGACAGGTGTTCAGGCACAGCTCTCCTGAAGGATACTGACAGGTGTTCAGGCTCAGACACAGCTCTCCTGAAGAATACTGACAGGTGTTCAGGCTCAGACACAGCTCTCCTGAAGAATACTGACAGGTGTTCAGGCACAGCTCTCCTGAAGGATACTGACAGGTGTTCAGGCTCAGACACAGCTCTCCTGAAGAATACTGACAGGTGTTCAGGCTCAGCTCCCCTGAAGGATACTGACAGGTGTTCAGGCTCAGCGCCCCTGAAGGATACTGACAGGTGTTCAGGCTCAGCTCCCCTGAAGGATACTGACAGGTGTTCAGGCTCAGCTCCCCTGAAGGATACTGACAGGTGTTCAGGCACAGCTCTCCTGAAGGATACTGACAGGTGTTCAGGCTCAGGCTCAGCTCTCCTGAAGAATACTGACAGGTGTTCAGGCTCAGCTCCCCTACCAGGTGTTCAGGCTCAGCTCCCCTGAAGGATACTGACAGGTGTTCAGGCTCAGCTCCCCTGAAGGATACTGACAGGTGTTCAGGCTCAGCTCCCCTGAAGGATACTGACAGGTGTTCAGGCATAGCTCTCCTGAAGGATACTGACAGGTGTTCAGGCACAGCTCTCCTGAAGAATACTGACAGGTGTCCAGGCTCAGGCTCAGCTCTCCTGAAGGATACTGACAGGTGTCCAGGCTCAGACACAGCTCTCCTGAAGAATACTGACAGGTGTTCAGGCTCAGACACAGCTCTCCTGAAGAATACTGACAGGTGTTCAGGCACAGCTCTCCTGAAGGATACTGACAGGTGTTCAGGCTCAGACACAGCTCTCCTGAAGAATACTGACAGGTGTTCAGGCTCAGCTCCCCTGAAGGATACTGACAGGTGTTCAGGCTCAGCTCCCCTGAAGGATACTGACAGGTGTTCAGGCTCAGCTCCCCTGAAGGATACTGACAGGTGTTCAGGCTCAGCTCCCCTGAAGGATACTGACAGGTGTTCAGGCACAGCTCTCCTGAAGGATACTCAGGCACAGCTCTCCTGAAGAATACTGACAGGTGTCCAGGCTCAGGCTCAGCTCTCCTGAAGGATACTGACAGGTGTCCAGGCTCAGGCTCAGCTCTCCTGAAGGATACTGACAGGTGTTCAGGCTCAGCTCTCCTGAAGGATACTGACAGGTG
Source organism: Oncorhynchus gorbuscha (assembly GCF_021184085.1). Classification (NCBI taxonomy): domain Eukaryota; kingdom Metazoa; phylum Chordata; class Actinopteri; order Salmoniformes; family Salmonidae; genus Oncorhynchus; species Oncorhynchus gorbuscha. The sequence goes on along the minus strand of NC_060195.1, from coordinate 10,523,171 downwards.
TTCAGGCACAGCTCTCCTGAAGAATACTGACAGGTGTCCAGGCTCAGGCTCAGCTCTCCTGAAGGATACTGACAGGTGTCCAGGCTCAGACACAGCTCTCCTGAAGAATACTGACAGGTGTTCAGGCTCAGACACAGCTCTCCTGAAGAATACTGACAGGTGTTCAGGCACAGCTCTCCTGAAGGATACTGACAGGTGTTCAGGCTCAGACACAGCTCTCCTGAAGAATACTGACAGGTGTTCAGGCTCAGCTCCCCTGAAGGATACTGACAGGTGTTCAGGCTCAGCTCCCCTGAAGGATACTGACAGGTGTTCAGGCTCAGCTCCCCTGAAGGATACTGACAGGTGTTCAGGCTCAGCTCCCCTGAAGGATACTGACAGGTGTTCAGGCACAGCTCTCCTGAAGGATACTGAGAGGTGTTCAGGCACAGCTCTCCTGAAGAATACTGACAGGTGTCCAGGCTCAGGCTCAGCTCTCCTGAAGGATACTGACAGGTGTCCAGGCTCAGGCTCAGCTCTCCTGAAGGATACTGACAGGTGTTCAGGCTCAGCTCTCCTGAAGGATACTGACAGGTGTTCAGGCTCAGCTCCCCTGAAGGATACTGACAGGTGTTCAGGTTCAGGCGCAACCAGTTACATTTTTATCTCAAAGTAGAGCTGCATTGCGTTTTTGACGCTTGCGTTTGTGTCAATCCAGAGTCAATACAGAAACCATAGTAGACCTGATGATGCACTAGCTGCTCCTCCCTGTACTCCAGGTAAACATCATCCCCATCATTGCCAAGGCAGACACCATATCTAAGAGCGAGCTGCACAAGTTCAAGATCAAGATCATGTCAGAGTTGGTGAGCAACGGTGTTCAGATCCATCAGTTCCCCACTGAGGACGAGGCTGTCACCGAGATCAACTCCTCCATGAATGTGAGTCTGATTCGCACACACACACGCACGCACACACACCCTTGTCTTCTCACAATGCAGTTGTGTATGCCAGGCATCTGTACACTGTAATCAGGTTGCTTGCGTCCCTGATTTACTGCCGAGGAAGAGGAGACAACGATGTCCTCCTCTTCCTCGACGCCTTAAAACAAAACAAAAAAACACCGGCTTATTTGTGAAACCTTGCTGTGGTCTTTTAAACTACAGTCATTATATTATAAGGGGGTCATACATGCTCATGACAGTCTTATCATGCATTATAACTGCATCATAATGCATTATTCAGTATCTGCAGGCTTTAGTAAAGTGTTACTAAATGTTTATATATTAAATTCAATCCTTTGTTCCAGGCCCATCTGCCCTTTGCTGTGGTGGGGAGTGTTGAGGAGGTTAAAGTCGGGAATAAGATGGTGAAAGCCAGACTGTACCCCTGGGGAACTGTACAGGGTAGGTATCTCTATTGATCCTGTACCCCTGGGGAACTGTACAGGGTAGGTATCTCTATTGATCCTGTACCCCTGGGGAACTGTACAGGGTAGGTATCTCTATTGATCCTGTACCCCTGGGGAACTGTACAGGGTAGGTATCTCTATTGATCCTGTACCCCTGGGGAACTGTACAGGGTAGGTATCTCTATTGATCCTGTACCCCTGGGGAACTGTACAGGGTAGGTATCTATCTATTGATCCTGTACCCCTGGGGAACTGTATAGGGTAGGTATCTCTCTGATCCTGTACCCCTGGGGAACTGTACAGGGTAGGTATCTCTATTGATCCTGTACCCCTGGGGAACTGTACAGGGTAGGTATCTCTATTGATCCTGTACCCCTGGGGAACTGTACAGGGTAGGTATCTCTCTGATCCTGTACCCCTGGGGAACTGTACAGGGTAGGTATCTCTCTGATCCTGTACCCCTGGGGAACTGTACAGGGTAGGTATCTCTCTGATCCTGTACATTGATTATACAGTTATAGAACCATACAAATCATTTGGAAAGTGAACAACACAGAAACAGGTCAAATAAGAACACACAGTAATCAATAAAAGTCCATATTTTCTATACTACTGATGCAAACAGAGCAAGACCCCAAAATCAATAGGCCTGGGCCAGAAAAGTGAATACACATCATTAATGCATCAATATTACGCAATCACTAGAGACCCATATCATTAATGCATCAATATTACACAATCACTAGAGACCCATATCATTAATGCATCAATATTACACAATCACTAGAGACCCATATCATTAATGCATCAATATTACGCAATCACTAGAGACCCATATCATTAATGCATCAATATTACGCAATCACTAGAGACCCATATCATTAATGCATCAATATTACCCAATCACTAGAGACCCATATCATTAATGCATCAATATTACGCAATCACTAGAGACCCATATCATTAATGCATCAATATTACGCAATCACTAGAGACCCATATCATTAATGCATCAATATTACGCAATCACTAGAGACCCATATCATTAATGCATCAATATTACCCAATCACTAGAGACCCATATCATTAATGCATTAATATTACGCAATCACTAGAGACCCATATCATTAATGCATCAATATTACCCAATCACTAGAGACCCATATCATTAATGCATCAATATTACCCAATCACTAGAGACCCATATCATTAATGCATCAATATTACCCAATCACTAGAGACCCATATCATTAATGCATCAATATTACCCAATCACTAGAGACCCATATCATTAATGCATCAATATTACCCAATCACTAGAGACCCATATCATTAATGCATCAATATTACCCAATCACTAGAGACCCATATCATTAATGCATCAATATTACGCAATCACTAGAGACCCATATCATTAATGCATCAATATTACGCAATCACTAGAGACCCATATCATTAATGCATCAATATTACCCAATCACTAGAGACCCATATCATTAATGCATTAATATTACGCAATCACTAGAGACCCATATCATTAATGCATTAATATTACGCAATCACTAGAGACCCATATCATTAATGCATCAATATTACACAATCACTAGAGACCCATATCATTAATGCATCAATATTACGCAATCACTAGAGACCCATATCATTAATGCATCAATATTACCCAATCACTAGAGACCCATATCATTAATGCATCAATATTACACAATCACTAGAGACCCATATCATTAATGCATCAATATTACACAATCACTAGAGACCCATATCATTAATGCATCAATATTACGCAATCACTAGAGACCCATATCATTAATGCATCAATATTACACAATCACTAGAGACCCATATCATTAATGCATCAATATTACACAATCACTAGAGACCCATATCATTAATGCATCAATATTACCCAATCACTAGAGACCCATATCATTAATGCATCAATATTACACAATCACTAGAGACCCATATCATTAATGCATCAATATTACACAATCACTAGAGACCCATATCATTAATGCATCAATATTACCCAATCACTAGAGACCCTATATCATTAATGCATCAATATTACCCAATCACTAGAGACCCTATATCATTAATGCATCAATATTACCCAATCACGAGAGACCCATATCATTAATGCATCAATATTACACAATCACTAGAGACCCATATCATTAATGCATCAATATTACCCAATCACTAGAGACCCTATATCATTAATGCATCAATATTACGCAATCACTAGAGACCCATATCATTAATGCCAATATAAAATTGTTATTTTCTCAAATACGTATGGTTGCTAACTTACCATAGAATGACCAGTCCCTTTCAAACTATAAGGTATTTCACCATATTAAACCAACCATATAACCCAGTCCTGCTGTGTTGTGCTCATCAGTGGAGAACGAGAGCCACTGTGACTTTGTGAAGCTGAGAGAGATGTTGCTGAGAGTGAACATGGAAGACCTGAGAGAGCAGACTCACGCCAGACACTACGAGCTCTACAGACGCTGCAAACTGGAGGAGTTGGGCTTCACAGATACAGACCCCGACAACAAACCCTTTAGGTGAGATCAGCTCTTGTTCAAAGTTACATAGCGGGCAGGTTGTCTACCTTTTTGTATGTGCTGAAGGTTTGTCATCAAATATGAATAATATGAACTGAAATTAGACTCGTGTTGGAAGCCAAAATACAGCCGAAGCTGGCATCAGAATATGTAGTACCGGCCCCTGGAGATCATCAAAAAGCCCATGGACATCACAACAGTCAGAGACCTAATGCACATTCTAGAATTTAAATATAGGATTCATCCCAAATGGCACCCTATTTCCTACATAGTGCCCTACTTTTGACCAGGGCACCCTATTCCCTACATAGTTCCCTACTTTTGACCAGGGCACCCTATTCCCTACATAGTTCCCTACTTTTGACCAGGGCACCCTATTCCCTACATAGTGCCCTACTTTTGACCAGGGCACCCTATTTCCTACATAGTGCCCTACTTTTAGGGTGCTATTGGGGATACAAACCTTAATACCGTATACCTGTTTAACTGTAACTACCTTGTCTTCCCTCACCAATCAGTCTGCAGGAGACGTATGAGGCCAAGAGGAAAGAGTTCCTGGGGGACCTGCAGCATAAGGAGGATGAGATGAGACAGATGTTTGTCAACAAGGTGAAGGAGACCGAGGCAGAGCTGAAAGAAAAGGAGAGGGAGGTAATCATTCATTGGTGCTTCTGGGAGTTGTCTTGTTTAGATGATGAGACTGTTCTGCTCCTCAGGTTGAGAACATGTTCTAGACTGTGGCTAGGGGATGAGACTGTTCTGCTCCTCATTTTGAGAACATGTTCTAGACTGTGGCTAGGGGATGATACTGTTCTGCTCCTCATGTTGAGAACATGTTCTAGACTGTGGCTAGGGGATGAGACTGTTCTGCTCCTCATGTTGAGAACATGTTCTAGACTGTGGCTAGGGGATGAGACTGTTCTGCTCCTCAGGTTGAGAACATGTTCTAGACTATGGCTAGGGAATGAGACTGTTCTGCTCCTCATGTTGAGAACATGTTCTAGACTGTGGCTAGGGGATGAGACTGTTCTGCTCCTCATGTTGAGAACATGTTCTAGACTGTGGCTAGGGGATGAGACTGGGTTGTTTCTGGACTGGGCATTAGAATCTAATCAGCCATGTGACCATGTGTCTACAGAGCATTTTGGGAGCATCTAACAGTTTTGAACTGTTTGCTCAGTGTAGCATTCTGAGACATATCCTTGGATGTGTTGCTGCCAGTGGTGATTTTTGAGCATGCAAATGCTCATTTATATATATATAATATATATACAGTGCCTTGCGAAAGTATTCTGCCCCCTTGAACTTTGCGACCTTTTGCCACATTTCAGGCTTCAAACATAAAGATATAAAACTGTATTTTTTTGTGAAGAATCAACAACAAGTGGGACACAATCATGAAGTGGAACGACATTTATTGGATATTTCAAACTTTTTTAACAAATCAAAAACTGAAAAATTGGGTGTGCAAAATTATTCAGCCCCCTTAAGTTAATACTTTGTAGCGACACCTTTTGCTGTGATTACAGCTGTAAGTCGCTTGGGGTATGTCTCTATCAGTTTTGCACATCGAGAGACTGACATTTTTTCCCATTCCTCCTTGCAAAACAGCTCGAGCTCAGTGAGGATGGATGGAGAGCATTTGTGAACAGCAGTTTTCAGTTCTTTCCACAGATTCTCGATTGGATTCAGGTCTGGACTTTGACTTGGCCATTCTAACACCTGGATATGTTTATTTTTTAACCATTCCATTGTAGATTTTGCTTTATGTTTTGGATCATTGTCTTGTTGGAAGACAAATCTCCGTCCCAGTCTCAGGTCTTTTGCAGACTCCATCAGGTTTTCTTCCAGAATGGTCCTGTATTTGGCTCCATCCATCTTCCCATCCATTTTAACCATCTTCCCTGTCCCTGCTGAAGAAAAGCAGGCCGAAACCATGATGCTGCCACCAACATGTTTGACAGTGGGGATGGTGTGTTCAGGGTGATGAGCTGTGTTGCTTTTACGCCAAACATAACGTTTTGCATTGTTGCCAAAAAGTTCAATTTTGGTTTCATCTGACCAGAGCACCTTCTTCCACATGTTTGGTGTGTCTCCCAGGTGGCTTGTGGCAAACTTTAAATGACACTTTTTATGGATATCTTTAAGAAATGGCTTTCTTCTTGCCACTCTTCCATAAAGGCCAGATTTGTGCAATATACGACTGATTGTTGTCCTATGGACAGAGTCTCCCACCTCAGCTGTAGATCTCTGCAGTTCATCCAGAGTGATCATGGGCCTCTTGGCTGCATCTCTGATCAGTCTTCTCCTTGTATGAGCTGAAAGTTTAGAGGGACGGCCAGGTCTTGGTAGATTTGCAGTGGTCTAATACTCCTTCCATTTCAATATTATCGCTTGCACAGTGCTCCTTGGGATGTTTAAAGCTTGGGAAATCTTTTTGTATCCAAATCCGGCTTTAAACTTCTTCACAACAGTATCTCGGACCTGTCTGGTGTGTTCCTTGTTCTTCATGATGCTCTCTGCGCTTTTAACGGACCTCTGAGACTGTCACAGTGCAGGTGCATTTATACGGAGACTTGATTACACACAGGTGGATTGTATTTATCATCATTAGTCATTTAGGTCAACATTGGATCATTCAGAGATCCTCACTGAACTTCTGGAGAGAGTTTGCTGCGCTGAAAGTAAAGGGGCTGAATAATTTTGCACGCCCAATTTTTCGGTTTTTGATTTGTTAAATTTTTTTGAAATATCCAATAAATGTTGTTCCACTTCATGATTGTGTCCCACTTGTTGTTGATTCTTCACAAAAAAATACAGTTTTATATCTTTATGTTTGAAGCCTGAAATGTGGCAAAAGGTCGCAAAGTTCAAGGGGGCCGAATACTTTCGCAAGGCACTGTATATATATATATTTTTTTTTTGACGCATGCCAGCAAAGTCACTACACAACACTAAACTTTACATTAATTGCACTATAACGGTGACAAACAGTGCCCACAAACTGTTAGGGCCGACAAAGCTGTCCCAACAGTAGAGCTTTCTTTTCATCCCCATGGAGTGAATCCTTACCACTGTTACACCAGGTTATCAGCGGAGCCTTTTCTGGCAGCAAAATAGTTCATTGAGCCTCATTTACTGACTTAACAGCTGATATGGCTGACTTGTTTAAACAAATGTGGTTGCTACTGACAATTGAGATGTACAAACTATGGCATAAGGGGACAATAAGAGGTCATCCGTATTTTCGATTAAGACATTAATGAGCGAGCGACAACAGACGTAGTCAATATAACTATTTGTTCAGCACTTTTGAAATGTTCAGCGACAGAACTCAGAACATGGGCCGTTCTTAGTGTTCGCCCTGTACACCAAGTCAGAACCGCAGGATAAATAAAGGGCAAATAAGCAGACAATGAAAGCTCTTACAACATTCAATGATAACATTTCTCTAAAACAGGCTATAGGCTACATGTGCACCACCAAGTCAGAACAGTAGGCTAAGTTATGAAGGGGAAAAGGATTAAATTAGGGTGAGGCACCTGGGCTACTAACAGCTTACTACACAACAGACACTTAGTATTACTTTCTTAGCTACAGTATATCCATCTCCCTGGCATATTACATCATTTATAGAGCAGCATACAAGACATTTTTGGACTCACCTTGTTGTGTTGTGCTCACTTGAACAGGAAGCTGGCGCTGCGGTCCATCTTGTTGGCAAATTTTGTCATGAAACTTTGTCATCAAGTTGGTCATTCTCTGGGTTTATGGTGCGTTCGAGACAACTGGGAACTCAGGAGGCCCGAGTTCCTGACTTGGAATTCTGAGTTAGATGCCCGTTCAAAGTGTATTTTCCCAGTCTGAGTTAAAAAAAAATCCCTTAGTCACTGAAATCTGAGATTTCCCAGTTCCGAGTTTCCAGTTGTTTTGAACGTGGCATAAGTTTTGCTGGATTGACAGCATAGCCAATGTATTCAACATTTTCTGGCCCATGGTGTTGCGTGGGCCAGAAAAGCTTGGAAAAGAGACCCTTAAACCCAGACTTGGACCACACACCCTCTCCACCAAATAGCAGGGGAAGCAAAATAGTGATTCATTTGCCACGCCTGCAGTTAGCCACTGATTCCTTCCAAACCACTCATTGTTGAATTTGTGATTTCCAACTTGCTGTGTAATGTTTATTTCCAATGGCCAATGAGCACTGATACGTTTTATCTATAATTTCTCTTCATATGACAAGGTTTGAAAAGGATTTGCCAGTAGATTGTCGACTTGATTAATTTAAGTCATTTAGCAGACTGCTTGTCTAGACATTGGGACAGTCACTTAACTAGCTAAGATTTTGTATTCCTTAAAAGTATGATATTGACATGAGGGAGTTTGTTCCCAATCAAGCGTGATTTGACGTTATTTTATCTGTGGCCAATGATCTTCAGCTTTCTTGGATGGGCACTTCTAATGTAAATCTATGGCAGCACCCAAAGTGGGCTTGAACTTTTTAGCTCTCCCTGTAGATTATGCGGTGACGTAGAACACTGGGCCAATCACGGCGCAACTAGAGAACATTACCATCCTCTACTCTCTGTATGTTCCGCTGGCTGCCCCACCACCACAGAAAGCACTGAGCTGGGCTGAAACACCTGCATTTTGGAGCTGCCTTACTCAGGAAAGCTAAACAGGGACCATGTTTGTATGCGGCTTTATTAACTCAATATAATTTTGCTTTGTTTGCAAACTGACATGTGACATGTATTAATGCCAAAATAACATGCAAAACAGGCAATTAAATAAAAAGATGATTTGCTTAACGGGTCGGCCTGAAAACAGGTGGGCTCTGCTCCACATGCCCTGAATGACGGGCTGCTGACTGTATCATTAGACTTTAAAGCACCAAGTGCCTACATGTTGCCAACCTGTCTCCCCCTCCTCTCCAGCTCCATGAGAGGTTTGAGCAGCTGAAGAGGATGCACCAGGAGGAGAAGAGGAATCTGGAGGAAAAGAGGAGCGATCTGGAGGAAGAGATGAACGCATTCAACAGGAGGAAGGTGGCAGCTGAGACGCTGATGGGTCAGTCTCTACAGGGATCCTCACAACCATTCAGAAAGGACAAGAAGAAGTACGTATTTTTTTCTTTCTCTCACTTATCCTCTCGATCTCTCTCTGTGTCTCTCTGTGTCTCTCTCTGTCTCAGTCTGTGTGTGTCTTTCCTTTTTTGACCTTGTCTCAGTCTGTGTGTGTCTCTCTCTCTGTCTCAGTCTGTGTGTCTGTCTCTCTGTCTCAGTCTGTCTCCTTTTTCACTTGACCTTGTCTCAGTCTGTGTGTGTCTCTCTCTCTGTCTCAGTCTCTGTGTTTGTCTCTCTCTCTGTCTCTCTCTGTCTCAGTCTGTGTGTGTCTCTCTCCTTTTTCACTTGACCTTGTCTCAGTCTCTGTGTGTGTCTCTCTCTCTGTCTCAGTCTCTGTGTTTGTCTCTCTCTCTGTCTCTCTCTGTCTCAGTCTGTGTGTGTCTCTCTCCTTTTTCACTTGACCTTGTCTCAGTCTGTGTGTGTCTCTCTCTCTGTCTCAGTCTCTGTGTTTGTCTCTCTCTCTGTCTCTCTGTCTCAGTCTGTGTGTGTCTCTCTCTTTTTCTCTTGACCTTGTCTCAGTCTCTGTGTGTCTCTCTCCTTTAGTTAATTTATTTGTTGTGTTTATCATTCAGTCCATTGTTTCATAAACTAGAGCTCTAGTGATATCTGGCATCTCCACTGCAAGTGTTAAATTCCAGAGGGTCCTTGAGGGTTTCAGGGTTTAGACCTGGATAACCAATTGACTCACTATAGCCAAGCTTCAACTGAGTATTACGCTATAGGAGCAGACTGATCTGCCTGTCTCTATGGAGTCGACACTCACACAGCACAGTTGCAGTCAGGAAGTGACTGATGATATAGCATTACAGTGCCAGGAGACATCTTGGCTTGGAAACTGTGATACAGGGGACAGATTGAGTCTGACATTGTGTGCCCAGACAGTGGGGGATGTCACAGTTTGCTTGGTCACCCACACCTGATGCTTGTGGTTCTGCAACACACACACACACACATATATTTCTTTTTTCCATTTTTTTCACCTTTATTTAACCAGGTAGGCTAGTTGAGAACACCTTTATTTAACCAGGTAGGCTAGTTGAGAACACCTTTATTTAACCAGGTAGGCTAGTTGAGAACACCTTTATTTAACCAGGTAGGCTAGTTGAGAACACCTTTATTTAACCAGGTAGGCTAGTTGAGAACACCTTTATTTAACCAGGTAGGCTAGTTGAGAACAAGTACTCATTTGCAACTGCGACCTGGCCATGATAAAGCATAGCAGTACACATTAACATACAAACACAATAACACACACACTACACACTACCACCACCAGACCATCTCTGCATAATGTGACCTGTCAGTCTGCGTCTCGGCTAGGCTAGGCTGGGTCACGGGTGTTTATCTACACAATAGGAATTGATAGGATAACACTAGTCTTTTCTCCCTGCCTCTGTGTATGATAACACATATTTGACTAGACTGTGATAACACTAGCTACATTTGCATGGTGTTATCATAGAGGCTGTGGACTGTATGTGTCATTCACTGTTTGGGCACTCCCAGAGACCTATATATTTGTCTCTGGGTGACGCTTAAATGGTTTGGAGTGGTAGCCTATTCAGTTCAGTTAGACATCTTAGATGGTAGCCTATTCAGTTCAGTTAGACATCTTAGATAGTAGCCTATTCAGTTCAGTTAGACATCTTAGATAGTAGCCTATTCAGTTCAGTTAGACATCTTAGATAGTAGCCTATTCAGTTCAGTTAGACATCTTAGATAGTAGCCTATTCAGTTCAGAGTTAGACATCTTAGATAGTAGCCTATTCAGTTCAGTTAGACATCTTAGATAGTAGCCTATTCAGTTCAGTTAGACATCTTAGATAGTAGCCTATTCAGTTCAGTTAGACATCTTGCATAAAAAAAGAAGCATAGTTACATGCTACTGTCTGTGATTCTATCCCAGTGTCAGCCTGTCTATTGTAATGGAATAATGGTCTCTCTCCTCAGACCTCAGTGACTTGTTGGACATTTAACTTAATAGAGTCTCGATGACAGGAATTGTTAAGAAGCACGCTGATGAGGAGGAGAAAGTATGACAAAATGTGAGGAAATAAGAAGGCTGACTATTGACTACGACTCTGATGACTCGTTAATGTGTTATAGTGCCCTCTACTGGACACTTTCCATATTTCATAATATAACCATTTGTGCGAAGATGGACGTATCATATAACAGTTTTGTTCACTATGTAAAACCTGAAACGGATATGACGTTGAAATAATTGCGATCATTGCTAACGCAGCGTTCTCAACCTAGTATTTTGTTTTTACATACGATATTTTTCTTTGATTTTCCAACTCATTTATCAAATTCTATACAAGTTCCTTTTACCATATTTTTACCATATTTTTTGCCATATTTTCTTTCTTCCCTCTTTCAGTTGATTCATGGCCGCGCCGCAACACCAAGGCAACCAGGAATGTGTATCTTCATCAACATGGGAACAAGGGACTTGTTTTATCTTCACTTTTATCTTCGGGGACTATTTTCATTCTGAAATTGTATGAATGGCCTCAGTGACACACCTCTTCGGGCACTACATGTGAGAGAGATGTGTGATGATGAGCTGCCTATGTGTATTCAAGGATCAGAAAAGTGACCATACACTGTGGACTTTATGAATACGTCCCAAATGACACCCTATTCCCTGCAGTATATAGTGTACTACTTTTGACCAGGAACAATGGGGTGTCATTTGGGACACCTTTTATCTCCGGTGCTGATTCCACAAGAGTCAGCAATGTGAAAAGCACTGTGAAAAGAAAATCTGATCTCTGTTATGACAACTTAGCATCTGTTGTTTTACATTCTTGGTGTGAACGTGTGTCCATCTACCATGGGAAACGGACCATGGGAAACGGACCATGGGAAACGTACCATGGGAAACGGACCATGGGAAATGTACCATGGGAAAAGTCTAATAATTAATCCATTGCTGTCTTACATTAATACAGAACTTGTATATGAATATATGCATATTAATACTATATTTGTTTTTGATATATACATATATATTAAGAAGTAGTTTATGATGCTGTAGCTAGATAGAGTACAGTATATTTAATAATAATTTATTACGTTTCTATAGCGCTTTTCAAAGAATCTCAATGTGCTTCAAAAACAAACAAGTAATATATAACAGCCTCCACTCTTCTGGGAAGGATTTAACCCCTGATTTTTGGCACTAAAAAGTCGCTCTACATACATACATACACACACCCGATCGATCAAAAGTATGTGGACACCTGCTTGTCGACTATCTCATTCCAGAATCATGGGCATTAATATGGAGTTGGTCCCCCCCCCCTGCCCTCCGCTGCTACAACAGCCTCCACTCTTCTGGAAAGGCTTTCCACTAGATGTTGGAACATTGCTGCTACAACAGCTTCCACTCTTCTGGAAAGGTTTTCCACTAGATGTTGGAACATTGCTGCGGGGACTGGCTTCCATTCAGCCACAAGAGCATTAGTGAGGTTGTGCACTGATGTTGGGCGATTAGGCCTGGCTCGCAGTCTGCGTTCCAATTCTTCCCAAAGGTGTTCGATGGGGTTGAGGTCAGGGCTCTGTGGAGGACAGTCAAGTTCTTCCACACTAATCTCGACAAACCATTTCTGTATGGACCTCGTTTTGTGCATGGGGGCATTGTCATGCTGAAACAAGAAAGGACCTTCCTCAAACTGTTGCCTCAAGGTTGGTTAGCATAGAATCATCTAGAATGTCATTGTATAATATAGCGTTAAGAGTTCCCTTCACTGTAACTAAGGGGCCTAGCCCGAACCATGAAAAACAGCCCCAGACTATTATTCCTCCTCCACCAAACTTTACAGTTGGCACTATGCATTGGGGCAGGTAGCATTCTCCTAACATCTGCCAAACCCAGTTCTGTCTGTCGGACTGCCAGATAGTGAAGCGTGATTCATCACTCTGGAGAACGAATTTCCACTACTCCAGTGTCCAGTGGAGGCGAGCTTTATACCACTCCAGCTGATGCTTGGCATTGCACAGGCTTGTGTGTGTGACTGCTCGGTCATGGAAACCCATATAATGAAGCTCCCGACGAACAGTTATTGTGCTGACATTGCTTCCAGAGGGAGTTTGGAACTCGGTAGTGAGTGTTACAACCGAGGACAGATGATATTTACGCGCTACGGGATTCAGCACTCCGCGGTCCCGTTCTGTGAGCTTGTGTGACCTACCACTTCGTGGCTGAGCCGTTGTTGTGCCTAGACGTTTCCACTTCACAATAACACTTACAGTTGACATGGGCAGCTCTAACAGGGCAGAAATTTTACAAACTGACTTGTTGGAAAGGTGGCATCTTATGACGGTGCCATGTTGAAAATCACTGAGCTCTTCAGTACAGGCCATTCTACTGCCAATGTTTGCCAGTTGTGATTTCATGGCTGTGTGCTCGATTTTATACACCTGACAGCCACTAATTTGAAGGGGTGTCCACATACTTTTGTGTGTATATACACTACCGGTCAAAAGTTTTAGAACACATTCAAGGGTTTTTCTTTATTTTGACTATTTTCTACATTGTAGAATAATAGTGACGACATCAAAACTATGAAATAACACATGGAATCCTATAGTAACCAAAAAAGTGTCTAAATATATTTTTAATTTGATATTCTTCTAATAGCCACACTTTGCCTTGATGACAGCTTTGCACACTCTTGGCATTCTCTCAACCAGCTTAATGAGGTAGTCACCTGGAATGCATTTCAATTAACAGGTGTGCCTTAAGTAGATTTGTGGAATTTCTTTACTCTTTAATGCGTTTGAGCCAATCAGTTGTGTTGTGACAAGGTAGGGGTGTATACAGAAGATAGCCCTATTTGGTAAAATACCAAGTCCATATTATGGCAAGAGCAGCTCAAATAAGCAAAGATAAACAACAGTCCATTACTTTAAGACATGAAGGTTGGTCAATACAGAACATTTCAAGAACTTTCAACATTTCTTAAAGTGCAGTTGCAAAAACCATCAAGCGCTATGATGAAACTGGCTCTCATGAGGACATCTACAGGAATGGAAGACCCAGAGTTACCTCTGCTACAGAGGATTAGTTCATTAGAGTTACCAGCCTCAGAAATTGCAGCTCAAATATATGCTTCAAACATCAAGTAACAGACACATCTCAACATCAACTGTTCAGAGGAGACTGTGTGAATCAGGCCTTCATGGTCAAATTGCTGCAAAGAAACCACTACTAAAGGACACCAATAATAAGAAGAGATTTCCTTGGGCCAAGAAATACGAGCAATAGACATTCAACTGGTGGAAATTTGTCCTTTGGATTGGAGTCCAAATTGGAAACTTTTGGTTCCATCCACCGTGTCTTTGTGAGACGCTGTGTTAGTGAACGGATGATCTCTGCATGTGTATTTCCCACCGTGAAGCATGGAGGAGGAGGTGTGATGGTGTGAGGGTGCTTTACTGGTGACACGGTCTGAGATGTATTTAGAATTCAAGGCACACCTTACCAGCATGTCTACCACAGAATTCTGCAGCTATACGCCATCACATCTGGTTTGGGTTTAGTCCCACTATCATTTGTTTTTCAGCAGAACAATGACCCAACACACCTCCAGGCTGTGTAAGGGCTATTTTACCAAGAAGGAGAGTGATGGAGTGCTGCATCAGATGGCCTGGCCTCCACAATCCCCCAACCTCAACCCAATTGAAATGGTTTGGGATGAGTTGGACTGCGTTGTGAAGGAAAAGCAGCCAACAAGGGCTCAGCATATGTGGGAACTCCTTCAAGACGGTTGGAAAAGCATTCCAGGTGACGCTGCAAAGCTGTCATCAAGGCAAAGGGTGGCTATTTGAAAAATCTCAAATATAAAATCAATGTTGATTTTATAGATTTTTTGGGGGGGGTTAATACATGATTCCATGCGCTTTATTTCATAGTGTTGATGTCTTCACCATTATTCTACAAAGTAGGAAATTGTAAAAAAATAAATAAAGAAAAACCCTTGAATGTGTAGGTGTTTTGACTTTTGACCGGTAGTGTATGTGTACATTTTACAGGAGCTCTATGCTTTTAGGCTGCTATTAGGGCTCCATGGCAACTATACTATGCAATAAGGGTGAAAGCTACCATTCTATACAATTGAATTCAATATGCTAAAGGAGCTATGGCATACAGAGCTGTAGAACATGTAGAACATGTAGAACATGCCTCTGACTGCTGTTTGTTCTCTGAATGTAACTGATAAAGGGAGAGAGAAGACCTCTGTATGCCTTTTCATTCCAATAAAGAAGTCAAACGGAGTTCACTTGGGCCGTGTATATGCATTGCTCTGGGCCTTCAGAAGGTGAATCATGGATTTATCAATGTCGTATATTTATAGCCTATGTGTATAATGTATAAATGGAATTCCTGAGTTGTACCAGCCACACGGATCACTTCTCTGTCCTGTATCGCTTGGCTGACGACTCAAACTGAAGTCTTCCGTTGCTCTATCGTTCACTACGTAGTTCAGTCTGAGACAGCCGTCATTGAAGTCGTCGGTGGTGACGTCACAATGAGGGGTGTTGTACAAAACATAGTCAGTCATCAGCGATTGGATCATCTCTAACCAATCAGAGTATCAAAGCCAATGACACATTTTAAAAACACTGCTTTAACCAAGTGTGTTCTGGCCCAACACATCGGTTTCAGGGACCAATCAGAAATCCGTTCTAGACATTGTCTGGGAGTTACTCAGATCCAGACTCATTGCTGAGAGGAAGCTAACGTCTGTGGGCGTGGCGTTGCGTTTGGCCGGAGCAAGGAGGTTGGGTAGCTGCATGATCAGATGTAGTAGGGCATCTTTAAAATACCCAAAACGTGGTTGACTGTGGTGTTAACCAAGACCTGGTTGACTGTGATGTTAAAACCAAGACCTGGTTGACTGTGATGTTAAAACCAAGACCTGGTTGACTGTGATGTTAAAACCAAGACCTGGTTGACTGTGATGTTAAAACCAAGACCTGGTTGACTGTGATGTTAAAACCAAGACCTGGTTGACTGTGATGTTAAAACCAAGACCTGGTTGACTGTGATGTTAAAACCAAGACCTGGTTGACTGTGATGTTAACTAAGACCTGGTTGTCTGTGATGTTAAAACCAAGACCTGGTTGACTGTGATGCTAAGCAAGACCTGGTTGACTGTGATGCTAAGCAAGACCTGGTTGACTGTGATGCTAAGCAAGACCTGGTTGACTGTGATGCTAAGCAAGACCTGGTTGACTGTGATGCTAAGCAAGACCTGGTTGACTGTGATGCTAAGCAAGACCTGGTTGACTGTGATGCTAAGCAAGACCTGGTTGACTGTGATGCTAAGCAAGACCTGGTTGACTGTGATGCTAAGCAAGACCTGGTTGACTGTGATGCTAAGCAAGACCTGGTTGACTGTGATGCTAAGCAAGACCTGGTTGACTCTGGTGTTTGTGGGTCAAAGTTTTTTCTTCTTCTCCCAACCCTGCATTTCCCCCACCAATTACTTTAATCTGATTTCATTTTAACCTGAGTGCTAGTCTGTTTGTGCTATCATGCCTACTGTAACGTGTATGTATGGCTTGACAATGAGCAGTGGAGTATGCAAGAGCACAAACAGGTTTGTTACCAGGCTAGTTTTTATTGGGTTATCTGAGTTACATAAGGGAGATTTTGTTTTATTGTTCCCAGGCAATGAATCAATGAATGGCAGGTATTGTCATAGTATTAACCTGCTTCAAGCGAGGGGTCATTATGTAGTGAACAATTAGTCTTGTGATTGCCACATGCAAAATACTGGTCCTTTTAAAATACTAGCTTACGTGTAGCCTACTTTTAGTTATATAATCGTCATGTCCATTAATGTACCGTACACAATTCCCATTGAGTTCAGAAAATGTCAAAGTAGTATAGTTTGTCAAGTAGGCTAATGTTCTGTTAATGCATTCTAACTTTCCTGGGCATGCAGTATGAATGCTTGTGTCTGCTAGCCTGCCGGCTTGTCTCCTGTTCAAATCAATGACCTGAGCTTTTTCTTTTTCTTTTCATAGCTTCTTTAGTCTTCCGTCTGCGTGCTCCCTAACAGCAGGAAGGAATTTAAATTAGAAGACTGACTTTCTACCACGCCAAAAGGATGGCTGTTTTATTCTTCCCCTATTGACAATTAACAATCTATTGAGCTTACTATTTTTTACAGTGTGATTCGAAGCTACATTTTTGTAAAAATATTTGTGCATCCTAAATGGCACCCTATTCCCTATAATGTGCACTACTTTTGACCAGGGTGGCACCCTATTCCCTATAATATGCCCTACTTTTGACCAGGGTGGCACACTATTCCCTATAATGTGCACTACTTTTGACCAGGGTGGCACCCTATTCCCTATAATGTGCACTACTTTTGACCTAAGCCTCTGGTCAAAAATAGTGCATTACAAAAGGAATAGAGTGCCATTTCGGATGCATTCCTTGCTGTGCTGTGCTCTCCTTCCTGAACTCTTCAAGTGATGTTCTTACCTAATACCTAGTCTTGGAGTCTTCCATACAGCTCAGCATATTAGTACACACGTTCTCTAATAGTCAGAAAGTATATAGGCTATATATATATAGGGCTATAAAGTAGTGCATTATATAGGGTGATATTGGGGATGCAACTTTGGTTGAATAAAAGCTGATGCTCTATAGCATGCTTCTCTGCATGATATTTTACACATTACTGTCTTCAATAAGCATAAGATAACTAGCTGAGGTGCCAGTCTGTTTCTGTTCTAGAAAGCAGTTGGTAAGAGAGCAGTAACCGACTGGCATTCAGGCTGCAAGACAACAATTTTCAGATTAAAATCCCCCAGAGTTTATTAAGTAGTTCATTAGGTTAATAAATGTGTTTTCCATGCTGTTGTCAGGGTTTATTTACCCTGACTGTTCTATGTATTGACTAGTGACTCGTCTTATTCCACTGAAAATCTGTAAGTCTTTTATTAAGGACGCTGCAACCTGCAAGAGGTTGTTACGATTGTCTATTTATAAGAAATAAGAACTTTATTTCACAAACTGTGACTCTGTGGAATATGATCTATGGATTAGTCTACCTACTTAAATAGTAGTGATCTTTGTGCTCTGGCGGTTGGGATTGTGTCATTTGATGGCTATAGATCAACCACCAAGGTGTATTTGTCTGAAATTAAGAACAATATTCCAGAAGAACAAAATGAGCTTCTTTCAATTGTTATTTGAAATTTACACTAAAACTACAAAATATAAATGTTATCCTAAAGTGTCCAAGATTATAGTTAAACAATCTTTAAAAGAAGTCGTCTTATAGAAGTGATTGATTATACCCTATCTCATATAGATTTGTATTTGCTCGCTATTAATAAAGCTACTTTGAAAAATGTTTTCACCTCCTCTTTCATTCAATGTTCATGAATACATTCTGACAGCTCTTAAGTTTGGTTTGTAGCTCTTCTCATGTCGACACAGGCTAATAGGGTGTCAAAGCACCACCACACTCTCTCCGCCTTGAGCCCCTGGCTTTCTAGACTGTTCTGGAGTCCAGAGCAATGACGGAGTGGTCCAGGCACAGAGATACTGGTTTCCAGAGCCCCTGGCTTTCTAGACTGTTCTGGAGTCCAGAGCAATGACGGAGTGGTCCAGGCACAGAGATACTGGTTTCCAGAGCCCCTGGCTTTCTAGACTGTTCTGGAGTCCAGAGCAATGACGGAGTGGTCCAGGCACAGAGATACTGGTTTCCAGAGCCCCTGGCTTTCTAGACTGTTCTGGAGTCCATCCAGGCACAGAGATACTGGTTTCCAGAGCCCCTGGCTTTCTAGACTGTTCTGGTCCAGGCACAGAGCTACTGGTTTCCAGTTACCAAATAGTGTACATTTTCTGAATTGTTGGTTTTACATTCATTGTGAAAATGTTACAGAAGAAAGACAATCTGCAAATGGTTGTTTGGAACTAAATGCACAATGGTTCATAAATAATTGACATGCATTACATTTATGGAAACTCAATGTATAACAGTAGGCTGACACACTGCACATGCCTAATGGTTCTATAGATGCCATTTACTTTGTGCAACAATAGACCGTGTGCAACAAACTGTTCAGCGTGTCCACAATATGGCCTAACACATATCCTGGAGATAGGACAGTGAGTTCGAAAGGAACTCTGTGCGTTCCAAGGTGCCGGGGCTCGTTCTTTCTCCAAAGACCTGCCTCTACTCTGCCCATGATAACATAACCCCACCCACTACTGTGAAGGGTGTGACTTTCTTGCTGATGGATGGGTTTATATCGAATGAAAACGGAGAAGTAGGGTGTGTCGTTTCACCACTGGCCAATTAGACCTTGCTATTTTTGGGCATGGTCTTGGAGTAGTACTAAAGGCTGAAAAACCCTTTTCTTTCGCCTTACGCCAAGGGTAAGGGGTGTGCATAGGAGGTTGAATTAAATTTGCTGAATGCTTTCTTATTTTGAAGTACCTACTGTAATCTGTTCCTGTAACTATTGTCTTTTATACGTTTGGATACGTTCCACTGCAACAACCAACGCTCCTCATCAAATACAAGGTAAGAGCACTCATTTTCACCATTATACATCTTTCTCGTTGATTTCCAGGCGCTAGTTACAATGGTGAACCGTGTCGTTATGTAGCCATATTGTTTCAACGATATCCTACATGGTCGTTGAGTTATTTTGGATGTTGTAGCCTTAACGGGTTACCGGTTTATTTTGCCATGGCCTACTGTCCCATTTTCTGTGCCTTCAACTCATAAAAGCGCCTGTTTTGTGAATAATCTCTGTTGTAGATGCAATTTTAACAATAACATCCAATTGATAATGCAGACACTTGTTGTTTTGGATCCGAAATATGTATACGTTGTTGTAGTATTAGCTGCGTTTAAGTCACTACCGTCGGTGTTTCGGCTCCTCCATTGGTCTCTATGGGCAGGGAACATGTCCTGACAGACCTCGCTGCGTAAAGACGCAGGCTCCTTAACTTTTTATTTGTTCACATCTCACACTAGTAAAGATTTTGTCGTTTTTCTATTTTAAATGGTATTGGTTTATTGTTCGTTTCAACTGGATGTCTAACGGTTTACACAGAGAGATACTTATATCATTTGGCGGGTGTATGTGATAGACGAGCTACTTTTTTAACATGTCCAGACATGTCCCATACAGTAAGTAGTAAGTTGCCTCCCCCTATAGTAGGTTTCAGACCAGTTCGATCCAGTTCGTTATACATATTCATGGTGACCGGGGAGAAGGAGGACATGACGATAGACTGTAATCAGCTAGATCAGGGGACTTGAACCGTATCTTACCCAGGGACCCCCCTCCCAGGTAAACCGGCGATCCAGGAACCCACATCATACGTCTAATCATCAGGTGAATTATAAGGACAAGTAATCAACATTTGAGAAGTACTTTATTTTACGGAAATGTCAACTCTAACATGGGGTATTAGCTAGAAAGGCAACTCAAAACACATTTTCGCTAAGAGCAGAGTTTGAGCTCCATTTTTTTGTTTTTTAAAGTCAGTTTACCAGCAGCCAGTGGCTGGCACTGGTAGCCTAAAAGCCCTTTCAAAGCCTAAATCACATACTCCAGTGAGTGTAATGGGCTCAATATTAGGAGTAATAGCTTTGGGCAGTAACTTCTCCAAAATATTCACACGTTTCCAACATACCAGTACCATTGTGACACATACTGCCAAAACATCCCCAAACTTGTTTTAAGTAGGCCAGGCTACTCATGGTTTATGTGAAATATTATTAATACTATCCCTCTTCTTACACAGATGTAACGAAATGGTTACTGTCCTAACTGGAAAAAGCTTAATATTTAAGGAGTTATTCGGGTGGGTTCCAACAGGAATCTGTTCGAAAAGCTTCTCAAATAACAAGGTTGCCAACAAAACGCATACAACGTTTTTCCACTTAATGTGTTAATTCCGAAAAATGTCTGTCCTCACTCTGGTAGCCCATGGACAAACATTAAGAATAAGCTAACGTGGTGAGTTGATGCCTATTCTGCAGTTAGTTAGCTAGGTGAATTGTTTGTGCTACTTTTGTATGCATTGTTGTGGGCATCCTTGTACCATACCAAGTTTTTGGAACAGATTCCTGTTGGAACGTTCCACAAATGATACCCACCCCTCTTATGAATCAATTCCCTTGAATGAATAATGTACTTTAATAATGGCATAACTACATTCTCTCCCTCTCCATAGATGCTTCACACAGTGACTGGACCAGGGGCTCTGGCCTTTGCTGTGCAGTTGAAGGCCTTGACTGACCAGGAATTCAGGTACCAGCCCAAGCTGAGCGGGCTGAGGATCATTGAGACGGCCCATGACAACGGCCTGAGGATGACCGCCCGGCTCAGGGAGTACGAGGTGAAGGACCTCCTGTCTCTGACCAGGTTCTTTGGCTTCAGTGCAGAGACCTTCTCCCTGGCCGTCAACCTGCTGGATCGCTTCTCGCTGTCATGAAGGTAAGACCTGGACATCAGACGGGGTTTGATTAGGAATTATTCCAATCTATGTCTTTTTATTCATTTGGTTTTAGCTGAGTAAGCAAGGGAGGAGAAACGCATGACTGTTAACTTGGTGCAAGGACTGTAAAATCATACATGTCTATTCTGTAATATCAGAATCTTGTACAGGCTCTTCACTGTGGAAATGTTTCAACGATTACCCCTAAAATGAATGACATTCAAGAACTCATTTTAAACACCCTTTAACCTTTCTCCCATCCCCAGATCCAGCCGAAGCACCTGTCATGCGTGGGCCTGTCCTGTTTCTACATCGCTGTGAAGACCACGGAGGAGAAGAAGAATGTCCCCATGGCCAACGAGCTGATCCGGATCAGCCAGAACCGCTTCACTGTGTCTGACATGATGAGGATGGAGAAGATCATTCTGCAGAAACTCTACTGGAAGGTCAAAGCCCCCACAGCCCTCTACTTCCTCAGGCTGTTCTACAGCCGGATACAGGACACGCTTGAAGATGACTGGTACGATGACTGTAGATATACTAGGCTTGGACGGTATACTGTATATATCGAGGGTGTCAAACATATGGCATTCGGCCTGTGGGTGTTTTGAATAAAATAAGATACTAACTCGATACACTTTAAAATGACAAATGGTAGAAAGGATAATGGACCTACATGTTTCTTAACTGTGTCCAGTTCGCTAATAATCACCTGATTTTAGTGCGCCCTTCCGGTCTTCGTGGGAGACCGAATGTGGCCCCCGGTGAAAAATGACTTTGACACCCCCTGATACCGTATATCAGGCTATGTAAGTCGCTCTGGATAAGAGCGTCTGCTAAATGACTTAAATGTAAATGTAAATATTTTGAGATACCCCACAGTATGATTTAATATGGTTTTTCATAATTAGGAATATTTTTTTGAAATACCTGCAGTCAACTTGTGCACTCGGTTAGTAGATAAATCAGCTGTTGTGTTATTAGTTCATTATGAAGCCGTTCCACAAAGCAGCTGATTGAGTCTGTCTGATGGCTTGTGTTAAAACATGCTGTGAATACTCTCTAAAAGTAGTGGCTCTGGATATCAGGGGGATTTGGATAATGTGGATAAAGTTGATGCATTTAACTAAAACTCAGTTTCACATATATACTCTACTAGTCATAAGTTTGGACTCCTACTTATTCGGGGCTTTTTCTTAATTCTTTACTATTATTCTACTTTGTAAAATACTAGTGAAGACGTCACAAAACTATGAAATAACACATGGAATCATGTACTAACAAAAACGTGTTAAATCAAAATATATTTTTGATTCCTCAAATAGCCACCCTTTGCCTTGACAGCTTTGCACACTCTTGGCATTCTCTCAACCAGCTTTGAGGTAGTCACATGGAATGCATTTCAATTAACAGGTCTGTATTATGGCAAGGACTGTATCACCACCCCTGTTGCGTTTGATGTTTTGGTTCAGTGCATCATGTCATTTACATATGACAATTTCCCTTAATCTCTTATGCCTCTTACTCTACAAGCAACTTGAACATTAATTTATTAAAACAAATTCTCTCTCCATAGCAAGGAGATCATGAACGTTGAGAGACTAGAAGCACAGCTGAAAGCCTGCCATTGCTCTTTCACTTTCTCCAAAGTCAAGGTAAGATACCGTAGTTCTGTGTGTCAAAACAAATGTGTTTGTCTAATTCAGAATATCTCAATACTATGTGTCAAGGAAAACCAATTTAACTTGACTATAAAATACAGGAGCAAGGGGCATGTAGGCTAGTTCATGTTGTGACATTGCAGCTCGGCCTATTTTGGGCAGTTGGGAAAGGGGTTTATGAGCTTTGAGGGTGAAAGACGTACTCAAAATAGTTTAAAACCAACTGTAAAATGTATATATAAAAAGATCACTCTTAATATTTAGTTTTCATACTAACCTAATTTCTTTCTTCTCCTTCTTTCTCTCTCCACAGCCCTCTCTGCTTGCCCTGTCCTTGTTGGCCTTGGAGCTTCAGGAGCAACATGACCATGAGCACATAGACCAGCTGCTCAACACCTTCCGGTGTCTACAGCAGCAACTCACTGTGAGTGTTTACTGTCTAGCCAGCTAGCCTGGACTCCGATCTGTTTGTACTGTCTTTGCGTCTGTTGTCACACCAAACATTGGGAATAGCTGTTGGCAAGAGGTTACAAAAAGATCTGGGATTCAGGCTACCACCCCAGTGTCATCACTCCCCAAACATGTCTGTTGTAACAGGGTTGTGTTCATTAGGGCGTACAACAGTAAATGATTGAAATGGAAAACGAGAGGGAAGACACGCTCAAATAAAACAAGTTTCTTATTGGACTAGCCCAAGGTCCCCCCTCCCACCCCGTTTGGTGCCGAGTGAACACAACCCAGCATCGGAAGGTGTTCTGTGTCCTGAATGGAGCCCTATGGGCCTGGTCAAAAGTATTGCAGTCGCTACAGAGAATAAGGTGTGGAGCTCTGCGTGTTGGAGCACCAAGGACTATTGCTCAACGGATTACCTAATGTTGAGGGTTCATGGCAAATGTAGGCAAGTTGATTGAACATGTAGGTCATGTTCCATTTTAGAACCTTTGGAATTGGGAACCTTCTCTGGGTTGTTAATGATACAAAGGGGGAAACTGAAAAACAAAAGCTCTCTGATTTGACAGGGTTTTAAAAGAAATTGCTGCTCGGACGTTCTGCATGATAATTCTGTTTTTCCTCTCCACCGTTTCTTGGTATTTCCTCAGGTCCGAGAAGGAGACCTGGTTATCGTGACAGAGTTGGTTATGAAGTGTCTCATTGAGTATTCAACCACCAGGGTCTCCAGGCCCAACAGCCAGAGGCTTCGTTGGATCCTCTCTGGCAGAACGCAACGCACGTTGAAACACAGCTACTACAAGATCGCCCATATGCCCACAATCCCCGAGTCCGCCTACTGAACCCTGGGGCTGGGTGACCACTGATACCAAAGTAGGAATACACTGATACAAAAGGAGTAGGTTACCACTTCTCCCCTAAAAAAAACATTTTGTTTTTCAGTTTAAATGGGGGAGGAAAGAAATTGCCTAAGAGCCCCCCCAAAAAACTACAACTTCTTGTACTCTGCTGTTGCTACGTGGTCACCTACCTCCATCACTAACCTATTTCCCTTACAGAACTGCATTATGGATAATGCAGTTCTTTAAGGGGAAAACCTGTAACAAACTTATTTCCCCCTTTCCTGGTTTTTGTTCTCATGGTACTTTTTGAATAAGCTCACTATTTATTAGCCTGCATCTGCTTCATTGACTAAGTGTGCATCTGAAATGGCACCCTATTCCCTATATAGTGCACTACTTTTGATAAGAGCTGCTTTTGTTCCTTGAAGGGAATAGGGTGCCATTGAGAACGCACACTAAGGGAGTAATGCCCGGTCAAGAGTGGTTTATCCGCTGCCACCTAGCAAAGGTTAAATCCTTCCTGGTTGAAATGCGTGCACGCGTGTATACAGTATGTTCTTATCTGAATCAGTACCAACATGAATACTCTGCATAGTATTCTATCGTGGTTGCTGGTTTTAAGCAATGAAGTATAGAACCACCTAGGTCCTCAGTCCACTATGTGGAAGAGGAGGGAGAAGGGTTTTGTGAAAATGCAAAAACAATGGAACCAAGAAATCGGACCCAAAACCCTTAACTTCCACCCTAGGTTGATGAACTGGCCTAAATGCACACTCCTCTACCCAAGGTGAATGGTTCCTTTTTTACTATTGAAATATTGATGTTTTTTTATTGTACTTGTGGAGGACATGTGAGGGTTTCCTCGGCGGTGAGGGTTTCCTCGGCGGTGAGGGTTTCCTCGGCGGTGAGGGTTTCCTCGGCGGCGAGGGTTTCCTCGGCGGCGAGGGTTTCCTCGGCGGTGAGGGTTTCCTCGGCGGTGAGGGTTTCCTCGGCGGTGAGGGTTTCCTCGGCGGTGAGGGTTTCCTCGGCGGTGAGGGTTTCGGCGAGGGTTTCACTCGCGGTGAGGGTTTCCTCGGCGGCGAGGGTGAGGGTTTCCTCGGCGGTGAGGGTTTCCTCGGCGGTGAGGGTTTCCTCGGCGGTGAGGGTTTCCTCGGCGGTGAGGGTTTCCTCGGCGGTGAGGGTTTCCTCGGCGGTGAGGGTTTCCTCGGCGGTGAGGGTTTCCTCGGCGGTGAGGGTTTCCTCGGCGGTGAGGGTTTCCTCGGCGGTGAGGGTTTCCTCGGCGGTGAGGGTTTCCTCGGCGGTGAGGGTTTCCTCGGCGGTGAGGGTTTCCTCGGCGGTGAGGGTTTCCTCGGCGGTGAGGGTTTCCTCGGCGGTGAGGTGATCCTGCACATGCATTGGTTTTTAGCTTGCAGGTTAGCATGCTGAAACTGGCTGTGGATGACATGGTATCCCACTAGGGTGCCATTTTGGACACGACCACTATCTTCTAATATAATGTTAACTATTACTAACAACGGTTACTAACAACAATCACGATTACATAATGCGATGTTGAATTACCTTGTTTTGTGACAAAATCTTAGCCTTTGGAAAACAACCATTTGAAAAATGCACTCTTAAGTCACTTAAGTAAGCACAGTAGATATAGGAAATTAAGTTTGTGATTTGCATTTGCTAGACTATTTGACCATAGGCCCCACAATTGATCTGAAAAATGAAGTTGTTCGTTAAGAATTTGAAGTTGATGTTCTGGAATTTGAAAACTTTTCCTTAAGATTGGATTTGCACCACCTGTTCAACCCATGTGTTTACACCTTTCAATAAAACGATATTGAAAAGCTGTTTGGTTGCACTGTCAATGTTCTGAAACTACATCCATCAAAACAACTTTTCAGCCATTTATTATAAATCCACAGCAGAATTTACATACCGGCAGCTATTTAATTTATTGTGGCAATGCAGTCTGAAAGGTTTGGCAGAATAAATAAAAGCCAATCCTGAATGGATACAAGGGTTGAAAGAAAAGGCAGGATGTGGGTTTGTACAGTTATGGCTTATAGTTTCAAATGATAGAATATTCTAATCATTGTCTGTTCTTTGCCCAAAGGCAACTGCTCATCCTGCACTGAGTTCGTAACCAAAGCGGGAAGGTATAACTACAGTTATGAAGTTAAATATCAGTTGGCTGCATTCATATGCTTTGAACGGTTGAGAAACACCATGCTTGTAAACAAATTAGTGTTCAAAAACATTTAGATTTAACTGCTGAAAATGTAATTTCATTTGTAGGTGACAAGAGGTCAGCATGTGGGACAAGTCGGTGCTCAGGGATAATGGCCGATATATTAAATAACGAGTAGTTTCCCACCAGTAATTACCAGTCGAAGGGGCCTTCAAATGGATTTTCCCCAGTCGTATGTGGTAAATACCACCTTCCCACTTGGTTATAAACACAGCACAATCTCTTCATCCCTAGGCCTTAGCAAGCCTCAACAGTGTCCATTTGACAGTCTCTGCATACTGTGGGGTGGGTCCCCTTTCCTGTTTAACAACTGTCACTTCTGCAAGCTGGAGAAGTCTGGCCCACCGCCTGCAAAGTTCCCAGAGATCTCTGCTCCACTGAAGTCAAAGCCAGGGTTCTGTTGACACAGTGGGAAGTGACACAGCAACATTCATTTAATGTAGAGAAGAAAGCCTGCATGTTAATATGCCTCCATCTGTGTTTTACAGATAATGTGGATGAAGGAAAGAGGCCATTGAGAAGTGTAGTCAAGTGTTTTAGGCTCTGAGTGGGACTGTCTCGTATGACTCACCTCTCTCTGGAACCTCTCCAGAGTTAGTTTCTTCTGCATCTGGTCCTGGAGCCAGGCATCAGCACAGTACTCTCCCTCTAGCAGAGAGGACCAGCAGTTACCTGCCTCCCTGTTAGTCTTCATCAGCACGATACGGATCAGACACTTGTCCTCTGGAAAAGACGTGTGGAGAGTGATCGCTTAGGCTTTATTTTCAACCAATATCTGCTAATGACTTCTCCACGGGATGGGGAGTGAAAGACTGATTTATTATGCAAGGTTTACATTCAACCATTGTGTTGATTTGAATTAGTAGAAACCCACCTAATGTCCACGTTCCTTCATCCGCAACAGTGATGCCAAATAATTTACCCTGGAAGTACAAGAGACATGACTATAAGCAAACACAATCCTACTTGCAACCAATAAACCGGTAATTAAAAACAGACCAATAAGCTTGCAGTTTTACAATCACATGACTACACAAATTCACCTGAATCTAGCATATACGGGTTTCTCAGGGATACGGTATTTAAACCTAACTTCCGTTTCCCGTGGGAACACCTGCTACGTTAGGCTGACCTGAATCAGAGAGAAGCACCTTCACCAAGAAACCATTATGTAGATAACTATGTTATAATATGCATATAAAGATGTAGCTATATTGAAATGTGTACTTGGGAATATACATGTCGTGGTAATTATCTGGGAGTCACCTATGCAGGTAAAACAAGATGAGTTTGGCCTCAGCATGTACACATTTGATTACATGGGGGAGGGTCATGCTTTTTCCAATTGCAGTCAAGGAGAGGCTTTAAGTATTTTTTGAATCATCTAGTCCAGGGGAGGGTCATGTAATTTATGAAATGTCAATGTTTTAGAATGAGTTGCTTATTAGGCTACATATTGATGTGTCATCTCTGATTTTCCGCTGGGCGTGCAATATCAAGTGTGCCTATAGACTACTTAGTGTGGTCTCAATCAAATGATCCATAGCTGCTCGGAGAAGCACAGACCAAAGTTAGATTTCTAGGATAGCTGCTGGGATGGTGTTAAATAAACTAGGCTGCATTACACACGGCAATGGATACTCCAACCATGAATCTCTTGCTGATCAAAAACGTTTTATTGTGTGCTGCCTAACCAATGGCTGTTCAGGGGAAAGGCTTCTTCTGAAAAGAATCTTGCTTGTGGACTAGCTGATGTTCTGTTCGGTTTGAGACAGAGGGCATGAAGAAGAGGGAGATCAACTTCAATAGCTTGCTACTACTATAATTGATTAAAAATAAGATGTTTCTTACCCCTGATGTATTTATCAGAGTTATTGACTTCACAATAAGACGTTCCAGTGCTGAAACTTGAAGCAGCAACGGCACAATTAACTCAAAATTGACAGCTCATGGTGCTAAAAGTTCAATTCAAATAAGCATAATTAATTTCAACATCGTTTATTTTTTTTAACCCCCTTTCTCCCCAATTTCGTGGTGTCCAATTGTTTTTTAGTAGCTACTATCTTGTCTCATCGCTACAACTCCCGTACGGGCTCGGGAGAGACGAAGGTTGAACGTCATGCGTCCTCCGATACACAACCCAACCAAGACGCACTGCTTCTTAACACAGCGCGCATCCAACCCAGAAGCCAGCCGCACCAATGTGTCGGAGGAAACACTGTGCACCTGGCAACCTTGGTTGGCCTACCTGTTTGACAGATATAATTAGGCTGCTATATCCATAGATTTGTCTGTCAATTCCTTCACCCACCATGCACTCTTTAAATAACAGTCTGTCACTGACATGGAGGTAGGGTAAGTTAAAACCAAGACTCAAATTGAGGGGGTATGCCATAGGCCTACCTTTAATTAAAGAAAAGGGAAAAAAGCCCAGACCTACCCCGTGTTAGTTTAAGATTTTGAAGAAAATAAAAACGGATCTGATCATATAAAGTGATCTAGTGTATAACAGCGTTTTGTTCGGCAATGTTTTATTCTAGAAACAAGCTTTAAAATACACGTGAACAAGTTACAAGTTACCATGATGCATATGGTTTCCTTTCTTTGATGTTTAGAGGCGGAGCTACAACCTTTAGCAGAGGAGACAAAAAAATAGACTTTGCTTGGGAAGTAATCAAATTGATTAAGATGTAAATTTTCGGTAAAATAGAAGGATGTTTAAACCCTGACAACTTTTAAGGAAACACTGGTGACCTTCTCTCGTTGGGATAAGACATGGAAGAGTAGCCAGCAGTTAAAGCTTACATTTTTCTGCATTGGTAGGCCTCTGTCTGGGTGGGAAAGGTAGGCCTAACTTTTATAAGTACCATGCTCAGATTCCTAATGACATCTCAGATTTAATTATTTGCAAACAGGGACAGTTTCGTTGCAAACAAGAAACACTGATTTGGCATTGGAGAAATGTGATAAGACATTAGGCCAATCTCTCTGCCCAGTCTTAGCCTGGAATTTCAGTAATTTGTGTGGTATTAAAAAATATTATTCTAAAAATGACTTAGAATTGCATGACATTTTTATGAAAAGGGTATTTTTCCTCGGACCTGAAAACATGATGATAGAATCATGCAATGCTTTTACGTTACAGGAGATCTTTCCACCCCTACTCTTGTCCATCGTGGTCTGCGAATCCATAACCTCCTGGCCCGCAGGCCTGTGTGCCATCCATGTAATGCTTAGGACTAAGATCACTTTCTAAAACTGCATATCTAAGGCTTTGGTCTGTCCAAGAAGTGAAGTTGAACAGTAGACGTGTTCTCTGATATCCCCTTTGTTTTCATTATTATTTGGGGTAAAGGAGGGTCACTTGTTTGTTTTTCTCTGCAAAAACGTTCAGGGTGGGGTTAAGTTAAATATATTTTTACTAAAGGGGGGGGCCATCCATTTTCATTCCAGAATGTTCTGATTTTGTTCCTGTAGCTAACCCTTATTAACATTCACTACGTTACTTTGAAATGTGTTTGTTGTGATGCCTACCTTGAAGACTTGTTGTCCTTTGACGTGTAGTTCTATCTGTTTGGACCCCAGGTTACATTTGACTTCTTTGCCAGATGTCCCATGTGGTACATTCACTTCAATAAATACCTCCTCCATGGTTTGGGACCAGTTTCCCCATGGTGTTTTACACGGGATAACACCACTTCTCTCCTCGAAGTGGACCGACATGCTGCTGGCTAGCGACCGTCTCACGCCTCCTGATCTGATACTTAGCTAACCGGCTAGCTAGCTAGCTAAATGTTGTTTATTCTCTCAAACGATGTTCAGGTCCTAACTTGTACCGACACAACGATCTGTAACCATTCCAAAACATATACTTATACGCATAAGCTGGTTAGAAAATATGACCAAAATTGTATAGCACGGTGTTTACGCCAGTCTGGTAGTTTTTCCAGAAACATTCTGGAGTTACTTCCTCGCTAGTTGAGTTTCCGGTGGCTGAACCGCCAAAAGGAACAGAGAGCGCCACCTGCTGTTTAGACGCGCAATGGTCAAGGGGTCAAGAATCTTGATCTAAAAATAACACACATAGCCTTGAAATTCCATCCGAGATTATACATTTTAACAACTGGAAGAGTATAGTTCCCCGAGTATACAATAACAGTTCAAATGTTTACATTTCTCCATCTATTCTGTCATCACTCTCTTTTCCTAACAAGTGTCCCAGTCTAAACATGGGTTGGATTTTCTGTGCTAATCTCCTAATTCGATTACTTCACAAATCCTTGTGTTTAAAATACATTCAGTTTAGACTAGCGGAGGACAGAGAAAGGCTGACTATTTAATTTACACTCAGAGTTTGACAGGGAACGTTTTGCATAACCTGCTGGCAAGGATGGGTATCATGATTCTGATTTTGGTCACTTTGACCTGGTGAGTAAAATAACCTTTTTGTAATTGTATCATTGGGTAGGCCTCTATAGTTTATTGAATGTATATATATGATGTATGATAATGAACATACCAATCCTAATAGGTTCAACCTACTAAGTTTATAGGCTTACACAGGGCAGCATAAACTTCCATCAATTATTATTGTATTGATTTCAGTGTTGGCCGTGTCTATGGACAAGAAAGCTACGCAGGTGAAAACATCACCCGTATTCTGGACCGACTACTAGATGGATATGACAACCGATTGCGGCCAGGATCCGGAGGTGGGACTGTCCTAGACCTCTATTCTGATTTATTTTCCTGTATCTTACATCTACAGAACCTTTCATTGAATAAATGGGAAATAGCCTAGTTGGGATATTACATTGTACAGTATTTTTACCTGATTAGATTCTCTAAAATAATTGTTTATAGTCTACAGCTTTTCCATATTTTAATGGGCAACAATTAAAATCACTATATCCTTTTCAGGTATGATTACAGAGGTGAAAACAGATATCTTCGTCACCAGTTTTGGACCAGTATCAGATGTGGAAATGGTAAGAGACACTCAGCATATTCCCACATAGGCTTATTGTCACATAATGTATGTAAATTAGCAACTGTGAATGTAAATTAGCAACTTTATATGTTATGTTTACATACTGTCATTACATACGGGTGACAACTGAGCTTCCCGTGTGGAGCAGCGGTCTAAGGCACTGCATCTCAGTGCTAGAGGAGTCACTACAGACCCTGGTTCGATTCCAGGCTGTATCACAACCGGCCCGTGATTGAGAGTACCATAGGGCGGTGCACAATTGCCCCAGCGTCGTCCGGGTTAGGGTTTGGCCGGGGTAGGCCTTCACTGTAAATAAGAATCTGTTCTTAACTGACTTGCCTAGTTAAATAAAGGTTCAATAAACATTCCTAAAATAAAATGTTCCACTGCACAGCTGCCTTATGGGTAGACTGCATTATAGTGTAGATAATGAGCCATTTAGTTTGATTAGTCTGTTTCAATACACTAACTAGTGGAGGGTCCTGGTCTGGCAGAATGTTTATTTCAGCTTCTAGATCAATATGTCAAGCAAACTGAATGCTCAAATGCATTGATGAATGAATATCTATAGGTAGTTATTGTCCTAATCATCTCATAATCTCTCTGGACTGGCTTGTTCGAATGGATTTAACTGTAGACAGTTAGTTAGAAACATATGTATTATGTCTGTGGTTTGGAGCAGGACCTGCATATCATACTGTACATTCCTCTGGCCTTCTCCAGGACTGTAGAATATAGATTCTAGATCTACATTCTAGATCCAGAACCTGTCTGGTGATCAGTCATCTAAAGCTCGGCCTTCTATCTCCTCCTCAGGAGTACACCATCGACATGTTCTTCAGACAGACCTGGGTGGACGAGAGGCTGAAGTACGACGGCGCCGTGGAGATCCTGCGTCTCAACAACAAGATGGTGGATAAGATCTGGACACCCGACACGTTCTTCAGGAACTCCAGGAAGTCCATCGCCCACAACATGACCACTCCCAACAAGCTGTTCCGCATCATGCAGAACGGGACCGTCCTCTATACCATGAGGTAACCTGAGCCCGAGCCCCTCCTCCCTGGACTCCCCTGTAGAACCTCTTCCCCATGAGGTAGCCCCTCCTCCCTGGACCCTCCTGTAGAACCTCTTCCCCATGAGGTAGCCCCTCCTCCCTGGACCCTCCTGTAGAACCCCTTCACCATGAGGTAGCCCCTCCTCCCTGGACCATCCTGTAGAACCTTGTCCCCATGAGGTAGCCCCTCCTCCCTGAACCCTCCTGTAGAACCTCTTCCCCATGAGGTAGCCCCTCCTCCCTGGACCCTCCTGTAGAACCCCTTCACCATGAGGTAGCCCCTCCTCCCTGGACCCTCCTGTAGAACCCCTTCACCATGAGGTAGCCCCTCCTCCCTGGACCCTACTGTAGAACCTCTTCCCCATGAGGTAGCCCCTCCTCCCTGGACCCTCCTGTAGAACCCCTTTACCATGAGGTAGCCCCTCCTCCCTGGACCCTCCTGTAGAACCCCTTCACCATGAGGTAGCCCCTCCTCCCTGGACCCTCCTGTAGAACCCCTTCACCATGACGTAGCCCCTCCTCCCTGGACCCTCCTGTAGAACCCTTCACCATGAGGTAGCCCCTCCTTGTCCCCATGAGGTAGCCCCTCCTCCCTGAACCCTCCTGTAGAACCTCTTCCCCATGAGGTAGCCCCTCCTCCCTGGACCCTCCTGTAGAACCCCTTCACCATGAGGTAGCCCCTCCTCCCTGGACCCTCCTGTAGAACCCCTTCACCATGAGGTAGCCCCTCCTCCCTGGACCCTCCTGTAGAACCCCTTCACCATGAGGTAGCCCCTCCTCCCTGGACCCTCCTGTAGAACCCCTTCACCATGAGGTAGCCCCTCCTCCCTGGACCCTCCTGTAGAACCTCTTGACCATGAAGTAGCCCCTCCTCCCTGGACCCTCCTGTAGAACCTCTTCGCCATGAGGTAGCCCCTCCTCCCTGGACCCTCCTGTAGAACCCCTTCACCATGAGGTAGCCCCTCCTCCCTGGACCCTCCTGTAGAACCCCTTCACCATGAGGTAGCCCCTCCTCCCTGGACCCTCCTGTAGAACCCCTTCACCATGAGGTAGCCCCTCTTCCCTGGACCCTCCTGTAGAACCCATTTACCATGAGGTAGCCCCTCCTCCCTGGACCCTCCTGTAGAACCCCTTCACCATGAGGTAGCCCCTCCTCCCTGGACCCTCCTGTAGAACCCCTTCACCATGAGGTAGCCCCTCCTCCCTGGACCCTCCTGTAGAACCCCAGCCAAATAAGACTGTCAATTAAGACTATGAAAAATAAAATGCCGTTTGCAGTGCTGCTCTGCACATAGGAAACCAGTTGTGTTGTACTGTATACACAGTTTTTACACAGATGATGAAATCAGAAGTGTAATGTCTTCTATGTGTATCTCAGACTAACCATCAGTGCAGAGTGCCCCATGAGTCTCATGGACTTCCCTATGGACGGACATGCCTGTCCTCTCAAGTTCGGCAGCTGTGAGTAGTCAGTCTAGGATCTCCTTTCTCTGGGTCTTTTTCTAAAGGAATTAGGGCTGTCATATTCATGTAATGTTTTTGGTATTGGAAAAGCAAACATTTTGAGCAAATTCACGATTTAATCGCGATGAATTACAGCAAATCCTTCGACTACATCGATTACATTTTTAAAAAATCGTTTGACAGCCCTAAAAGTAATTTTGAAGTGATTTATCATTTAAAAAAAGGTTTGCTTATGGCACTGAAACAGGTAAATTCACACCCTTGTGCTCCAGCTTCCTCAAAACAGTTTGCTCTATATCCCCTTTCTAGTGCCCTAATTTAAGGAACAGGGACCATTTCAGACACCTACGATGTCTTGTAGTTTCTGTCAACATTATACATACGAATGTTATGACAACTGAATGAACTTGTTTCTGAATGCATCAGATGCTTACACGAGCAGTGAGATCACCTTTACCTGGAGGAAGGGTCTGGAATCTTCTGTAGACTGTCCTCAGGAGTCTATCAGTCTGCTCCAGTATGACCTGGTGGGACAGAGGTTATCCAAGGAGACGTTCAAATCCAACACAGGTAAGGACCCACTGTAGGTTACATCACATGTAAAATTAGAGACAGAGGGAGAGATAAAAAGAGGGAGAGAGAAAGAGGTAGAGAGAGGCTACTACATTACACTAACACACTACTACACTACACACACCACTACACACACCACTACACACACTACTACACTACTACACAACTAGACTGCACTTCTACACTAACACACTACTACACTACACACACCACTACACACACTACTACACTACTACACTACTAGACTGCACTTCTACACTACCACACTACTACACACACTACTACCACACTACTACACACACTACTACACACAGTACTACACACACTACTACACACAGTACTACACACACTACTACACACACCACTACACACACTACTACACTACTAGACTGCACTTCTCCACAACACACACCACTACACACACTACTACACTACTACACTACTAGACTGCATTTCTACACTACCACACTACTACACACACTACTACATTACTCTACCACACTACATTAGTACAATTAACTACTACACGACACTACTACATTACACTACATGCCTACACTACACACACCACTACACACACTACTACACTACTACACTACTACACAACTAGACTGCACTTCTACACTACCACACTACAACACACAGTACTACACACACTACTACATTACACTACATGACTACACTACACTACTACACTACACAACCCTACATTACTACACTACTACACTACACTACCACACTACTACACTACTACAATACACTACTACACCACTACATTCCATTAATACAATACACTACTACACTACACTACACTACTACATTACACTACTACATTACACTACTACACCACTACATTACATTAATACAATTCACTACTACATCACACTACACTACACTACACTACCACACTACTACACTACTACACTACTCAAAACTACACTACTATATTACATTAATACAATACACTACTACACTACACTACACACTACACTACACTACTACATTAACACACCACACTACTACACTACACTACTACTTTACAATACTACATTACTACACTACACTAGACTCCACTACACTACTACTCAAAACTACACTACAACACTACTCTGCACTACACTACTACTCAAAACTACACTACAACACTACTCTGCACTACACTACTACATTAACACACCACACTACTACACTACACTACTACTTTACAATACTACATTACTACACTAGACTACACTGCACTACTACTCAAAACTACACTACAACACTACTCTGCACTACACTACTACATTACACTACTACACTACACTACTACACTACAGTACACTACTACTCTACACTACAACACTACACTACTACACTACACACCACTACACTACACTACTACATTACACTACTACATTACTACACCACACTACTACACTAGAACATTACACCACTACACTACTACACTACTACACTACACCACTACACTATACTACTACACAACTACACTGTACTACTACACTACTACGCTACACTAATACACTACTACACTACTACTCTACTACACTACACCACTACACTACACTACACTACTACACTACATTAGTACAATACACTACTACACTACTACACTACACAACTACATTACACTACCACACTACATTAGTACAATACACTACTACACTGCACTACACTACAGTATTATACTACGCTACTACACAACACTACTACATTACACTACATGACTACACTACACTACTACACTACACTACACAACCATACTCTACTACACTACTACACTACACTACCACACTACTACAAAACACTATACTACTCTACACTATACTTCTCTACTCTACACTACACTACACTACCCCTACACTACTACACTACACTACCACACTACTACACTACACTATTACACCACTACACTACACTACACTACAACATCACACTACTACACTACTACACTACTACACTACACTGCTACACCACACTACTACACTATTACACTACTACACTACACTACTACATCACATCACACTACTACACTACTACACTACTACACTACTACACTACACTACACTACACTACTACATCACAATACTACACTACACTACACTACACCACACTACTACACTACTACACTACACTACTACATCACAATACTACACTACACTACACTACACCACACTACTACACTACACCACACTACTACACTACACTACACTACACTACTACACCACACTACTACACTACTACACTACACTACTACATCACACTACTACACTACACTACACTACTACACTACACTACACTACTACATCACACTACTACACTACACTACACTACTACATCACACTACAACACTACTACACTACACTACTACACTACACTACACTACTACATCACACTACTACACTACTACACTACACTACTACATCACATTACTACACTACACTACTACACTACACTACTACATCACACTACTACACTACACTACACTACTACATCACACTACTACACTACTACACTACTACACTACTACACTACCACACTACACTACTACATCACAATACTACACTACACTACACTACACCACACTACTACACTACTACACTACACTACTACATCACAATACTACACTACACTACACTACACCACACTACTACACTACACCACACTACTACACTACACTACACTACACTACTACACCACACTACTACACTACTACACTACACTACTACATCACACTACTACACTACACTACACTACTACACTACACTACACTACTACATCACACTACTACACTACACTACACTACTACATCACACTACTACACTACTACACTACACTACACTACTACATCACACTACTACACTACTACACTACACTACTACATCACATTACTACACTACACTACTACACTACACTACTACATCACACTACTACACTACACTACTACATCACACTACTACACTACACTACACTACTACATCACACTACTACACTACTACACTACTACACTACACTACTACATCACAATACTACACTACACTACACTACACCACACTACTACACTACTACACTACACTACTACATCACAATACTACACTACACTACACTACACTACACCACACTACTACACTACACCACACTACTACACTACACTACACTACTACACCACACTACTACACTACTACACTACACTACTACATCACACTACTACACTACACTACACTACTACACTACACTACACTACTACATCACACTACTACACTACTACACTACACTACTACATCACACTACTACACTACTACACTACACTACTACACTACTACACTACACTACTACACTACACTACTACATCACATTACTACACTACACTACTACACTACTACACTACACTACTACACTACTACACTACACTACTACACTACTACACTACACTACTACATCACATTACTACACTACACTACTACACTACACTACTACATCACACTACTACACTACACTACACTACTACATCACACTACTACACTACACTACTACACTACACTACTACACTACTACACTACACTACACTACTACACTACACTACACTACTACACTACACTACACTACTACATCACACTACTACACTACACTACTACACTACACTACTACACACTACACTACACTACACTACACTACACTACACTACTACATCACACTACTACACTACACTACACTACTACATCACACTACTACACTACACTACTACACTACACTACTACATCACATTACTACACTACACTACACTACTACACTACACTACACTACACTACACTACTACA
Organism: Oncorhynchus gorbuscha; assembly: GCF_021184085.1. Classification (NCBI taxonomy): domain Eukaryota; kingdom Metazoa; phylum Chordata; class Actinopteri; order Salmoniformes; family Salmonidae; genus Oncorhynchus; species Oncorhynchus gorbuscha. The sequence continues at coordinate 10,484,471 of NC_060195.1, read as the reverse complement.
TCACACTACTACACTACACTACACTACTACATCACACTACTACACTACACTACACTACTACATCACACTACTACACTACACTACTACACTACTACACTACACTACTACATCACATTACTACACTACTACATTACACTACTACACTACACTACACTACTACACTACACTACACTACTACACTACACTACACTACACTACTACACTACACTACACTACTACACTACACTTCTACATCACATTACTACACTACTACACTACACTACTACACTACACTACACTACTACATCACACTACTACACTACACTACACTACTACATCACACTACTACACTACTACACCACTACACTACTACACTACACTACTACATCACACTACTACACTGCTACACTACACTACACTACACTACACTACACTACACTACACTACACTACACTACACTACACTACACTACACTACACTACACTACTCTACTCTACTCTACTGATACTTATTCTGTTTATCTTCCAGGTATCTACTCTGTCATGGTAGTTCATTTTCTACTACAGAGGAAGCTAGGCTACTACCTGATTCAGACATACATCCCTCTGATTATGGTGGTGGTGCTGTCGCAAGTAGCCTTCTGGATCAACAAAGAGTCTGTCCCTGCACGCACTGTGGCTGGTATGATAATAACACCCTGTCTGTGTCTGGTATGATAACAACCCTCTGTGTCTGGTATGATAACAACCCTCTGTCTCTGTGTCTAGTATGATAACAACCCTCTGTCCCTGTGTCTGGTATGATAACAACCCTCTGTCCCTGTGTCTGGTATGATAACAACCCTCTGTCTCTGTGTCTAGTATGATAACAACTCTCTGTCTCTGTGTCTGGTATGATAACAACCCTCTGTCTGTGTCTGGTATGATAACAACCCTCTGTCTGTGTCTGGTATGATAACAACCCTCTGTCTGTGTCTGGTATGATAACAACCCTCTGTGTCTAGTATGATAACAACCCTCTGTCTCTGTGTCTGGTATGATAACAACCCCCTGTCTCTGTGTCTGGTATGATAACAACCCTCTGTCTGTGTCTGGTATGATAACAACCCTCTGTCTGTGTCTGGTATGATAACAACCCTCTGTGTCTGGTATGATAACAACACCCTGTCTGTGTCTGGTATGATAACAACCCTCTGTGTCTGTGTCTGGTATGATAACAACCCTCTGTGTCTGGTATGATAACAACCCTCTGTGTCTGGTATGATAACAACCCTCTGTCTCTGTGTCTGGTATGATCTCTGTGTCTGGTATGATAACAACCCTCTGTCTCTGTGTCTGGTATGATAACAACCCTCTGTGTCTGGTATGATAACAACCCTCTGTCTCTGTGTCTGGTATGATAACAACCCTCTGTGTCTGGTATGATAACAACCCTCTGTGTCTGGTATGATAACAACCCTCTGTGTCTGTGTAACAACCCTCTGTGTCTGTGTAACTACTGGTCTGTATGATAACTGGTATGATATTATTCTGTATCTATATTAGTATGATAACAACCCTCTGTGTCTGGTATGATACCAACCCTCTGTCTCTGTGTCTGGTATGATAACAAAACTCTGTCTCTGTGTCTGGTATGATAACAACCCTCTGTCTCTGTGTCTGGTATGATAACAACCCTCTGTCTCTGTGTCTGGCATGATAACAACCCTCTGTCTCTGTGTCTGGTATGATAACAACCCTCTGTCCCTGTGTCAGGTATGATAACAACCCTCTGTGTCTGGTATGAAAACAACCCTCTGTCTCTGTGTCTGGTATGATAACAACCCTCTGTGTCTGGTATGATAACAACCCTCTGTCTCTGTGTCTGGTATGATAACAACCCTCTGTCTCTGTGTCTGGTATGATAACAACCCTCTGTCTGTGTCTGGTATGATAACAACCCTCTGTGTCTGGTATGATAACAACCCTCTGTGTCTGTGTCTAGTATGATAACAACCCTCTGTGTCTGGTATGATAACAACCCTCTGTGTCTGTGTCTAGTATGATAACAACCCTCTGTCTCTGTGTCTGGTATGATAACAACCCTCTGTCTCTGTGTCTAGTATGATAACAACCCTCTGTGTCTGGTATGATAACAACCCTCTGTGTCTAGTATGATAACAACCCTCTGTGTCTGGTATGATAACAACCCTCTGTGTCTGGTATGATAACAACCCTCTGTGTCTGGTATGATAACAACCGTCTGTGTCTGGTATGATAACAATCCTCTGTGTCTGGTATGATAACAATCCTCTGTGTCTGGTATGATAACAACCCTCTGTCTCTGTGTCTGGTATGATAACAACCCTCTGTCTCTGTGTCTGGTATGATAACAACCCTCTGTCTCTGTGTCTGGTATGATAACAACCCTCTGTCTCTGTGTCTGGTATGATAACAACCCTCTGTTCCTGTGGTTGTTATGATTACAACCCCCTGTTCCTTAGTCTGTCTGTCTGTCTGTCTGTCTGTCTGTCTGTCTGTCTGTCTGTCTGTCTGTCTGTCTGTCTGTCTGTCTGTCTGTCTGTCTGTCTGTCTGTCTGTCTGTCTGTCTGTCTGTCTGTCTGTCTGTCTGTCTGTCTGTCTGTCTGTCTGTCTGTCTGTCTTGCTCTTTCTTCTTCTTTCTCTGTCCCTTAGTCTCTCTCTCGCTTTCTCCTCCCATGCCACATGTAATTAGTGTAGCCTACACTGTCTTTTCGTCCTGAGCGATTAGTGGTTTTTTAAATATGGTCGGTTTCTGTTCGATTATTTAAAAATAAATCCTGGTTTTCGATTTCAGTTTCGATTAAAAGAAATTAAACCAAAAAATTAATTATGAAATAATTATATCAAAATGGTTATAGCTTTCTAATGGAAATTCTAATGCCAAAAATAGAGAACATTCCATTGCCAAAACATTGAAAGTATTCCATTGTCTCTGTCAGGTCCACATAGACAAATAGGAAATTACTATGAAATAATAAAATATTTTAGTTGTGTATATTACTTAGTTTTATTTAATGACTTTATAATGTTTTATTCTTTAAAATCATAATCTCATCCCAGCCAGACAGCCATCTAATGGTATCTCTGTGCTCCCCATACTGTACTGTCTGTAGTCATCCTATTTAGCTAGGCTAGCCTGTCTCACTATGCTGTAGAGCTGTCTGTAGTCATCCTATTTATCTAGGCTAACCTGTCTAACTATGCTGTAGAGCTGTCTGTAGTCATCCTATTTAGCTAGGCTAGCCTGTCTAACTATGCTGTAGAGCTGTCTGTAGTCATCCTATTTAGCTAGGCTAGCCTGTCTAACTATGCTGTAGAGCTGTCTGTAGTCATCCTATTTAGCTAGGCTAGCCTGTCTAACTATGCTGTAGAGCTGTCTGTAGTCATCCTATTTAGCTAGGCTAGCCTGTCTCACTATGCTGTAGAGCTGTCTGTAGTCATCCTATTTAGCTAGGCTAGCCTGTCTAACTATGCTGTAGAGCTGTCTGTAGTCATCCTATTTAGCTAGGCTAGCCTGTCTCACTATGCTGTAGAGCTGTCTGTAGTCATCAACGCTAGCCAACGTCTTCTGTATAGAACTCAACAACCCGGTCGCATTCACAGGTAGTATCACATTTTCACTTCATTTCATTACAGTACAACGGTTTGATTTGTTTGATCGTAGCTAGCTACATAGCCGTCTTTGTATCAAAGATAATTGTGTAGTCTAGAGCGATTTTCTAGGTTCGCTAGCCAGCTATTGTCGTTCTTTTAACGCAACGTAACGTAAACAACACTGCTAGCTAGCCAGCTAGCCCCCGAATAGCAACACTGCAGAAACTATTACACTCAACGGAACGACTTGATTAGTGTAGTGTCAACAACGCACCCACTGCCAGCTGGCCTACTTCAGCAGTACTGTATCATTTTAATCATTTTAGTCAATAAGATTCTTGCTACGTAGCTTAACTTTCTGAACATTCGAGACGTGTAGTCCACTTGTCATTCCAATCTCCTTTGCATTAGCGTAGCCTCTTCTGTAGCCTGTCAACTATGTGTCTGTTTATCCCTGTTCTCTCCTCTCTGCACAGACCATACAAACGCTCCACACCGCGTGGCCGCGGCCACCCTACTCTGGTGGTCCCAGCGCGCACGACCCACGTGGAGTTCCAGGTCTCCGGTAGCCTCTGGAACTGCCAATCTGCGGTCAACAAGGCAGAGTTCATCTCAGCCTATGCCTCCCTCCAGTCCCTCGACTTCTTGGCACTGACGGAAACATGGATCACCACAGACAACACTGCTACTCCTACTGCTCTCTCTTCGTCCGCCCACGTGTTCTCGCACACCCCGAGAGCGTCTGGTCAGCGGGGTGGTGGCACCGGGATCCTCATCTCTCCCAAGTGGTCATTCTCTCTTTCTCCCCTTACCCATCTGTCTATCGCCTCCTTTGAATTCCATGCTGTCACAGTTACTAGCCCTTTCAAGCTTAACATCCTTATCATTTATCGCCCTCCAGGTTTCCTCTGAGAGTTCATCAATGAGCTTGATGCCTTGATAAGCTCCTTTCCTGAGGACGGCTCACCTCTCACAGTTCTGGGCGACTTTAACCTCCCCACGTCTACCTTTGACTCTTTCCTCTCTGCCTCCTTCTTTCCACTCCTCTCCTCTTTTGACCTCACCCTCTCACCTTCCCCCCCTACTCACAAGGCAGGCAATACGCTCAACCTCATCTTTACTAGATGCTGTTCTTCCACTAACCTCATTGCAACTCCCCTCCAAGTCTCCGACCACTGCCTTGTATCCTTTTCCCTCTCGCTCTCATCCAACACCTCCCACACTGCCCCTACTCGGATGGTATCGCGCCGTCCCAACCTTCGCTCTCTCTCCCCCGCTACTCTCTCCTCTTCCATCCTATCATCTCTTCCCTCCGCTCAAACCTTCTCCCACCTATCTCCTGATTCTGCCTCCTCAACCCTCCTCTCCTCCCTCTCTGCATCCCTTGACTCTCTATGTCCCCTATCCTCCAGGCCGGCTCGGTCCTCCCCTCCCGCTCCGTGGCTCGATGACTCATTGCGAGCTCACAGAACAGGGCTCCGGGCAGCCGAGCGGAAATGGAGGAAAACTCGCCTCCCTGCGGACCTGGCATCCTTTCACTCCCTCCTCTCTACATTTTCCTCCTCTGTCTCTGCTGCTAAAGCCACTTTCTACCACGCTAAATTCCAAGCATCTGCCTCTAACCCTAGGAAGTTCTTTGCCACCTTCTCCTCCCTCCTGAATCCTCCCCCCCCTCCTCCCTCTCTGCAGATGACTTCGTCAACCATTTTGAAAAGAAGGTCGACGACATCCGATCCTCGTTTGCTAAGTCAAACGACACCGCTGGTTCTGCTCACACTGCCCTACCCTGTGCTCTGACCTCTTTCTCCCTTCTCTCTCCAGATGAAATCTCGCGTCTTGTGACGGCCGGCTGCCCAACAACCTGCCCGCTTGACCCTATCCCCTCCTCTCTTCTCCAGACCATTTCCGGAGACCTTCTCCCTTACCTCACCTCGCTCATCAACTCATCCCTGACCGCTGGCTACGTCCCTTCCGTCTTCAAGAGAGCGAGAGTTGCACCCCTTCTGAAAAAACCTACACTCGATCCCTCCGATGTCAACAATTACAGACCAGTATCCCTTCTTTCTTTTCTCTCCAAAACTCTTGAACGTGCCGTCCTTGGCCAGCTCTCCCGCTATCTCTCTCTGAATGACCTTCTTGATCCAAATCAGTCAGGTTTCAAGACTAGTCATTCAACTGAGACTGCTCTCCTCTGTATCACGGAGGCGCTCCGCACTGTTAAAGCTAACTCTCTCTCCTCTGCTCTCATCCTTCTAGATCTATCGGCTGCCTTCGATACTGTGAACCATCAGATCCTCCTCTCCACCCTCTCCGAGTTGGGCATCTCCGGCGCGGCCCACGCTTGGATTGCGTCCTACCTGACAGGTCGCTCCTACCAGGTGGCGTGGCGAGAATCTGTCTCCTCACCACGCGCTCTCACCACTGGTGTCCCCCAGGGCTCTGTTCTTGGCCCTCTCCTATTCTCGCTATACACCAAGTCACTTGGCTCTGTCATAACCTCACATGGTCTCTCTTATCATTGCTATGCAGACGACACACAATTAATCTTCTCCTTTCCCCCTTCTGATGACCAGGTGGCGAATCGCATCTCTGCATGTCTGGCAGACATATCAGTGTGGATGACGGATCACCACCTCAAGCTGAACCTCGGCAAGACGGAGCTGCTCTTCCTCCCGGGGAAGGACTGCCCGTTCCATGACCTCGCCATCACGGTTGACAACTCCATTGTGTCCTCCTCCCAGAGCGCCAAGAACCTTGGCGTGATCCTGGACAACACCCTGTCGTTCTCAACCAACATCAAGGCGGTGGCCCGTTCCTGTAGGTTCATGCTCTACAACATCCGCAGAGTACGACCCTGCCTCACACAGGAAGCGGCGCAGGTCCTAATCCAGGCACTTGTCATCTCCCGTCTGGATTACTGCAACTCGCTGTTGGCTGGGCTCCCTGCCTGTGCCATTAAACCCCTTCAACTCATCCAGAACGCCGCAGCCCGTCTGGTGTTCAACCTTCCCAAGTTCTCTCACGTCACCCTGCTCCTCCGTTCTCTCCACTGGCTTCCAGTTGAAGCTCGCATCCGCTACAAGACCATGGTGCTTGCCTACGGAGCTGTGAGGGGAACGGCACCTCAGTACCTCCAGGCTCTGATCAGGCCCTACACCCAAACAAGGGCACTGCGTTCATCCACCTCTGGCCTGCTCGCCTCCCTACCACTGAGGAAGTACAGCTCCCGCTCAGCCCAGTCAAAACTGTTCGCTGCCCTGGCCCCCCAATGGTGGAACAAACTCCCTCACGACGCCAGGACAGCGGAGTCAATCACCACCTTCCGGAGACACCTGAAACCCCACCTCTTTAAGGAATACCTAGGATAGGATAAGTAATCCCTCTCACCCCCCCCCCCTTAAGTTTTAGATGCACTATTGTAAAGTGACTGTTCCACTGGATGTCATAAGGTGAATGCACCAATTTGTAAGTCGCTCTGGATAAGAGCATCTGCTAAATGACTTAAATGTAAATGTAATCCTATTTAGCTAGGCTAACCTGTCTAACTATGCTGTAGAGCTGTCTGTAGTTATCCTATTTATCTAGGCTAGCCTGCCTAACTATGATGCAGAGCTGTCTGACAATCATTTTACCAGTTCTTCAAAGTAGATAAGGCATACTTTCACAGAGTATGTCTCTAATACTCTCTCTTGTCATTGTGTTGTGTACATTCATCTCTCATGCAGCGAGCTACGTGGTCTGTGTGGTCTGTGTGGTCTGTGTGTTCTGTGTGGTATGTGTGGTCTGTGTGGTCTGTGTGGTCTGTGTGGTATTAGTGTTCCGCGGGTCAGCTGTTTCTTTACCCGCACCCGCACGCAATTGCTAATAACCCATCCGCAACCACTAGACCATATGAGTGAAAGTCAACATTTGAGGCCCACAGGCAACCATGACCTGCATATACAGAACATGCACTATACTGTAGGCTTCAGTCAAAGATGACAGAACTATTGTTTTTGACAAGGGATGCAGTGCAGGGTTTTGTTTTTACCCTGATTTGGATATGTTTCTGCTTATAATTTCATATTTGTAGGCTATTTGTTAGTCAACTTGTCTATAATTAGATACACACAGCTTCTCTTCTGTCATTATATGTTGATCTAGAAGACTAAAGAAACCAATGCGCAACTGAATAATGTCATGGATCGATAGAATGACATGCTTCAATCTAGTTGACATCAGTGAAGTTTTCTCTGTCATCCTTAGTGGAGCAAAGACATTTATGGAAAGGGGAGAAAATAAAATACCCCCCCCCCACCCCCCACTCCAATAACATTACAGGGGGTAGTCTGTGGAACCTGGACACTCCAATTTACACATTTGGGATGCCCTGAAAATGATGCGACAGATGAAAGAATCATATATTTCATGGTTATGAAGGTACCCCAAATTACATTCAAGAGATTATGTATGGGGGTGCCCAAAATGTGTTATGAGGAATCCCTAAGCCCTGTATTGGGGTACCTTCCATTGAATCTTTAACCCATACTATAATTTATCATCCCAGAATGACAGTGAGTAATTAGAACCCCGTCTCAACCACACAGATATGATAATTGCGTTCTAATTCTGTTTCTATGGTCTCCATCTCCCCCTATCCTGACAACCGACAGGCATCACCACGGTCCTCACCATGACAACCCTCAGCATCAGCGCCCGCCAGTCTCTGCCCAAGGTGTCCTACGCTACAGCCATGGACTGGTTCATCGCCGTGTGTTTTGCGTTTGTGGCGTCCGCGCTCATCGAGTTCGCCGCCGTCAACTACTTGGCCACGCTGGAGGCCAGCAGACTGAAGAAGAGGAACGCCAGGCAGAACAAACTGAAGGTCCTGGCTGAAGCAAGTTATGATGAGGAGGATGATGAGAGTGCTTCATCTGTAAGTCATTTACTGGAAGAAGGGTGTTTGGGGGTTTGGTGGGTGGGTGGGTGGGTGGGTGGGTGAATGGACACACACACACTCACAGACAGACATGGTTAGGGTTGGTAGCTAGGGGGTTTACAGTGCGTAGCTGTAACTGTAACAAGCAGTATTCACCAAGGTTGGCTCTCTCCATTCAACTACAGAACACCATCACTAAGACTCTCTCCATTCAACTACAGAACACCATCAGTAAGACTCTCTCCATTCAACTACAGAACACCATCACTAAGACTCTCTCCATTCAACTACAGAACACCATCACTAAGACTCTCTCCATTCAACTACAGAACACCATCACTAAGACAATCTCTATTCAACTACAGAACACCATCACTAAGACTCTCTCCATTCAGCTAAAGAACACCATCACTAAGACTCTCTCCATTCAACTACAGAACACCATCACTAAGACAATCTCCATTCAACTACAGAACACCATCACTAAGACTCTCCCCATTCAACTACAGAACACCATCCCTAAGACTCTCCCCATTCAACTACAGAACACCATCACTAAGAATCTCCCCATTCAACTACAGAACACCATCACTAAGACAATCTCCATTCAACTACAGAACACCATCACTTAGACTCTCCCCATTCAACTACAAAACACCATCACTAAGACTCTCCCCATTCAATTACAGAACACCATCACTAAGACTCTCCCCATTCAACTACAGAACACCATCACTAAGACTCTCCCCATTCAACTACAGAACACCATCACTAAGACTCTCCCCATTCAACTACAGAACACCATCACTAAGACTATCCCCATTCAACTACAGAACACCATCAGTAAGACTCTCTCCATTCAACTACAGAACACAATCACTAAGGCTCTCTCCATTCAACTACAGAACACCATCACTAAGACTCTCTCCATTCAGCTACAGAACACCATCCCTAAGACTCTCCCCATTCAACTACAGAACACCATCACTAAGATTCTCTCTATTCAACTACAGAACACCATCCCTAAGACTCTCCCCATCCAACTACAGAACACCATCACTAAGACAATCTCCATTCAACTACAGAACACCATCACTAAGACTCTCCCCATTCAACTACAGAACACCATCCCTAAGACTCTCTCTATTCAACTACAGAACACCATCACTAAGACTCTCTCTATTCAACTACAGAACACTATCCCTAAGACTCTCCCCATTCAACTACAGAACACCATCACTAAGACAATCTCCATTCAGCTACAGAACACCATCCCTAAGACTCTCCCCATTCAACTACAGAACACCATCACTACGACTCTCTCCATTCAACTACAGAACACCACCCCTAAGACTCTCCCCATTCAACTACAGAACACCATAACTAAGACAATCTCCATTCAGCTACAGAACACCATCACTAAGACAATCTCCATTCAGCTACAGAACACCATCCCTAAGACTCTCCCCATTAAACTACAGAACACCATCATTAAGACTCTCTCCATTCAACTACAGAACACCATCAGTAAGACTCTCTCCATTCAACTACAGAACACCATCCCTACGACTCTCCCCATTCAACTACAGAACACCATCACTAAGACAATCTCCATTCAGCTACAGAACACCATCACTAAGGCACTCTCCATTCAACTACAGAACACCATCACTAAGACTCTCTCTATTCAACTACAGAACACCATCCCTAAGACTCTCCCCATCCAACTACAGAACACCATCACTAAGACAATCTCCATTCAACTACAGAACACCATCACTAAGACTCTCCCCATTCAACTACAGAACACCATCCCTAAGACTCTCTCTATTCAACTACAGAACACCATCCCTAAGACTCTCCCCATCCAACTACAGAACACCATCCCTAAGACAATCTCCATTCAACTACAGAACACCATCACTAAGACTCTCCCCATTCAACTACAGAACACCATCAGTAAGACTCTCTCCATTCAACTACAGAACACCATCACTAAGACTCTCTCCATTCAACTACAGAACACCATCACTAAGACTCTCTCCATTCAACTACAGAACACCATCCCTAAGACTCTCCCCATTCAACTACAGAACACCATCACTAAGACTCCATTCAACTACAGAACACCATCACTAAGACTCTCTCCATTCGACTACAGAACACCATCCCTAAGACTCTCCCCATTCAACTACAGAACACCATCACTAAGACTCTCTCCATTCAACTACAGAACACCATCAGTAAGACTCTCTCCATTCAGCTACAGAACACCATCCCTAAGACTCTCCCCATTCAACTACAGAACACCATCACTAAGACTCTCTCCATTCAACTACAGAACACCATCACTAAGACTCTCTCCATTCAACTACAGAACACCATCCTTAAGACTCTCCCCATTCAACTACAGAACACCATCACTAAGACAATCTCCATTCAGCTACAGAACACCATCCCTAAGACTCTCCCCATTCAACTACAGAACACCATCACTAAGACTCTCTCCATTCAACTACAGAACACCATCACTAAGACTCTCTCCATTCAACTACAGAACACCATCCCTAAGACTCTCCCCATTCAACTACAGAACACCATCACTAAGACAATCTCCATTCAGCTACAGAACACCATCCCTAAGACTCTCCCCATTCAACTACAGAACACCATCTCCTAAGACTCTCTCCATTCAACTACAGAACACCATCCCTAAGACTCTCCCCATTCAACTACAGAACACCATCAGTAAGAATCTCTCCATTCAACTACAGAACACCATCACTAAGGCTCTCTCCATTCAACTACAGAACACTATCCCTTAGACTCTCCCCATTCAACTACAGAACACCATCACTAAGACAATCTCCATTCAGCTACAGAACACCATCCCTAAGACTCTCCCCATTCAACTACAGAACACCATCACTAAGACAATCTCCATTCAACTACAGAAAACCATCACTAAGACTCTCTCTGTTCAACTACGGAACACCATCACTAAGACAATCTCAATTCAGCTACAGAACACCATCCCTAAGACTCTCCCCATTCAACTACAGAACACCATCACTAAGACAATCTCCATTCAACTACAGAACACCATCACTAAGACTCTCTCCATTCAACTACAGAACACCATCCCTAAGACTCTCTCCATTCAACTACAGAACACCATCACTAAGACTCTCTCCATTCAACTACAGAACACCATCACTAAGACTCTCTCCATTCAACTACAGAACACCATCCCTAAGACTCTCCCCATTCAACTACAGAACACCATCACTAAGACTCTCTCTGTTCAACTACAGAACACCATCACTAAGACAATCTCCATTCAGCTACAGAACACCATCCCTAATACTCTCCCCATTCAACTACAGAACACCATCACTAAGACTCTCTCCATTCAACTACAGAACACCATCACTAAGACTCTCTCCATTCAACTACAGAACACCATCCCTAAGACTCTCCCGTTTCAACTACAGAACACCATCACTAAGACAATCTCCATTCAGCTACAGAACACCATCCCTAAGACTCTCCCCATTCAACTACAGAACACCATCACTAAGACTCTCTCCATTCAACTACAGAACACCATCACTAAGACTCTCCCCATTCAACTACAGAACACCATCACTAAGACTCCCTCTATTCAACTACAGAACACCATCACTAAGACTCCATTCAACTACAGAACACCATCAGTAATACTCTCCCCATTCAACTACAGAACACCATCACTAAGACAATCTCCATTCAGCTACAGAACACCATCCCTAAGACTCTCCCCATTCAACTACAGAACACCATCCCTAAGACTCTCCCCATTCAACTACAGAACACCATCACTAAGACAATCTCCATTCAGCTACAGAACACCATCCCTAAGACTCTCCCCATTCAACTACAGAACACCATCCCTAAGACTCTCCCCATTCAACTACAGAACACCATCACTAAGACAATCTCCATTCAGCTACAGAACACCATCCCTAACACTCTCCCCATTCAACTACAGAACACCATCAGTAAGACTCTCTCCATTCAACTACAGAACACCATCACTAAGACTCTCTCCATTCAACTACAGAACACCATCCCTAAGACTCTCCCCATTCAACTACAGAACACCATCACTAAGACTCTCTCCATTCAACTACAGAACACCATCACTAAGACTCTCTCCATTCAACTACAGAACACCATCCTTAAGACTCTCCCCATTCAACTACAGAACACCATCACTAAGACAATCTCCATTCAGCTACAGAACACCATCCCTAAGACTCTCCCCATTCAACTACAGAACACCATCACTAAGACTCTCTCCATTCAACTACAGAACACCATCCCTAAGACTCTCCCCATTCAACTACAGAACACCATCAGTAAGAATCTCTCCATTCAACTACAGAACACCATCACTAAGGCTCTCTCCATTCAACTACAGAACACTATCCCTTAGACTCTCCCCATTCAACTACAGAACACCATCACTAAGACAATCTCCATTCAGCTACAGAACACCATCCCTAAGACTCTCCCCATTCAACTACAGAACACCATCACTAAGACAATCTCCATTCAACTACAGAAAACCATCACTAAGACTCTCTCTGTTCAACTACGGAACACCATCACTAAGACAATCTCAATTCAGCTACAGAACACCATCCCTAAGACTCTCCCCATTCAACTACAGAACACCATCACTAAGACAATCTCCATTCAACTACAGAACACCATCACTAAGACTCTCTCCATTCAACTACAGAACACCATCCCTAAGACTCTCTCCATTCAACTACAGAACACCATCACTAAGACTCTCTCCATTCAACTACAGAACACCATCACTAAGACTCTCTCCATTCAACTACAGAACACCATCCCTAAGACTCTCCCCATTCAACTACAGAACACCATCACTAAGACTCTCTCTGTTCAACTACAGAACACCATCACTAAGACTCTCCCCATTCAACTACAGAACACCATCACTAAGACTCTCCCCATTAAACTACAGAACACCATCACTAAGACTCTCTCCATTCAACTACAGAACACCATCACTAAGGCTCTCTCCATTCAACTACAGAACACCATCACCAAGACAATCTCCATTCAGCTACAGAACACCATCCCTAAGACTCTCCCCATTCAACTACAGAACACCATCACTAAGACTCTCTCTGTTCAACTACAGAACACCATCACTAAGACAATCTCCATTCAGCTACAGAACACCATCCCTAATACTCTCCCCATTCAACTACAGAACACCATCACTAAGACTCTCTCCATTCAACTACAGAACACCATCACTAAGACTCTCTCCATTCAACTACAGAACACCATCCCTAAGACTCTCCCCATTCAACTACAGAACACCATCACTAAGACAATCTCCATTCAGCTACAGAACACCATCCCTAAGACTCTCCCCATTCAACTACAGAACACCATCACTAAGACTCTCTCCATTCAACTACAGAACACCATCACTAAGACTCTCCCCATTCAACTACAGAACACCATCACTAAGACTCCCTCTATTCAACTACAGAACACCATCACTAAGACTCCATTCAACTACAGAACACCATCAGTAATACTCTCCCCATTCAACTACAGAACACCATCACTAAGACAATCTCCATTCAGCTACAGAACACCATCCCTAAGACTCTCCCCATTCAACTACAGAACACCATCCCTAAGACTCTCCCCATTCAACTACAGAACACCATCACTAAGACAATCTCCATTCAGCTACAGAACACCATCCCTAAGACTCTCCCCATTCAACTACAGAACACCATCCCTAAGACTCTCCCCATTCAACTACAGAACACCATCACTAAGACAATCTCCATTCAGCTACAGAACACCATCCCTAACACTCTCCCCATTCAACTACAGAACACCATCAGTAAGACTCTCTCCATTCAACTACAGAACACCATCACTAAGACTCTCTCCATTCAACTACAGAACACCATCCCTAAGACTCTCCCCATTCAACTACAGAACACCATCACTAAGACAATCTCCATTCAGCTACAGAACACCATCCCTAAGACTCTCCCCATTCAACTACAGAACACCATCACTAAGACAATCTCCATTCAGCTACAGAACACCATCCCTAACACTCTCCCCATTCAACTACAGAACACCATCACTAAGACAATCTCCATTCAGCTACAGAACACCATCACTAACACAATCTCCATTCAGCTACAGAACACCATCCCTAAGACTCTCCCCATTCAACTACAGAACACCATCACTAAGACTCTCCCCATTCAACTACAGAACACCATCACTAAGACTCTCTCCATTCAACTACAGAACACCATCACTAAGACTCTCTCCATTCAACTACAGAACACCATCACTAAGACTCTCTCCATTCAACTACAGAACACCATCACTAAGACTCTCTCCATTCAACTACAGAACACCATCACTAAGACTCTCCCCATTCAACTACAGAACACCATCAGTAATACTCTCTCCATTCAACTACAGAACACCATCACTAAGGCTCTCTCCATTCAACTACAGAACACCATCCCTAAGACTCTCTCCATTCAACTACAGAACACCATCCCTAAGACTCTCCCCATTCAACTACAGAACACCATCAGTAATACTCTCTCCATTCAACTGCAGAACACCATCACTAAGACTCTCTCTATTCAACTACAGAACACCATCCCTAAGACTCTCTCTATTCAACTACAGAACACCATCACTAAGACAATCTCCATTCAGCTACAGAACACCATCACTAATACTCTCCCCATTCAACTACAGAACACCATCACTAAGACTCTCCCCATTCAACTACAGAACACCATCAGTAATACTCTCTCCATTCAACTACAGAACACCATCACTAAGGCTCTCCCCATTCAACTACAGAACACCATCACTAAGGCTCTCCCCATTCAACTACAGAACACCATCACTAAGGCTCTCCCCATTCAACTACAGAACACCATCACTAAGACTCTCCCCATTCAACTACAGAACACCATCACTAAGACAATCTCCATTCAACTACAGAACACCATCACTAAGACTCTCTCCATTCAACTACAGAACACCATCACTAAGACTCTCCCCATTCAACTACAGAACACCATCAGTAATACTCTCTCCATTCAACTACAGAACACCATCACTAAGACTCTCCCCATTCAACTACAGAACACCATCACTAAGACTCTCCCCATTCAACTACAGAACACCATCCCTAAGACTCTCCCCATTCAACTACAGAACACCATCAGTAATACTCTCTCCATTCAACTGCAGAACACCATCACTAAGACTCTCTCTATTCAACTACAGAACACCATCCCTAAGACTCTCTCTATTCAACTACAGAACACCATCACTAAGACAATCTCCATTCAGCTACAGAACACCATCACTAATACTCTCCCCATTCAACTACAGAACACCATCACTAAGACTCTCCCCATTCAACTACAGAACACCATCAGTAATACTCTCTCCATTCAACTACAGAACACCATCACTAAGGCTCTCCCCATTCAACTACAGAACACCATCACTAAGGCTCTCCCCATTCAACTACAGAACACCATCACTAAGGCTCTCCCCATTCAACTACAGAACACCATCACTAAGACTCTCCCCATT
Source organism: Oncorhynchus gorbuscha (assembly GCF_021184085.1). Taxonomy (NCBI): domain Eukaryota; kingdom Metazoa; phylum Chordata; class Actinopteri; order Salmoniformes; family Salmonidae; genus Oncorhynchus; species Oncorhynchus gorbuscha. Next base: position 10,468,271 of record NC_060195.1, on the reverse strand, counting down.
CAACTACAGAACACCATCACTAAGACAATCTCCATTCAACTACAGAACACCATCACTAAGACTCTCTCCATTCAACTACAGAACACCATCACTAAGACTCTCCCCATTCAACTACAGAACACCATCAGTAATACTCTCTCCATTCAACTACAGAACACCATCACTAAGACTCTCCCCATTCAACTACAGAACACCATCACTAAGACTCTCCCCATTCAACTACAGAACACCATCACTAAGGCTCTCCCCATTCAACTACAGAACACCATCACTAAGACTCTCTCCATTCAACTACAGAACACCATCACTAAGACTCTCTCCATTCAACTACAGAACACCATCACTAAGACTCTCTCCATTCAGCTACAGAACACCATCACTAAGAATCTCTCTATTCAGCTACAGAACACCATCACTAAGACTCTCTCCATTCAACTACAGAACACCATCCCTAAGACTCTCCATTCAACTACAGAACACCATCACTAAGGCTCTCTCCATTCAGCTACAGAACACCATCACTAAGACTCTCCATTCAACTACAGAACACCATCACTAAGACTCTCTCTATTCAGCTACAGAACACCATCACTAAGACTCTCTCCATTCAGCTACAGAACACCATCACTAAGACTCTCCATTCAACTACAGAACACCATCACTAAGACTCTCTCTATTCAGCTACAGAACACCATCACTAAGACTCTCTCCATTCAACTACAGAACACCATCACTAAGACTCTCTCCATTCAGCTACAGAACTGCTGCGTGCTATACAGACAATTGGCAATGGCATGGACTGTTGTGTGGTGTTGAATAGTGTTGCGAGAGAGAGAGAGAGAGACCACGCGTATACATACATATTACCTGCAGCATCATACTATAGGAGTGTACAGTCGTGGCCAAAAGTTTTGAGAATGACACAAAGATTAATTTTCACAAAGTCTGCTGCTTCAGTGTCTTTAGATATTTTTGTCAGATGTTACTATGGAATACTGAAGTATAATTATAAGCATTTCATAAGTGTCAAAGGCTTTTATTGACAATTACATGAAGTTGATGCAAAGAGTCAATATTTGCACTGTTGACCCTTCTTTTTCAAGACCTCTGCAATCCGCCCTGGCATGCTGTCAATTAACTTCTGGGCCACATCCTGACTGATGGCAGCCCATTCTTGCATAATCAATGCTTCGAGTTTGTCCGCCTGCCTGCTGCCATTCCCGAGCAAGCTCTGTACTGGTGGTGCCCGATTCTGCAGCTGAATCAACTTTAGGAGACGGTCCTGGCGCTTGCTGGACTTTCTTGGGCGCCCTGAAGCCTTCTTCACAACAATTGAACCACAACAATTGAACCGCCTGTGAAGCCCTTTTTGTGTGAAGCACTGATGATGTCACGTGTTTCCATGCAAGGAAACATTGTTGACAGAGGAAGAACATTGATTCCAAGCACCACCCTCCTTTTGAAGCTTCCAGTCTGTTATTCAAACTCAATCAGAATGACAGTGACCTCCAGCCTTGTCCTAGTCAGCACTCACACCTGTGTTAACGAGAGAATCACTGACATGATGTCAGCTGGTCCTTTTGTGGCAGGGCTGAAATACAATGGAAATGTTTATTGGGGATTCAGTTCATTTGCATGTCAAAGAGGGACTTTGCAATTCATCTGATCACTCTTCATAACATTCTGGAGTATATGCAAATTGCCATCATACAAACTGAGGCAGCAGACTTTGTGAAAATTAATATTTGTGTCATTCTCAAAACTTTTGTATACATATGTTCTCTACTTCAGTAGTATCCATGATTCCATGGTAGATCTTCTAGATAGGGAATTCTACCACATTAATGATCCCTGTTGTCTGTTCTCTTTAATCCTCTACCTCCACCCCACCCCTCCTCCATTCCCTCCCCTAACCCTTCACCATCACCCAACCCTGTTCCCCCAGCCACTCTCAGAGAGAGGAGGCCTGAAGAAGAGGTATAACTCCATATCCCAGAGTGAGATGGACACTGGCCCCTCGGTGCCCATCTTCCTGCAACAGGGTTCAGCTGTGCCCCCCATCCCAGCGCTGGCTGGCACCAGCCCAATAGACCAGTACTCCCGCATCATGTTCCCCCTGGCCTTCGCCCTCTTCAACCTCTTCTACTGGATCATATACCTGGGCAAGGACACCATGGAACAGGCCAGGTATGTGTTCATAAAGTCTCTATTCTGTTCTGTTATGACATCATGGAACAGGCCAGGTATGTGTTCATAAAGTCTCTATTCTGTTCTGTTATGACATCATGGAACATGTCAGGTATGTATTCATAAAGTCTCTATTCTGTTCTGTTATGACATCATGGAACAGGCCAGGTATGTGTTCATAAAGTCTCTATTCTGTTCTGTTATGACATCATGGAACATCATGGTATGGGTTATTAAGGTCTCTATTCTGTTCTGTTATCAAATCAAATTCAAATCAAATGTATTTATATAGCCCTTCGTACATCAGCTGATATCTCAAAGTGCTGTACAGAAACCCAGCCTAAAACCCCAAACAGCAAGCAATGCAGGTGTAGAAGCACGGTGGCTAGGAAAAACTCCCTAGAAAGGCCAAAACCTAGGAAGAAACTGAGAGAGGAACCAGGCTATATGGGGTGGCCAGTCCTCTTCTGGCTGTGCCAGGTGGAGATTATAACAGAACATGGCCAATATGTTCAAATGTTCATAAATGACCAGCATGGTCGTATAATAATAAGGCAGAACAGTTGAAACTGGAGCAGCAGCACGGCCAGGTGGACTGGGGACAGCAAGGAGTCATCATGTCAGGTATTCCTGGGGCATGGTCCTAGGGCTCAGGTCCTCCGAGAGAGAGAAAGAAAGAGAGAAGGAGAGAATTAGAGAACGCACACTTAGATTCACACAGGACACCGAATAGGACAGGAGAAGTACTCCAGATATAACAAACTGACTCTAGCCCCCCGACACATAAACTACTGCAGCATAAATACTGGAGGCTGAGACAGGAGGGGTCAGGAGACACTGTGGCCCCATCCGAGGACACCCCCAGACAGGGCCAAACAGGAAGGATATAACCCCACCCACTTTGCCAAAGCACAGCCCCCACACCACTAGAGAGATATCTTCAACCACCAACCTACCATCCTGAGACAAGGCTGAGTATAGCCCACAAAGATCTCTGCCATGGCACAGCCCAAGGGGGGGCGCCAACCCAGACAGGATGACCACATCAGTGAATCAACCCACTCAGGTGACGCACCCCTTCCAGGGACGGCATGAGAGAGCCCCAGTAAGCCAGTGACTCAGCCCCCGTAATAGGGTTAGAGGCAGAGAATCCCAGTGGAAAGAGGGGAACCGGCCAGGCAGAGACAGCAAGGGCGGTTCGTTGCTCCAGAGCCTTTCCGTTCACCTTCCCACTCCTGGGCCAGACTACACTCAATCATATGACCCACTGAAGAGATGAGTCTTCAGTAAAGACTTAAAGGTTGAGACCGAGTTTGCGTCTCTGCTTTGTAGGTTAGCAGTAAAACCTTGAAATCAGCCCTTGCTTTGACAGGAAGCCAGTGTAGAGAGGCTTGCACTGGAGTAATATGATATTTTTTTTTGGTTCTAGTCAGTATTCTAGCGGCCGTATTTAGCACCAACTGAAGTTTATTTAGTGCTTTATCCGGGTAGCCAGAAAGTAGAGCATTGCAGTAGTCTAACCTAGAAGTGACAAAAGCATGGATTAATTTTTCTGCATCATTTTTGGACAGAAAGTTTCTGATTTTTGCAATGTTACGTAGATGGAAAAAAGCTGTCCTTGAAATGGTCTTGATATGTTCTTCAAAAGAGAGATCAGGGTCCAGAGTAACGCCGAGGTCCTTCACAGTTTTATTTGAGACGACTGTACAACCATTAAGATTAATTGTCAGATTCAACAGAAGATCTCTTTGTTCTTTGGGACCTAGAACAAGCATCTCTGTTTTGTCCGAGTTTAAAAGTAGAAAGTTTGCAGCCATCCACTTCCTTATGTCTGAAACACATGCTTCTAGCAAGGGCAATTTTGGGGCTTCACCATGTTTTATTGAAATGTACAGCTGTGTGTCATCCAGATAGCAGTGAAAGTTAACATTATGTTTTCGAATAACATACCCAAGAGGTAAAATATATAGTGAAAACAATAGTGGTCCTAAAACGGAACCTTGAGGAACACCGAAATTTATGTTATGACATCAAGTAACATCATGGTATGGGTAATTAAGGTCTCTATTCTGTTCTGTTATGACATCATGGAACATCATGGTATGGGTTATTGAGGTCTCTGTTCTGCTATGACATCATGGAACCTCATGGTATGGGTTATTAAGATCTCTATTCTGTTCTGTTATGACATCATGGAACATCATGGTATGGGTTATTAAGGTCTCTATTCTGTTCTGTTATGACATCATGGAACATCATGGTATGGGTTATTAAGGTCTCTATTCTGTTCTGTTATGACATCATGGAACATCATGGTATGGGTTATTGAGGTCTCTGTTCTGTTATGACATCATGGAACATCATGGTATGGGTTATGAAGGTCTCTATTCTGTTCTGTTATGACATCATGGAACATCATGGTATGGGTTATTATGGTCTCTATTCTGTTCTGTTATGACATCTTGGAACATCATGGTATGGGTTATGATGGTCTCTATTCTGTTCTGTTATGACATCATGGAACATCATGGTATGGGTTATTAAGGTCTCTATTCTGTTCTGTTATGACATCATGGAACATCATGGTATGGGTTATGAAGGTCTCGATTCTGTTCTGTTATGACATCATGGAACATCATGGTATGGGTTATTAAGATCTCTATTCTGTTCTGTTATGACATCATGGAACATCATGGTATGGGTTATTAAGGTCTCTGTTCTGTTATGACATCATGGAACATCATGGGGCCGAAGATAGCGAGGTAAAGAAGAGGAAACGAGCAGACTGATTTGGAAATAATTGATTCAATTTTATATTTGTACTTTTTTAATGATTTAATTTTGTATTTTGTATATTCTATAATTCTCAAACTCAACTCTGGACCTCAAAGCCAGTTCTACTGTGTTTTTTTCATTGTTCATCTATAATCAGGGACTGATTTAGACCTGGGACACCATGGGTGTGTGAAATGAATTATCAGGTAGAACAGTGAACCAGAAGCTCCGGACCTCAGAATGTAATACTCCTGGTCTATAACATTAAAATACTGGTGTGTCGTTGCAATGATAAACAGATCATGTATGACTTACTGATTACAGAAGTCTCCCAAATGGCACCTCATTCCCTATATAGTGCACTACTGTTGACCAGGGCCCATAGGGTAGTGTACTACTGTTGACCAGGGCCCACAGGGTAGTGTACTACTGTTGACCAGGGCCCATAGGGTAGTGTACTACTGTTGACCAGGGCCCATAGGGTAGTGTACTACTGTTGACCAGGGTCCATAGGGTAGTGTACTACTGTTGACCAGGGCCCATAGGGTTGTGCACTACTGTTGACCAGGGCCCATAGGGTAGTGTACTACTGTTGACCAGGGCCCATAGGGTAGT